>NC_080672.1:350290173-350599624 GCF_030247195.1 Topomyia yanbarensis | reverse complement strand
CAGCTTCCGTACCCAACTAGTCAGCTAACTGACCTTAGCTAACCTGAAATCATTATGGCAATTCTTTAAACGTCAGGGTATTTATGATATTAGAGCGCTGAGTGTTATTAGACCACCTATACAGGCTGGCATGAGTCGCAAATACTATCTGAATAACTATCTGAAGCGAAAACGGACACTTTATACACGAACACTGACTAATGTGGCTACGCCACATCGCTTTCTTGTGCACTGTCCGACTTCGCTGCCGCTCAGTCGGCTTTTAACTAGCTATAGCCCCTATGTTTAAGTAAACCGGGCAAACGAGAGGACCACAGGTTTGCCTGCAATTCCAGCTACGGGTTAATCAATGCCTCGTCCAACGGATCCTCAGCGGCTTTGCGCCGCTTCGGATCCTTGGCCCCGGATATGCGGCCAAGCCGCATCACACTAACTCCCAGTATAAGCTCACTTGTTAAAACACTGTCACTGTTATGAGAATTATTAAGCACAACTTATTTTTTAAGTTTACCATAAAATTTCGCATGAATTCATTAAATTTTGTTTTTTCTAATGCATAAGCACATATTAATGGGTCGTTTTACATTTTCTTTTCTTATGGATCGTTTTGTAAATATCCATGAACCATAATTTCGTTCGATATATGAATCATTTCTAATGTTTATTTTTACATCTTCTATGGACCAAGAAAAATTATTTAGCAACATTTTCATCAAATTTATGGAACTTTTTCTGACATTTTATTGCTCCATTTTGTAATACCGTGGAACATTTTTGTCGATATTATGGAACATATCGACGTGTTTTAATGTACATTGTTAATATTCTATGGATCAATGTCAGTTAATTTATGGCGCAAAATGTATCATTTTATGGAACATTTCCAATATTTTTATGGGGCATTGGTTCATTTTAATTGCTCTTTTATTACTATTTTAGTGCTCTTTTGAGACCATTTTATGGTTCAATTTTCCATAATCTATGGATCAAATCACCCTTTTTTATGGATCATTCACACAGTTTTATGGATTTTCAGTTTTGTTTTATGGAACATTGACAACTTTTTTATGGATCGTTTTACAATTCTTTATGGATTATTTTAAATATTTTATATGCAAAAGTACATTTTCCCATTATCATTGTTCGCTGGGCGCTTTCGGACTCTCTAAAATGCCAGTATGATATTCCCATAGCTCGGAGAGCGCTTTGACACTCGCTGACGCGCTAGTATGGTATTCTTATAGCTCGCAGGGCGCTAGTATGGCTACATGGGGTGCTAGAATGATATTCACATATCTCGCAGCCAGCATATCATGGCGCTCTCAGATTCTCTCGAGCGCCAGCATGATATTCCCATAGCTCGTAGGGCACTTTCGAACTCACTAGGGGCTAGTTTGATATTTTCATTGTTCGTAGGGCGCTTTCAGACTCTCTGGGCTGCTCGTATGATATTCCCATAGCTCGGAGAGCGCTTCCATGCTCGTTAGGGCGCTAGTATAATATTCTCATAGCTCGCAAATCGATTTCAAGCTCTCTAGGGCGCTAGTATGATATTCGCATAGCGCGCGAGGCGCTCTCAGATTCTCTCGAGCGCCAGCATGATATTCCCATAGCTCGCAGGGTGCTCTCAAACTCTGTAGGGTAGTCTGATATTCTCATAGTTTGCAGGGCGCTCTCAGATTCTCTGGGGCGCCAGTGTGATATTCCCATAGCTCGCCGGGTACTTTAAAACTCACATTGGCGCTAGTCTGATATTCTCATAGCCCGCAGTACGCTCCGAGACCCTATGGGGTGCTATTGTGATATCCACATAGCTTGGAGAGCGCTTCCACGCTGGGGTGTTATAATGATATTCTCATAGCTCGCTAGACGCTCTCAAGCTATCTAGGGCGCTAGTATGACTCTATAGGGCGCAAGCATGATATTCACATAGCTCGTAGGGCGCTCTTTGATTCTCTCGAGCGCCAGCATAACATTCCCATAGCACGCTGGGCGCTCTCAAACTCTCTAGATTAGCTTTATATTCTCAGCGCTCGCATGGCGCTCTCAGATTCCCTCTGGCGCCAGTATAATATTTCCATAGCTCGCAGGGCGCTCCCAAACTCGCTAGGGCGCTAATCTGACATTCCCATAGTTCGTAAGGTGCTGTCAGATTCTCTGGGGTACCAGTATCATATTCCCATAGTTCGAAGAGTGATTCCATGCTCGCTAGGGCCTCAGTGTGATACGTAGTATCATAGCTCACAGGGCGCTCTCAAGCTCTTCAGGGCGCTAAGATGATATTCACAAAACTCTCTATGTTACTAGTCTGACGTTATCTTAATTTGCCGGGCGCTTACAAATTCTCTGGGGCGCTAGTCTAATATTCTCATAGATTGCAGGGCGCTCTTAGATTCTCTCGAGCGCTTTTACGATATTCACATAATTCGCAGGGCGCTCTCAAACTCGCTATTCTAATATTCTCATAGTTCGTAGGGCGCTCTAAGATTCTATGGAGCGCTAGTATAATATTCCCATAGCTCGGAGAGCGCTTCCGCACTCGATGGGGTGCTTTTCACAGCTCACAGGGCGCTAATATGACTCTATGGGGCGCCAGTATGATATTCACATTGCTCGCAGGGCGCTCTCAGAGTATCTCGGGCATCGCATAGGTCGCAGGGCTGTCTTAAACTCCCTAGGGCGCAAGTCCGATATTCTCATAGTTCGCACGGCGCTCCGAGACTTTAAGATTTTCTAGAGCGCTAGAATGATATTCCCATAGCTCGGAGAGCGCTTCCGCACTTGCTTTGGTGCTTCTCATAGCTCACAGGGTGCTCTAAAGCTCCCTATGGTGCTAATATGACCCTATGAGGCGCCAGCATGATATTCACATTGCTCGCAGGGCGCTTTCAGTCTCTCGGGCACCAGTTTAATATTCGCATAGGTCGCAGGGCTCTCTTTAACTCCCTAGGGCGCAAGTCCGATATTCTCATAGTTCGCACGGCGCTTCGAGACTCTATGGGGCGCTAGTATGATATTCACATATCTCGCTGGGCGCTCTTCGATTCTCTGGGACACTAGTATGATATTACCATAGCTCGCAGGGCGCATTCAAACTCTCTAGATTACTAGTCTGATGTTCTCTTAGTTTACTGGGCACCTACAAATTCTCTGGGGCGCTAGTTTAATATTCTCATGGATTGCAGGGTGCTCTTAGATTCTCTCGAGTGCTTTTACCATTTTCACATAGTTCGCAGGGTGCTCTTAAACTCGCTAGGGCGCTAGTCTAATATTCTCATAGTTCGTAGGGCGCTGTAAGATTCTCTGGAGTACTAGTATGATATTCTTATAGCTCGGAGAGCGCTTCCGCACTCGCTTGGGTGCTTCTCATAGCTCACAGCGACTATATGGGACGCCAGCATGATATTCATATTGCTCGCAGGGCGCTCTCAGAATCTCTCGGGCACCAGTTTGATATTCGCATAGGTCGCAGGGCTCTCTTAAACTACCTAGGGCGCAAGTCCGATATTCTCATAGTTCGCACGGCACTCCGAGACTGTATTGGGCGCTAGTATGAATTTCCCATATATTGCAGAGCGCTTCCACACTCGCTGGAGTATGATATTCCCATGGCTCGTCTGGCAATTAGATAGGTGGGCAATAAACTTTCCAAATTTACAAGGCGCTTTCAACCGGTTTCAGTATCTTTGGGGCGCATATAAATGAGTATTTAAGATTATGAGGCGGTAATAATCTATCCTAAGTTGCAGGGCGTTTTCAGGCTCTATGGGTCAGTAGTATGAGTATGTTGAGCTAACGGGTAGGTAGTATGCTCATGGGGCGTTATGCGAATAGTCTATCCTAACTTGCCGGGCGCTTTCAGATTTTCTGGGGCGCATATACTGTATCTCTTTGGGGCGTTGGTATGAGTATTTGAGCTCATGAGATGGTAGTGGATAGTCTATCCTAACTCGTAGGGCGCTTCCAAGCTCTCTGAGGTGCATATGGCGTATTTCTGTGGTATATTTTCTAGCTCAGGCGCAATGAAAAATCAAACTGATTAAAAAGAATTCTTGTTAGGTGCTTTTATGGTGTTCATAGTGAATAGTTTGAATGTTTGTGGGGGCAGTAGATGATACGCTAGCCAAACACGCAGGGTACAAATAAACTGATTCAACCATCATGTAGGTTTGTCGTGCACTTTTATAAACATACTGTAAATGCTTTTAAAATTTAATCATTGGCTTGCGTGTAACACCCGTTTTTTGTGCGAATTTTAATACTGTACTGACGAATGAAGCCATCATATTGATAACGATTTTAACGCAATCCATTTTTTGCATACCGAGGTATTAATAAAATTTACTTGAACCTTTATTATGTGATTAATAAAGACCATGTCTTAGCCCCTCCACTAAATCGCTCAAAAAGCTTTGATTTTTTTTGTTAATTGTAGAAGATCATGTCTCTTAAGGCACGCATCTGCTCTCATTGCATAATCACTGATACACTGATTTCAAAATATCCCTTTTTCAAAACAACTTTAATGATGAATACAATAATTACTCATCTGTCAAACGTTCTATCATATCATTTATGTGTTGTATACCATGTAAAAATATATGTATTAATAATATTCTTTAACCCTCAGAAAGGCAAGTGGTCTCAGAGGCACGGCTGGTTACAATAATTATCCTCTAATTTGAATAAACTTGTAATTATGAACAGAAATGATGGAGCTTTTTCTGGGCTTTCAATTCTCTCACTGATAGAAAGCCAAAAAAGACTTAATATCACCGGGTCTTAGGAGCAATGCTTGTTGAAGCCACGATTTTAGCTTGCCTTTTTGAGGATTAAGACCGTCCAAAGAAAAAATAGACTGCACAATGATGCGTGGGCGGCACTTGAAAACTTAATTTGCTGTAATGAACACATAAAAAAGGAGAGTAAACTGGCTTGAGCTATTTTAGCTTTAAAAAAAATCGCAATATAAAAAAACGAGAGAAAACATAGATTTGAACTCACGTCCTTTAAGTTGATCTGCTATAACGTTACTAAATAAACTATATATACATTTCGAAATCGACACAATATAGCCCATCAAGTAAAGTATGAAAGTATTTTATCATTCATTCATTTCAGGTGTTCGGCAAGGGAGAGCTGAATAGTAACAGCAACTAAAGAATACGAAAGTTTAGCAACTTTGATAACCATTGAAGTATCTAGTTATTCAAACGAGAAGACGCGACAATTGCCGATGATCAGCAGTTCTATCAACTTCCTAACACTTTGTGATGATGTAATATTGTAACTTACAACTTGTAAGGCAATGCAGCAATGTTGTTCTTACAGAATAGTTTTGTCTCTTACTGGCTCGATCGACAGTCACTCGGTTTTCATGTTTTCTCGAGCATCTGATGCTTAGAGCACTTGTCAATTTTTCCCATTGTTACAACGTCTTTCGTTGCGATTTTAAGTTCCAATTCTGGGTGTTCAACATATTGAATGTAAAATGAATTCTAGGAAAAATATATCCAGTATATCCATCTACAAGAAGGCCCACTACCATTACTTTTACAAAGGGTAAATTGCCTATTTTCACCCTATTAAGGAAGGTACCTCACTAATTCATTAATTACTCGGCCTACAATCGATGGAATGCGTATGAATTGGCGTCAAGAGCTTTGCTTCGTTGATTAGAATCAATCTAATAACACAAATGCCCTGAAAACAATGAAATGCTCGTGTTTGAGCGCAACGAAAATTCGGATTTAGTGCCTCAATTGTCGCCCAATGCGTTGAACAAAGATGGCAAATGGAAACATGGTGAAAATAAGCTCATTACCCTATAAGTTAATGGTATGGTAACGGGGCGTTGGAGCGGGACAGAACGGTTCGAACGGTACTTATTAGAGACAGCAACGCTATGTTCGCGCTAAAATTATAAAGGTGAGGGCGATTGAATCCCATTAACGACCAACAATTTTTTTTTTAATTTAATTTTTTTTCAGGGTGAATAGGCAATTTTGTTACCCTAAAGGGTGAATTTTTAGTCGGTTTGATCGTATCTCTAATCGTTTCTGCAGAATTCCACAAATGGCGCGCAGTATCTCAAAAGGTAGACAATCAGTGTTTGCTTCTAGTAACGTTAGGAGAAAGGTGACTTTTTTA
This sequence comes from Topomyia yanbarensis, assembly GCF_030247195.1. Lineage (NCBI taxonomy): Eukaryota > Metazoa > Arthropoda > Insecta > Diptera > Culicidae > Topomyia > Topomyia yanbarensis. The sequence goes on along the minus strand of NC_080672.1, from coordinate 350,593,474 downwards.
GCCTCACAAAATCATGTTCTATAAAATCATTTTTACTGACTGATTCTATTTAATAAGCCAATTGTTATTTGGAATATTAAATACGACCTAGGTCTACTATTTCGATACTGCAGACTAATTATTGTGATATGACAATCTGATAAAATTAGAAGTTAACAAAAAGAATACTGGGCAAATTCGAAAAATTAGATTCCTCAAAGTACAATGTCAGTCAATTAGATCAGTTTGAAGGTATTTGTAATTAATAAACAATTTCGCAAATGCAAAAATATATTACATAACATCACATTAATATATTGACTTGCGGTTTGAATATTGAAAAAATCATAATTTTGTTATAAAGCCCTAAAGCTTTGGCGGTCTGAGGGAGTGGGAGCTAGAAAACTGGAATTTGTGCTTTTAATCAAACAAAACATTACGCTGCTCACTACACTACAGTGATTAAATCATGACAATATTTTAACCGATTTGGTTAACCCAACATTTTTTCATACATAGAATCTCGACATCAACATACCATGATCAGCCTCTTCATGACTTTACAAGTGTTCTCAACAAATTCCTTTGTTGGTATTAGAATTAGCTACAACTTTACTGAATAGAGTAAGTCTCTATTTGAATTTGTTTGGAATCGAAAAAAACGCGTTTGGAAATAACGAAAATTTTCCGAACTAACCGCAAAACCAATGGTTTAGACGCTATTAATACAGAGCATAAAAATAACATTTTAAAACTCAACACTGTTTATGTTCACTAACCAACCAAAAGTTTACAATTTCGTTTACCATAAGCAATTTCGAAAAAATATTATTCTGCTTAAAATTTCAGATATAGTATCTCAGAGCTAATGAGTATTCAATAGAAAATTCAGCCAAACTGCAGCAAGTTCTACTGCCCATGATCACAAATCATTTAGATAAAAATTAATAATCCTAAATATACGACAAATATGTGATCATGAGCAGTATATTGCAGGTGAGTAAGTTTGGCGATATCTGTCATTAAATACCAGAAAGACAGAGTCTGCGGACCTGGAGCGCATTTTGATTGAACCCAAAAATGTTTGAACGGAGCATCCAGCGATAATGATAGTAATACCAAATACAAATTCACAAAACATATTTGTATTTGGTAATACCATCATAAACCTAAAAGCTTAGAATATAACTTTGTCAAAAATGCAATAAAGCGTGCAACACACCAGAAATAACAGATATGCCATAACCGGGAACTTTCCCTTATTAATTAATACTATCGATTCCGCTTACAGGCAGCAAAAAAATCAAGAGCCAAAACTAATACCCTTCAAATCTGGCTGTTTATGACGATAACATCTGAACATTAAGGCCACTTATGTTGCTATGCTAGTTGCATCAGTCATTTTACATCAATTTGAAAGAAACCTGTAAATTTTCATTGAATCTGATGTAGTAAAACGTGTCGTTCAAATATATCTAACAAAAAGCATCTTTCAAATATAACATCGCGATATGAACATCATATCGTAATTAGAAAACTACTCCGTAGCGCGTTTTCGAACCATACCGTACCAACAGACAGTCACTTGGTTGAAATATAACATACGTGAACTTCTTCTGAGTGCCATAAGTTCACCGAGTTACGACTAGTAATTTTAGGGGAATTACGAATAAAACCGATCCCCTGCGACTTTCTCCATATATACATTTTTTCTTCATTTTATTATGACAGGTTATTATTTGTACGATTATGTACAGCATTTGAAGACAAATTAAACTTTCATTAGTACGTCAAATGTCACAAAAAAAACAAAACAAACGACAGCAATGTTAATCGTCCGGATGTTAGATTTTACTGGTGGATGTTATGGTTTTAATCAAATTAACGCTCTAGTTCCCAACACCGCCTCTAGGCGGTCTCTTTAAAAATCTAAATAAAACTACTAAAACATGATTGTCTGTTGTCATCCGCACTAGTATTTCTTCCCAACGCTCACACCTAGAGGGTAATCATTGTGCTTGTGGAAAAGGTTACCATGACATTGAGCATGTTGTTTGGTCCTGCACTGAATATCGTGAAGCCAGATCACAATTAGTAGATTCTTTACAAGTCCGAGGAAGACCAATCCATGTTCCTGTTAGAGACATCCTGGCGTATCGCGATCCTCTATACATGGAACTTATCTATCATTTTCTAAAAACAGCGTCTGTCAAAATTTAATTAAATTCGTCTCCTCATACTCTCATCCAAGGCTAATCATTCACCAATTAAAGTGTCCTAGAATATTTAGTTTTTAAATTTAGACAATAACAGAAAAAAAAGTAAATAAATACACCCGAAAATACTAGATCAGTATGAAATACAACAATGTAAGGAAAAAAGCAAACAATAAAGTGATTTCAGTGTTAGTTTTAGACAAAGTACTAGTATAGTTAAAATTAGTCTTAAGGATTTTTGTAACGTGCTATGTAAAAAAAGAAACTGGCGTAAAAAGCTTTTGCAAATGCCGTGTCAAATAAACGTATGGAAAAAAAAACGCTCACACCTTTCATACACACACATTGTTTGAATAATCGTAGCTTTCTGTTAAAGGAAATTGAAGCTGAAAGTGTTTGTGTTTAGTGGTAATCTTCATTAAACAAATTTTAACTATTTTTGGAAATTTTAACAACAAATTTTTTTTTTTGGGTAGCCTGTAGCATTTTACTTTTTTTGTTTTGCTGAGCTGTAACAAAAACATGCTATCGTCGAAAGCAATCATCCCTGCAAAGTTAGGCTCCATTTAGAAAGTTCCATCTGGTGATTAGGAACCATTCATAAATTACGTAACGCGTTTAGGGGGGTACGAAAAGTTGTGACATATGGGGGAGAGGGAGTAAGCCAGATCGTTACGAAACAATTTTTTTTTTCGAGGAATTTGTTACGTAATAGGGGAGGGGGGATAGAGAAATTTATGACAACTTGTTACATGGGGGGAGGAAGGAGACCATTTTGGGCAATTTTTGCGTTACGTAATTTATGAATGGTCCCTTACCTATCATTGAGAATGGCATTGGCTTTAAATTTCCAAGCACAAACGTGATTGGAACACTTCAGTGAACCACCTGTTTCTTCTCTTTTTTCTTTTAGACAATACGGTGCACATGCGCCGGGCATGTCATGCTTGTGGATAAGGGCCATTAATAAATTACGTAACGTAGAAATTGCCAAAAATTGACTCCCCCCATGTAACAAATTGTCACAAATGTCTCCATCGGGGGGGATGGAGACATTTGTGACAATTTGTTACATACATCTTCTATTATGTTATTCATTGAAATTTTTTTTTCTTCGGTGAAAACATATTACGTAACTATCTAGCTTACTCCCCCTCCCCCTATGTCACAACATGTCACAACTTGTCGTACCCCCTCCCCCCTAAAAGCGTTATGTAATTTATGAATCGTCCCTAAACAACTGTTTTCTTCGTTCGTTAGAGCGTTGCAGTAGTTCTGTGTAAGGGTTGGGGTTTAGAGATAAAAAGAGGCATGAGTTCTCGCTCCTCCGAGTTTTGTTAAAATTTTTTTCATCAGCTTATATGTCAAACATAAAATTTCAGAAACAAATAATATAGCCCGGGGCTAGTTGGCGGTTGGGGTAAGTTGGCGGAACCCCTTTTTCTCCGTTTCTATTAGACATAAAGCGTTGTCTCTCGTTGTGTACCTTAAGTAATGTGAAACGCATTATCCAATGTGCTTTTGTTGCGAAACATTATGTTTTGTAGAAGCTGTGGACGAAATTGTGTTTTTGAGCATAATTTGTAAATTTTCTTAATTTTAAACATTTTGTGTAATTTAAGGTCCCGAACGATTATATTTTTCAGTAGTGCGTGAAAAGAGGCTTCAGCATCCGTATAGATATTATGCCTATTCATACCCAAAAGTAATTTTTTAAATCCTTTTTTATAAAATATGCGGTTGGGGTAAGTTGGCGGTAACGCACACGGGGTAAGTAGGCGGTACTATTAATAGTGCAAAAATAGTCATAATATATTTTTATTTCTGGAATTCACTCCAAAGTAAGAGAAACTTTTTCTTATGTCTCTCGTCAATGAAATGGACAATTATTTCAGCCAAACGCCTGAAGAATTTCGTAAATTTGCTTTTGAATATGGAGTACGCATCGAGTAAGTCAAAATGACAGGGTATTGAAACTGAAATATAATGAGATATGTCGAATACTATACAGTTTTATTGAAAAGACAATCGGCACATTCCATATGGACCACTTATGTGATTGTATTCCTAATGAATTGCTTATTTTCTGGCAGTCCGCCAACTTACCCCATGCATACCGCCAACTTACCCCGAGGCTGGGGTAAGTTGGCGGCTTTTCCGCGTTACTTTTTTTGTCTCTAGAAATGAAGACAACGTATCAAACATTTTAATAAAATTCAGAGATGTTGCCAACAGTCTACTATTTCATGCAACGTGTTCTATTTTGCAAGATCTACCAAAGTCAAAGCAGTAAAAAATGAAAACTGAAAACACCGCCAACTAGCCCCGGTCTCCCCTACCGTTAGTAGCACAGCTGGCTGGTTGGTTGGCTTGATTGCAGAGGGAAAAGGAGCTCTCTGGCCCGGAACTTCATTCTCATTCAAAAGTTCGGTATGGCTTGACGTCGCAGGTAAATAACTCGTACGTATGCGTTGATGACCAACTGACATAAAAATAAATTCGCGTTAAACAATTATCAAAGACTTGAACCGACAATTGTTACCGTTTAGGTACTTTACCCTATGCAGCTTTGGGATGTGAGTAAGAGAGTGAGTGCAGGTTAGGTCATACTGCTGTCGCATATCAATGAGTGCTGATAGGTGAGCGACTATCTGCCATAAAATCATAATTAGTCGATAAAAAATTAGTATAGATATATATGTGTAGAATAAATAAATTAATTTAAGGATGCTAAGAAATGATTAAATGTAGCAAATTTAATATTTATTGGGATACATGATAAAAATAATTAAAATACTCCACTTTGCTATTTGCGACTAACGGTCAATTTAAAAAGCACAGAACAAAATTTGTTATACAGTACACTTAAGATTACAACACAAAACACATACATGCACTGACTGGTTTACCGGAAAAGGAGGAAAATGTGAGAAACTTCGGAAAAAGAGAAGAAAAGAGAGAGAGAATTGGTTAAGGATAGGTGGCTACTGGGTTATGGATTTCATTGGACTCATTTTAAGATCAGACAGCGATTAGACAGGAAAGTTTAAAAAAAGTTAGTATGTAAAAAGTTAATTAAAATGCGGAAATCAAAAATTTATACAAGGACGTGAAAGTATTTATAAATATACAAGGAATCAGGACCCATTAGATTTCTTTCGTGAAACCGCCGACAAACCCGCAGTTTACTGGGAGGACAATAGTACCCGGTCAAACGAGGAGACGGTACGGAACAAGAACCGCCCGCAACGGTCTCGTGGGCCGAGACAAACGTACACCTCGTGTGAGAACAGCACGTGGAACACCATTCATGAAGCCCTCAGCCAAAGGAACGCACCATCCTTCCGCTGCCTTGTTAATCAGCGAACGTTGGCGATCGTCCGATCTACTAGCAAAAAGTAGCAGCGCATATTCATTCGCCGAGTATCGGCGAACGCTCACCCCGTCGGGAAAATCGACCCATCCGCCCCAAAAAGCCGAACATCGAAGACACCACGCATCCGACGGTCGGGAAATCCTCATCTGCAGCAGATACAGTCATCGCCGGCCGGCCACCAATACACACAAACACACATTGTAGGTAATAAAATTTAAGTTGAATTTGATCGAGTCGAGTTCTTGTCGTTCTGATTGGTGTCCCTATAGCCGACCTTGAGAGTTCCGTCTCTCACGCTCGAGCTCGCCTGTGCAAAAGAGGCCGTTGAGAGCCCACCCCAGACGGTCCCCGTGGCTTGACCAGGGACTAGGGGTTTTGTCGAAGTCCGTCTGACCAAGTAGTAACAAATGGCGCCCAACTAACTGACCAAACCAATCAGAAGCACAAGATTTTCATAAAGTGGAGAGATTCAAAGTGACAGCGATAGGGAAACTTTGATTACTCACATCACAGGTTGTCTAGGGGGAATTATCTACTCGGGGATGCGAAACCAGCTTTTTCAAAAAATTATTTCGGATTAGTTTTGATTGCTTACTAGTGCGCGTACGCTCTCAAAAGGAAATTTTCAGAAAATTTTATCTAGCGGATTTTTTAATATCGTGAATTGAGAATTGATTAATCTTTTAATGGGTCTTGATTCTGTCGATGAATGAAACACTGTTGAGTTAGTTTGCTTTATTGATATTTCGGTCATTGTTGCTCTTTCAACTGAGTGATTCTGCTTTGATTCACAATGGATTTACAAACAATGTATAAAAATTTAAATGTTTCTCATTTAGCCATTGATGAGGTCGAGCATGAGCTTTTGATTCGAAACATTTTGTATAGTTTCGATGAACATGAGAGTATTAAGCGACGAAAACTTAAAGATAGGATGCGCGAGGAAAAGGAGATGGGGATAGTAACTCACTCTCCAAGTAGGAGGCAGGTTACAGAAGAAATTTCGATAATCAAATCGAAGCTTTTAGTGATGAACGGTTTATTAGATAACCCGAAACTAGACGCACGTCAGCGTGAGAAGCTTAAAACTCGCCTGATCCATTATAGAGTTAGGATATTTTCGCTCACACGAGCTTCACAAGCTCGAAAATATTTACTCGAAGTAATGGAATTGGGGAAGCAAGTTTCTTATATTTTTCACACGCATTTTCCGGAATTAGCATCTGCGACCATCGTAGAACCTGCTGAGCCACAACAGTTGGACAATGATTTAAGTCGAGCGTTGGTAGAAGTAAGGAATGAGATCGAATCATTGAATGAAACTGCTTCCGGTAAAATCCTGGAAATGAACGAAAATGAAGAAGAAACTAGTAATGAGGTTATTTCTGAAATTTTAGAAAAGCGAAGGAGAGAAATTGAAGCATCTAGCAAAAGAGCAGATGATATTCTAGAAAAGTTAAATGAGTATGAAGAAGGAAGAATTGAAATGATACCAGATTTAATACCAATTTTAAAACGTTTTGTTGTTCAAACAACTCAACAACAGAAAGAGTATAGAGAAAAGGCAATATCAGTAGATTTGAGACGAATGAAAGAAGCTGAGGAAAGTGTTGAAAAGATGAAGCGTTTGGAAAAATTGCTCATAAATTTGAATAAGAAAATAATAATTGAGCCAGAACATCCGAAGCTCAATCTTCAAAATCCTTCCATTGTAATCACTGAGTCGGATGAAAAACCTGAAAAAGCAATTACAGAAGTTAACATAAAAACTAATAATGAACAAATTAACAATCCATACCTGCTAGAAACGGAAACCGATTCAAAAAGTGCGACAGAAAGTCTAGAATCATTGAGGGGTAAACGAGTTAAACCGAAACGGGAGAAAAAGTTTAGGAGACCCAAACAAAAATCAAACGGTAAAAAGAGTAAATTTAAAAATGCCAGACAGGGGCGAAAAATTAGCTTTTCGTCTGAGACTTTGGATTCTTCTTCATCTACGGGACATTCAGAAACCACAAGCTCGCCTACTGAAAGCTCATCTGAATCTACAGATGATCGCAGTAGGGAAAAAAGGAGGGGGAAAAGGCACTCGTATACAATGAAAAGAGTTCCAGTGTCCGAGTGGAAGCTCAAATACGATGGGAAAGACGGAGGGAGACGGTTGTCAGAGTTTCTAAAAGAAGTACAAATGAGGTGTAGAGCAGAAAAGGTTTCAAATAGGGAGCTTTTTCGAAGTGCAATACACTTGTTTTCGGGGAGAGCGAAAGACTGGTTCATGGACGGAATATACAACAGAGATTTCCGAAGCTGGTCTGAGTTACGATCGGAGTTGAAACGAGAATTTTTACCACCAGATCTCGATTTTCAGCTAGAGATCCAAGCTACGAATCGACGTCAAGCTCGCGGCGAACGCTTCGTGGACTACTTGCATGATATGCAGAAATACTTTCAATCCATGACCCGTCAAATTTCTAAAAAAAGAAAGTTTGATATCATTTGGAGAAATATGAGATTCGATTACAAGAATGCTATGACAGGTGCTGGGATAAAGTCATTGTCAAAAATTGAAGCGCTTTGGACGAGTAGTAGATGAGAACAATTGGAATAACTTCCAGAAGCCCATTGATAACATTTCTCGTCCTCGATTCAATAATGTTAATGAAATATCCACTAGTAGCACACTGCCAGACCAGAACATTAACAAACATAAAACTAACCAACACCATAGTAAGGATATGGGCAGGAATGGTTCGGAATGTTCGGTAGCACAGGGAAGAAATGAGGTGAGAGGGAATGATAGAAACGAGCCAAAAATAGGACCTATGGAGGGATCATCGAAAAACACCTTACAAACTCTAGTCGATCAATATAAACGACCCCCATTAGGGTATTGTTATAATTGTCGGAAGCAAGGGCACCATTATGCTCAATGTGACCAAGATCGGCATTAGTTTTGTTACATATGTGGTTTTCCAAATGTACTAACCAAAACATGTCCTTATTGTGCAATGATTTCTGAGAATGAACCTAAAGAATGGAGGTAATTTAATAAGCTAAATAATTAGATAAGCAAAATAATTTAAAACAGTACAACTAAGGAAAACAAATATTGACTGCAGACAGCAGTGAATTGGGTCAAATTACGGAAAATAGATTAAGAGCAAAAGAGGGAAGAGGAGTTTGAAAAATTAGGATGTAGTGGAGTATGGATTGGAATCCCCCACACGAACAAGCCGATTTAATATCCACTGCCCTGAACAGAACTTTTCGGTATTGATCCATCTTTAATACTAAGATTAAAACTATAAAGTATTTAGAAATTGTCTTGCATATAAAATAGACAATATGTGAAAATCATAGGTTATTAGTCGATCAGTTTTGTTTCTTCCAACCGGGAAGCAAAATTATTGTTTGAGTTCAAGGTCAAAGTCAAAGTTATAGTCAAAGTCAATGTCAAAGTATGGGTGAGTTGATTTAGCACAAATGTGGCATTGTGGATAAAAGTAGAATTGTCCGTTCACTACATTACTAGCTTATCACATCATTTCACTACAATGATTGGCACGATGATATAATAGCATGCTCGGAATATAAAAGTTATATGGAAACTAAACTGATAAATGTAAAATTCCCAGTATTGCGAAGCAAGGTTTATACTAGTCACCCTTGTGTTATATCTCCGCACAATCACTTCAGATTATTGTCTTCTTAATTGTCCTCAATATCAATCATAGAAAATGTTACTTGTATATCCAAATTATAAAATAAAATAAACCGAACAGCAAACTTAGTGATGCAAAGACGCCTATATCACACGATGCCAGAGAACATTGTAAGGTGCCTTTATCAGAAGAACTCACGAGAATAAACAACAAAGCCGAATCTCTTCCTCTCAATAATAAACGTGTTGAGATAATTGGGAGATGATAAGACCTATCAATTGATTCGCTATAGGGTAAAAGCGTCGATTAATAGCATTCCATTGCAATTATGGAATCAACTATTTGATGGATTAACGCTGTAAATTTACTTTTGCGAAAGTCGAGTTAGCAATGAATATGAGGCCTCTCAAACCTGGGTGATCATGACACCGAATTAATTTGAGAAAATAAATTAATAACCGTTGTTATTAATTTATTTTCAGAGGGAGTGTGGGGTAGTGTTACCGTTTAGGTACTTTACCCTATGCAGCTTTGGGATGTGAGTAAGAGAGTGAGTGCAGGTTAGGTCATACTGCTGTCGCATATCAATGAGTGCTGATAGGTGAGCGACTATCTGCCATAAAATCATAATTAGTCGATAAAAAATTAGTATAGATATATATGTGTAGAATAAATAAATTAATTTAAGGATGCTAAGAAATGATTAAATGTAGCAAATTTAATATTTATTGGGATACATGATAAAAATAATTAAAATACTCCACTTTGCTATTTGCGACTAACGGTCAATTTAAAAAGCACAGAACAAAATTTGTTATACAGTACACTTAAGATTACAACACAAAACACATACATGCACTGACTGGTTTACCGGAAAAGGAGGAAAATGTGAGAAACTTCGGAAAAAGAGAAGAAAAGAGAGAGAGAATTGGTTAAGGATAGGTGGCTACTGGGTTATGGATTTCATTGGACTCATTTTAAGATCAGACAGCGATTAGACAGGAAAGTTTAAAAAAAGTTAGTATGTAAAAAGTTAATTAAAATGCGGAAATCAAAAATTTATACAAGGACGTGAAAGTATTTATAAATATACAAGGAATCAGGACCCATTAGATTTCTTTCGTGAAACCGCCGACAAACCCGCAGTTTACTGGGAGGACAATAGTACCCGGTCAAACGAGGAGACGGTACGGAACAAGAACCGCCCGCAACGGTCTCGTGGGCCGAGACAAACGTACACCTCGTGTGAGAACAGCACGTGGAACACCATTCATGAAGCCCTCAGCCAAAGGAACGCACCATCCTTCCGCTGCCTTGTTAATCAGCGAACGTTGGCGATCGTCCGATCTACTAGCAAAAAGTAGCAGCGCATATTCATTCGCCGAGTATCGGCGAACGCTCACCCCGTCGGGAAAATCGACCCATCCGCCCCAAAAAGCCGAACATCGAAGACACCACGCATCCGACGGTCGGGAAATCCTCATCTGCAGCAGATACAGTCATCGCCGGCCGGCCACCAATACACACAAACACACATTGTAGGTAATAAAATTTAAGTTGAATTTGATCGAGTCGAGTTCTTGTCGTTCTGATTGGTGTCCCTATAGCCGACCTTGAGAGTTCCGTCTCTCACGCTCGAGCTCGCCTGTGCAAAAGAGGCCGTTGAGAGCCCACCCCAGACGGTCCCCGTGGCTTGACCAGGGACTAGGGGTTTTGTCGAAGTCCGTCTGACCAAGAGGTAACACAATCAATATCTCACCAAATAAACCCCTTTACTAACTGCGCTATAGCGATACATGACAGTGTCTTCGCAAAGTGGCATACATAAGTTTCGCTTGAGCGTGAACGATTCAAGCGTATTGAGCTGCGGCCCGTGCATGGCATGGGTATGGGACATTGCAAGTTGACGTCATATGAGTAAAAATGCTCGAAGATATGACACGCTCACTTGCACTGAATCGGAATAAAAAAAATTTCGAAGTCCATGTAAACAAGCTCGCTGAGCTGTCATTTTTTCGAGCATTTTTACTCATACGACGTCATCTTGCAATGTCCCATACCCATGCATGCACGAGCAGAAGCTCTGCGCTTAGATCGTTCACGCTCAAGCGAAACTTATGTATGCCACTTTGCCATCACGCTGTTATGTATCGCGTTAGCTCAGTTAGCAAAGGGGTGTCTTCGGTGAGACAATGATTGTCGGTTCAAGTCTCTTGGGTAAATTATTTTAACGCGAATTTCTTTTTATGTCAGTATGGTCACCAACACATACGTAAGAGTAATTTGCCTGCGGCTTTAAGCCATATCGAACTGTTATGAGAAATAAGTTCTTGGTCAGATAGCTCCTTCCCCTCTGCAATCAAGCCAGCCAGCCAGCCGGTGCTGTGCTACTACGCGGTATGTTAGTTGTTTCTGAAATTTCATGTTTGACTATACTTATACAGCTCATGAAAAAAAACAAACGCTCTTTTGAGCGAAGAAAAAAGTCGTTTAAGAACAAACATGACATGCCCTTCCCCCCCGCATTGGAAAAAAGAAAAAACAGGTGGTTCGCTGAAGTGTTCCAATCACGTTTTTGCTTTGAAATTTAAAACCAATACCATTTATAGTCTAGATAATTCGTTGTGGTGGTTCTGACATTGTGCCCACCAAGTCCGCTCCCGTCTTTTTCGCGTTTGCACGCACGGTTAAATTAACTACCTTTGATATTTGGTATACTCCAATAATTATTAACAAGTTCGTCCTATACGTTGGAATTTTTATTGAGAGATTCACTGAAACGTACACGCCGCACCAACTGTTTCTTAAATGCCGCTGTAAGGTTGCCAGTAAGCTTTTGGTGTAACTAGCAATTGTATTTGCTATTTGCGCTTGAAATTTAGTATGTAGCGGAAATAATAAGCCTCCCATTTTGTTTTAAACGCAAGCACAATTTTTAAAACAGAATTTGATTGATTAGTTTATCTCATTTAACCAATTTTATCAATTCTGTAATCTAAAAGGACTTTTCAATTCAGAATGAACGTTGTGAATTTGGCACCACTTGCACCTGGTATAATCAACCTGCACAAAACGTTGCATAACGCAGTGCTGTTTTCTGGAACAATATGTGTTATCCTTTAGCCCTTCTCCTTTTGTGGCACAGACCTGTTGGTTCATATTTATTTAGCCCTTCGTTATGCAAAATCGCGATATTATGACAGATGGGCTAAGCGCGGCGTCTCATGGAGCGCGGCCGTTCCTTTCAATCGGGAAAGGCCGCGTGGAATTTTGGAGAAATTCGCTAATAATTAGGATGAAAATAATGTTTTATGCTTATAAAAGTTATTCATCTTTGTATGCAAAACCCTTCGTTCATAATTTAGAAAATATTTCTAAACAAATCAATCGTGCGAATGCTCTGTGCACGATTACATTTTCACTGGATACATTTCAAGATAAATGCCGCAGCTTCGTCAGTTTTAACTATTTTCACATACATGTTTAACAAACATATGACTACTAGGGTGGCACAAATTTTCATATTTAAATTTGTGTAGACAGTTTTCTATGTGTTCTAAAAATGTACAATGCTAACTCCGGCAGATACTAGTACAGTGTACAACTTTTCCAAGAAAAGTAATAGGCTACGACTTCTGGTTCAAAAGTTATTCTGTATACCCACAGTGCCTATATCGTTCAAGAAAATTGAATTTATCTGAATACCCTGGCTGATATTGCAAACAATTTAACCAACCTCTCATTATAAAATTATTATTATGACAGAGGAACAACATCTCATAGTAATTTTCTGGCTAATAAAATTTTAAATGGTTTAACCTGTAGGAGAAGTATGATTAAAACCGATACCAAAAGCTTTAGATACCTTTTCTGAGTTGTCACAAAACCAATTAAATTTTATTATTTTTTTTAGAATACTTGTTTGGAAGGTTCTTGGCAAGACCTATTTTTGTGAGGTCCTCAAAAAAAATTTAATAAAAAATAATTTTCGCTGCGCTTTATCATTGAAAATGTAATATGTACGTGTGTTCAAAGTGAAAGTAAGTGTGATGTATAGATAAGTATATGTGATACAAATATGTGCATATTGTAGCTTCATCACGTAGTAAAAGGAAGAGAGTGCAAAAGTTTAGTGTTATAAGCAAGAGTATTTCATCCTATATGATTTTTTCATGGTATGGATGTTTTCAAATAATCCTTCCGAACATCATTGCAACCTTCATAAGATATTTTGGCTGAAAGTTGAATGAATAGCGCGCAAGTCTCGGGCAGAATGACGAATAATATTTCGTGCCGTGTCGTTGGACCTTTGTCCAACTGAAAAACATCTGAACGCCAAAATCTCATGTCAAATTTGCTTTGACAATCTATTTATTAATCTTTTACACTACTAACGTCTTCTTTGGAGAGTTTTTGACATTTGTCAGTTGGTCCAACTAGCGAATCAAATTCGTTAGTTGGACATAGGCTGTGGGCCAACCAGTGAATCACGACTGTATATTCCTCATTCATGACTATAATACAACCCGTGCAAAAACGGCTTTCGTTGATAATGGTTTGCCTCAAGGCGAGATGGATGTCGCAATAAAATCACCTCCCCGACTAAAAATGAACCCACCCTCCGCAACCGGGCCATTTGTAAACTTTTCCGGACCGAAGACAAGAAATGTTTGGATCTATTGCAGATTTTTCGAGTTCTGATGAAGCAATATTCGGCGGTGACAGAAACATCAATAATTAGCCCTGATAAGCTTCTGGTGGAGGAAAATAATTTGAAGCACGCAAATTATATTGCTGGCTACGGGCCTTTTGCAAAGGAGTATAGTGTATATGTACCATCTAATCGGGTTGAATGTGACGCGGTCGTCCTCATGTTAGCTGTTTTACCCCTTTATAAGACAGTGGCAACTATATTGTCACCTTTTCTTTTCCTGCATGGATAATACAATTAACTCGATTTTGAATAAATTACTCTACACCCTATAAGTTGGTGATCAAAATTTGTAAAAACAAGTATTTTTTATCCGAAAACGCGGTTCTTGAGTTGCAAAAAATACAAAGATCAAAATAAAATGAATCTAAATAGGTGGCAATATAGTTGTCTCAAACCCATTCCAATGAAGGCTTTGAATTACTTTTGAAATGTTTCCCTTCTTTCTGAGCTTGCAACATCAGCTATGGATGAAAAACAGTGCCTGAGAGCTAAATGGTTTACGAAAACGGGAATCGGTAAGCAAAAATTCCTATTCCTGTGAGAGTACCCCGCTCAGCACCAGCTAAATAGGATAATTCGAAACGACTAGCGCCAAGAAAGGTAGTTGTAAAGACATGTCGGTCATTAAGGTCAGCACCTCTGGATCGTTTCGCGTCTCGGCAGGTGACGATATTTACAGTAGACATCAGCAAGCTAGATATTGCGCGAAAGTTGGACAGCAAGCAAAAAACAACAGCAATGGGAAATCTACGAACAATTAACACAATATAAAAAGAGTAAACACACAATCCCTACTGAGGTAATACCTAACGGTGACTGCGTAAGTTGAAGGCTGGAATGAACAAGAGGTTTAGGTTTAGTCGGTAAGCTTACTACAAATCACTGCAGTAATCCGCACTGCCACGAGCCACATGCAGCACTGTCTGTTCAAGATTCCTTCTCGATAACAGACATTGTCCCAATTTGTTGAGCTGAGTCTATTGATACAAAAGAATAGGGCCTCCAGACCTGAGAAAAGATCTTCAAAGTTTGAGGGTTGCTATACCCTTCTTTTGTAAGGAACGAATAAAACCAACCCCCTTAAAAATGTCCTGAGCACTGGCCTGAACAGAGATGGAGGTAAAAACAGTGAATCTAGCAATAACAAAAATGGTTACATAAAAACGGGCATAACGGTAGCTAGCTTAAGCTTTCGTTTGGATTTCTTCCTATACTATCCTTAAGAAATAGAGTTTCATAAAATGTATTTACCGGGCGGTGGCAACTATATCGCCACCTTTCTCAAAACAGTTTTTATTACGAAATAAATGTAGATTCTAAACTAAGTGAAAGAACCGTGTTTCCATTAATATAACATTCATTATTAGCCCCAAACTCTCGGCCTTATCAAGGGTTAAATACCCCATGCTTCAGTCAGGGAAGATACAGGATGTTTGCATTCAACATCAGTGGCAGCTCACAGGAATACGTCATACGTCAACTTAGACTCTTATCGGGTGACCTTCGTCGGTTTTGCTCTACCTACCTCCTCTTTGACAATGATCGTCTACCCGTTCGCCTTTTTGTGCCACGGGTAATGAAATGCAAAAATTGTAAACAATCAGGACACACAGCCTCCCATTGTAGCAATAAGGTTCGTTGTGGGAAATGCGATGAGAATCATGTGGATGACTCCTGGGGGAGGGGTGTCGAAAAGTATCTTTACAGTGGGGGAAATCAACATAATCTCCCGACATGATGATACAGTGCGGAGAGAAACTGAAGAGTTCCCTTCAGGGACCCTCTAAGGGATCTTTCGCAGAAATGCTGCTTTAAATAGCTAAGCCACAAGTCTCTACAAAAATCTATACTGGCTTGTCTACTGACGATGGTGACTCTGATGAACACCAGGAGGGAACATCTTCTGCTGCGCCTAGAAGCAATAGAAAAAGGAGGAACTTTTCCTCTCCTAAGATTCGTTGTAATGTTCAGAAGGTGTCTCTTCAATGTCCTCCAAAATAACAGTACTTACTGGTGCAAAACCGAAGCAAACAGCTCCTGGTCTCCGAAACCTGAGCTCAGAAAAGAAGTTCCCAGCACTGTGGACCGTTTTGTTACAGAACACCCTCTTAAAAGCATCCTGGTAAGCTTTCTCACTGCAATAAAAACATTCTTAATGCAGTTGACTGCAAAATAGCCCCTCCTTTCAGCGATTGTATCCTTCGATAGCTAATTCGAACGAGGTCACGGATTTGATCACTGTTTAACAGTAGCATTAAAAAAACATTATCCCGAAACTCGATCCTTTTAAAATTTATTATGCGAAACATGACGTACTTCAGAAATAGATTTTAATTTTATTTGCTTGGATCGAGAACACTCTTACGGAAGAGTACTTTTGGGGATCAAAACGTGCTATTTTTTCAATAGAATTAACCTTCCCTCGACACCAGGCATTGAAGATCTTGCGACAATGCAGAACTCTTTCCCGCACTGAACTTAGTTTTAGTTGATTTTAACTCCCACGGCATAGCATGGGATTGCTTTCATGATAATGATAATCGAAATCTACCTCACTCCAAAAACTTTGTGATAACTCCATTGACAATTTTGAACACCGGTGAAATGACACGGATCCCTGCTCCCCCAGCGCGCCCAAGCTCCTTAGACTTGTCCCTCTGCTCGACTCGGTTAGATTGCATGTGGAAGGTAATGCCTGATCGACACGGCAGCGATCCTGTGTCAATTTTAATCACTATTGCTAACGGCTTAAGGCCAACGAGTACAATCAATATTTCGTCTGACCTCAAACGAAATAGTGATTGGAAGAGCTAAGCATCCTGCATCCGGTAAACTCGAGTCCATGCAAGACCTTCCTCCGGAGGAAGAGTACGGCTTCTTAGGTGGCTTTATTCTCGACACCGCTATTCAAGCTCAGAAAACGTGTACCAAACGCGAACTCTCGTGGAAGGTCTCCCAACCCGTGGTGGGACAAAAAGTGTTGAAACGTGTACGCGAAAAAGGCCACCGGCGTACAAGATCAACCGGAATGGCGGGTTACCTGAGCCAATGAAAATTTTTATGAAAGCCAACAAACGCTTACTGTCCCTGGTTCGTTGACGGATTAATGAGAGAAACCGAACCTGAAACAGTACTAACGAGAGAGTTGGACATTCGATTTCGCCAAGAAGGTTTGTACGGATTCCGCCCCGGCACAGAAGATCTACCGCGCCGCTTCCCCCCGCGGACGATAATGTAACAATAAAGCCCCAGGACCAGACATAATGAAATTTTACTTGTTAAAGAATCTGCCAAGAGACGTTTGTTGAATTACTTTAGTATGTTTCTTAAGAGTAACCTTGTCCCTCATGGCTGGAGGCAAGTGAAGGTCCACGCCATCAAAAAAAAACAAGAAGAACAGCCTCCGATCACAACTTGTATGGACGGATTGAAATGCTCTCTTCTATTCGGAAGTTAATCGAGAAAATGGTCCTGTTCTGTCTCGACAATTGGGCCGAAGCAAATAACTTACTGTCAGATACACAATTTGGCTTTCGTAAAGGCAAAGAGACGAACGATTGCCTTGCGTTGCTCTTAACAGGAATTCAAATGGCATATGCTAGCAAAGAGCAGATGGCATCAGTTTTCTTACTGACTCAGGGGGCTTGTTGTCTGAAAAACATATGTATTTTTCGCAAAGTTATTTGTCGACATCACGAATTAGCTACGTGGACCTTCCCCAGGGCTCATGTCTAAGCGCCCTTCTCTGCAATTTTTAAGTGAATGACATTGACAAATGTCTTCTCAATTCCATCACGCTAGGGCAGCTTGCAGATGCCGTTGTGGTATCTATCTAGGATAGGATCCGCCAGCTGGCTTCTTCTTATATTTTACTAATCCCTGTTGAAAACGACATACCCCCACTCGACCAATGTTTCCAAAATATTGGTTTTGTTTCGGTCGTATATTTGTTCTGATTAAAATATTCTATATTATGTACCAATTTCATGCTTCTGGAAAAATCAAAGATTTAGTCTTTATATCCGCATTTATACGATCATAACGTTTTTTCCATCGGAATACAGCAAAACAAAATAATATATATTCGTTGTTGGACATTACGAAAAATATGTAAGTTGCTTTCTGAGTCAAGCAACCTCTGTCACAAGAATAATCTTCTCTGTTCGGATTTATTTTAAATATTCTAAAACTACTTTTCTGCAAGGTTTAATTTTTGTTTTGGAGCAATGTATAGGTTTGTTCCAGTACTACATGTGATCGTTTCGGAGAAAACAGCAGTAGAAAATACACGCTCCTATTTACACCGATGATAGATTCAGTTGAAAACTGTAAAATTCAACTGTATCGATAGTACCAAAGGAAGAACAAGAAGCGACTTCCGGGATAACTTTCTCCCTGTTTGCTCAGTACTTCCAATTTACTCGGTACTGGAACAAAGACAATTTTTACATGAAGTGCCAAATATTTTCATACTTTCGCTACACAGCCTGTTGATTTCGAAAGGAGGCATTTCCGCATTATTCTGCACAAAGAACAGAATGCACGATAACCGCGCTACCGGATCTCTCGGGAACTTTGATTTTTTTAAAGTGCTTAATTTGCATTAAGCACTTTAAAAAAGTCACGAACTTAGCTCACTTTTTCGCCACAACTTTGTATATAACCACTTCATAGAGGTATATTTCAGTCCCTAGGGTGGCTCAGCTTGTTGAACAAAGCCTATGTTAAGAGTTAGCATATTATATACTAGACTACCGCCCCAATACCTCAACAGTAACAGTTCCAGGGGGTTCGTTTAGGGCGTATGGGCATTACCATCACCAAACAAAATTCACATCAGATTTACAAACCATTTTGTAAGTTTCTATCACAGGGTGTCTACTATAAAGTAGCCTTGCTTTATTGGTATTATTGAAATATCTCATGAAGTATTCAGACTCCCATATGAATCTTTTACACCATCTTTCCAACATGATTCTAAATATTTAGAAAGTAAAAAATGGATCGAGATATAAAAATATTCAATTTGTTTATACTAATTTCCGAACTCTTAAGTTCAATAAAAAATCCAACTTTAATTTTAATTTCTTTCCATATATTGTAAAGTTTACGAGTTATCATTATGGTTATTATGGTATATGTACAATTTATTGAATAATAAGCTTAACAAATAACAATTGACACACTTTTTTGTTAAAGGGTGTGAGAAATTTTTTTCGAAGAAATCGGATATTAATTTTTATGTGGAATGCACCCTTCATAGCAAGAAGCACCAATTTAGTACTTTTCGTTATGTTTGCATTCACGCCGCTCATTTTCCGGTCCACTTTACGTATAGTGGCGTTATAGTTTTCGTACCCCATCAATGTCGTTGCGCCCCATCCAGGTTGTTGCGCCCTATCCAAGTCGTTGCGCCCCAGCTTTAAATTGGCGACTAACCAGCAAATATTCTACAACAACAGCGCTGCATGTTTATCACCATTCCAAATTTCCAAATGTTGTTTTATTTTCTATTATATTTTAGTGCTTCCGCTGCAGTCTAGACATTAATCTTAGTCCCTTAGTTGGTAAGCTAGCTTGTTTGACGTTCGTCTCTATTTTGCTAGACACTCATGATCCTCGCCGAAGCTTGTAGGTATATGGGGATGCTCGAAACAGAATTTTTTTCAATTTGATGACCGAAGTCATGTGCCACCGGTCGTATCTGACGCCACTTGGCATCTATTTACTGGATGACTCGTGATATATGATGGTAATTTAATACTTTGAATAATCAGAGAGCCAATTATCTCATCTCAGCAGATGCAAATATAAATACCAGTTGCTTATCATTCTCCTTTATCTAATGCAGTAGCTCTGTTTCATTACTGTGATATCAACATTGTAGGTTAAGGCCAGAGGTGTTTGATCCCGTCTTCCGCGAACAATAAAGTGCAGTCGGAAACAGCTGAGTAGATCACATTTGGAGAAATGTTATTTTAAATTTTCAACAGAAAAAGTATATACAGTAATGTTTCGATTGTATCACGGTCGGTATTTTGTATTTTAGCGTGATATATTTGAAGCGTGATATTCAAAACAAAACAAAAAATTACATTCAAGCAATAACCCATGTATTTCTAAAATCAAAATGTAACAAAAAGTTAAAATAAGTCAAAAATAATATATCTTAGAAGGGTAATGAGCCTATTTTTGCCATGTTTCTATTTTTACACTACTCATTTCAAGCCGTTGGTTAGAGCAGCGTCTGTCATCTTTGTTCAACGCATTAGGTCAAATGGTATGGTATCAGCGGATAATTTTCCCCCACACAGCTTCACTTTACGTATCCCGTACCGTTTCCAAAAATAGTTGAATCACCCAAAACGAAACTTGAAGGATCACATTAATCCTTTCATGCCAGACTTGTTTCTAGTGCATGTAAGGTTTCTAAATTATTTTCCTTGAAATGGTGTCAAGAAACACGAATAGCATTTTTCATGAAGCACCTTTCTTCGGAGTGCTAGAAGCTGCTCAATTTTTTCCTTCCAATACTCAATATAATCCTCCTACAATATTTACAATAGTCCAAAGCGCAGCCAACGACAGCCTAAATTGATAAGTTTTATCAGTTTTCCAAAATATTGCTTATATATGAAAAATTCATTTTCCGTCATCAACGCTAACTGTCCTTGGCAGCACTGCTCCATCGGAATACAATGAAACTAATTGCAATAACTTCAGTTCTAGAGTTATACATGAAAATACACAGTACAACTAAATCGTATACAATGCGCAACTATGCTATATACGGACAAAAGTGAAGGCAATATATCTACATTGAGATAAAATTGGATTCCAATGTACGATGTAAATTGCACAGAAATGCGACTGTGGGCGGAACTTAGCCTGATTCCATGTGGTAAGAAACAGACACCTTTTATACACATACGATTCAAAAGAGTGCTATATAGAATTATATTATGCTTTCAGAAATGTGAATATGAAATATTTTTTTTTTCTTTTTTTTACATTTCCTAGAAAAAAATGTATAGAATTCGCTCAAACTTTCAAGATTTTTTCCTAGGCCAGGAGGGCCGAGTCTTATATGCCAATCGACGCAGCTCGACGATTTGGGACAATGTGTGTATGCGTGTAACGGACAAATTCTCATTCGCGTTTCTCAGCTTAATTCACCCCCTGCATTAGTCTAATTCACCCTTGGGGGTAAATTCACCCCCGGTTGAAAACCACTGGTCTAGATGGAACTTGATCACTTATCGGTGAAAAAAATTTCATTTGCGCGAACCTTCTGACTTATAACCATCGGTTCGATCTGAAACATATGAGCTTAGGCAGTACAACTACGAATCACCCGAGTTCACTAACATGTGTCCTGATAAAGGTAGACGTGTCTATCCTTACCGTGGCAACCGGTTGTCACGGTAAAGATAGACAACCGGTTGTCACGGTAAAGATAGACACGTCTACCTTTATCAGGCCACATGTTAGTAACTGATTCGTAGTTATACTGCCTAAGCTCGACCCTCATTAAGAGAAGACAAAGATTAAGCCCGTACGATAACAAGCCTGTTCTAATGACCCTGCCACTTCTAGTTTTCCGATCTGTTTACTTCACATCCTTGCTCTCACTTGAGCACTATGGCTCTAATTTTCATAACTTTCTCTACCCAGTAATCTCTAGCTAATTGAATGTCGTTAAAATGTAAAAAAAAGTTAATCCTTTCTTGACCATGTTTTCCTTATCTTAAAGATGCAAATATGCAAAAATAAAAAAATCAATTTTTTGTAAATTTTTGCGCTAGAAGACTATATTAAATAATCAGAAATAATCATTAGACTACATCAAGGGAAGGGAAGAATATTTTAACAGCTTCAGTTTATTATGAAGAAAAAAATGTCGTAATTTAGTCAATGTCCCTATTTTGTCAACCTAAAATACACCATGGAGATGATAAGAACGGGTCTTTACTGTATTTATTATTCACAATAATAGGTACATCCCATTTTCTGAGGATATTTTCTTTCAATTGCATCGAACTACACCAATTTTTAAGTAGTTTTCAAGGGATTACTTTATCGACTTCTTCCAAAATTCGGCGAGCCTATTCCGATTCATACGATAGTTTATGTTAAATGGGTATCCTAAATTAATTGGTATACTTAAGGGTTTATATGTTGCAGATAGAGAAATTTCATAAATTTTCAGCTTTTCCTACACAATATTACAAAAGCTTCTTAAACAACTGTTCCTAATAAGATTATGTACTATACAAAATATTTGAAAATTTTTAATAGAAGTGACGGAAGGTTATTGAAAAGTTTCGTGAAAAAGAAAATTCCAGTATAATGATAATGATTTTCGCTAACGAGTTTCGAGAGTTTTTTTTGTACTTTGGCATTATAATTAGGGATAATAATTCATATCAAAAATACTACTGGGAAGTCATTTTTAGAAAAAATCGATATCGAAGTGAAGTTTGAACTATGTACGCATGCACTTCAGAGGTAGCGCGATATCATGAGCTGAAATTTCAGTGCTTAGTTCTCAGCCGGATTGGGAATTTGAGTAAACGCTATTGAGAATATGAACTTCAAATCCATTCGAAAATTTGTTTTACGAATTTTTTGATTCAGCACAACATATATAACCCCTTTAGGAAAATTCAGTTTTCCTTACACGATGCATTTATTGAAGAATTTATATATGTTATTACGGGAGCCTTAGCAATAATTCGGTTGTATTTCTATTTTATAGGCCATTTTTCCGCTTTTCCATTAATCCTTTGTGATTTCTAGCACTGATATTGTCCTATGCTAATTTGAGCGATTCGATCCCATGTAGTATGTGTTATCAAAAACATCGCGAAGGATCAAGTTCTAAATTTTCTCATTCGAAATAATACCCGAAGAAAGCGATAAGAGTTATAAGAAATGTATCATCACACTGTTAGGTGGATTAAAAGCGTTTTTGATTTTTTTTTGCATATAAAAATCAGCAAAAATATTTTATCTTAGATTTTTCATAAAACTGCGCTACTACCACCATATACTATTGAATACGGATAGCGCTAAAGCCTTCTTGTTGAGGACTAATACGACCGCTATTTACGATGAATCAGTTTAATAAATTCCCTTATTGATTTCAAACTAATCAATAATAGCTAATTATGCGTTTGCAGTATCATAGCATTTCATTAAAAACTTTCCAGTATTACACCTTTCCCCATCAGTTTCAACGTTGAAAATGGTAAACTCGATTCTCGAACACCCCTAAAAAACCACACGCACCGTTCAGATGACCGTCGCAAAAATAGTTTATTATCATGGTGTAGCAACCAGGCCACATCATGTAGCGAACCAAAACATGCCAACTGCCGGAACATGCCTTCAGCCGCTTAGAGATAATCCTATTTTTCGCGCAGTTTGTGTTTTCGCTTCACTAATTCGAATGCGAATTCTGAAACATCGTTGTCTAACATAATTAGCCTCGATCGATGACGGGCGTAATCAAGCTAAACTCATCTTGCAATAGGTTCACTACCTTAACTCAGTGTTTTGTTTGGTTGGTTCTATTCTAAGCTGCTGCTGCTGCTGCCTTGTGAGTCACTCACTACTTCGTTCACTTCACTTCACACGTTTGCTTGTTGCGACGAATTTGAGAATCAGTTGGAACGAATTAGTGACTCTATGATGGGTGGTTCAACCTGCCACTCTCAATTGGCTGCTTGGGGTGTTTGATATATTGCTAACGACATTCAGGTGTTGAAGTTAGCGTCGTTACGCCGACAATATTGTGCTGGATCGGTGCCTGTGCGTGCACTAGGTACTGTCCACAGCTCGGTCAGAATCCGATACTTATAGAGATGAGTTTCGTTTCACAGCTGATTGGACTTATATCTCTAATTGGGTCAGTAAATAATAGAAAGATTTATTATATGGAACATAAAACTCAATTTTTAAATTTCATATTAGGGACCATTCATAAATTACGTAACGCAAAAATTGCCCAAGATTGACTCCCCCCTCCCCCCATGTAACAAATTGTCACAAATTTCTTCATCCTCCCCTCCCCTGTTACGTAACAAATTCCTAGAAAAAAAAAATTTTATTCGGTGAAAACATGTTACGTAACGATCTAGCGGACTCCCCCTCCCCCCTATATCACAACATGTCACAACTTGTTGTACCCCCTCCCCCCTAAAAGCGTTACGTAATTTATGAATGGTCCCTTATATACTATATTTCTGTCTCTTAAAACTGTAGAAGGATTTTTAATTGTCGTTCTACGAAAATGTTTGTTTGGTATTGTAGACCTTACTTGCAAATGGACAACGACCTTACCAAAGCTTAGTATCTTTGACAGTAGAAACAAGAAAATAATAGAGATCGAGTAGAATAAAAAAAAAAGAAGCTGATTAAATTTTAAAAAAATTTTTTTTTTGATTTTCATAAAAAATATTAAAAAAGAATCGACTAAGTATGTTTTATGTCAACTACATAAAAGAGCAGAAAAAAATCTTCATTTAGCAAATTATGTCTGAAACTGGAGATTGCTCATTTCAACTTTATCATTGCACGTGTTAACCCATTCATGCCCAACACGCAGAAAAATTTATCATATTTAAACCAAAAATATGTGTTATTGAATTCAATCAATTATTGTTTATCACTTTAACCAAAAAAAAATTTAATTTCACAATATTTTTTTATTAGAAAAACAATGTAAAATAAAAACAATTTTAATTTTAATAATTTTCTTTTATTTTCAATAAAAAAAATTATTAGAAAGCAAAACAATAAACTTTTTTATTGAAACAATAAATAAATTTTATTGAATTCAATAAATAAATTTATTGTCTCCCGACCAATAATTTTATTCATTGAATTTAATCCATATTTTTATTGAACCTACAAATCTTTTTTCTGCGTGAAGTTGTTCTTGGACAACAACGTTTTTAAACAGCTATAACTTTTGATTGAGGTAAGATTAGCTCACAAAAACAAGTAAGGCTAATAAATGTGACTATTACCTATCATTTAAGTATTAGCAGTTTCAAGGATCAGCTCTAGAACTGAAGTTTTTGCAGTTCTTAGTCTGATTGGATTCCAATAGAGCAGTGCTGCCAGGGACAGTTTACGTTGACGACGGAAAATGAATTTTTCATATATCTTCGTTATGTTGCAATATTATTGGAAACTGATAAAACTTATCAATTTGGACTGTCTTTGGCTACGTTTTCCACGCAATTGGACTGCTGTAAATATTCTAGGAGAATTGTATTGAGCATTGGAAGGTAAAAATTGAGCAGCTTCTAGCACTGCGAGGGAAGCACCTATTTTTATGAAAAAAGGGTTTTCATGGTCCTTGACCTCACAGTTTTCATGAAAAAATTGCTTTGAAACTCTACATGCACTAGAAAAAAGTTGGGCATGAAAGCAGGGATGCCAAAGGTACCAGTAAACTACATTTTTTTCGGTATATTTACATTTGCACAAGCCGTACAGCCCGCTACAGCGACACATCACTACAGTTCTTGCCAGAACGGTAGCCAAACCGAGTACATTTTCCCGTAGAGCAGTAGAATACATTTTTGTTTTGTTGCTGTACTCCGACTGCTCGGTGAGAGTGTGGCGTAGTAATGTTTGTTCTCTCGCTTTGTACATTTTTCTCTGCGTAGTCAAAGGGAGAGGCCCGCACACGAAAGCGTTGATGCCGGTCGTGGCGTAAACGAACAGCATTCATTGACGTCGTTTTTGACTGAAAATATTGATTAGATTAAGAATATTAAAAAGTGTAAACTAAGGAAAGAGAAGCTGTACCGCTCGCGTATGGTGGCTGTACTGGGGGCAGTATTTTTTGTCATGTTACTGCTTTGCTTCACAGCGCTGGGCGTCCTGCAATAGCGAAAGACAGCAGCGTCGAAAGAGAAATGAGAAGGTAGGCAGAAAAATTACAGCCGCAGAAAAGGTAGGCATTTTGCATCCTTGCATGAAAGGGTTAAACAAGTATCTAAACCGATCGTCACATCGCTGAGATGTATCTGTTTTACAATTCGTGTTATGGTTTCGAACTAGGTAGGAGGTATTACCCGTAGCTAACCTTGACAGTGGAAAAAGGGTATAGAACAAACGGTCGCTGATTGATGGCTAAAACGATCGTATCTCTGGTGAAAAAGTGAGATACGCAATTGTATGGGATATTTAGATTCGTCGAACGCGCCGAAAAAGGAATTCGTTACCATTATTCATAAGGGCTCCAGTTGGCATGGAGTTGTATCGTTTTCTCAAGAAGCGGACACAGTTCGTTGGAGGCAGTGGACTCGTTTCATTTTTTGAATTTTAAATTTTTGTGTTCATTACGCTCAACATTTGGGGAGTGTAATAAATCCGTTCTACGACACAGGATCAAATTATGTTGATTTATTTGGATGAAAAAATCTACTGTTTGGGATAGTACTTCGGTCGTCTCACGATGGTGATGTCTTTGTGATCCATACACACAGTAGTGTGTGGGAAAATTACTATTTAAATCAAGGTAATCAATTTAACTCGACTTTGCCAGAGATCCCTGATCTGGTGTTACAGGAAGTATGGTGTTGATATCATAAGCCAGTCGTTACGTAGTGGTACGAAGGTTTTGTATTCTTTCGTAATTAAACGGATGAATGTAGACAGGCCCGTAGCCAGGATTTTGTTTCGGGAGGGGCTTAAAAATTATTGCATAAATGTATTAATTCTGATGACTTGAAATAATCACTGGAAACTGAACGTAATTATGAAAAGTTCTTAGTGAAAACAATTCCAAAACTAAGACAATAGACACTAAAAAACCCTAATAATATGTTGCCTGTTACAAGAAAGGCTTTAGTGCATCGACGAATTCAATTTGATTATTTTTAATTTACAAGTTAGAAATTTCTCTAGTTACAAAAATGAATATTCAAGAGTTCAAAGTATTTAGGGCTGCTTGAAAATGCTACGCTGCATGCTACGCTGCTTGAAAATGCTACACATTCGCTACACCTTTACAATTTGTAGAAGACGCCAAATTGGAATGAGTAAAAAATATCCAAAACCCCGTCTCACGAAACTTTACACGCATTTGCTAATCAGGAGAACGAAACCAATGTCGAAATTTGCTTCTAAACGTCTAATAAGGCAGGCGATTTGTAGATGCAGAAAATAGGTTCAACTCCTATTTTCATGATCAGGCGTCTTTCTACTATTACTAGTTCTGTGACTTTATCCGAAGTTTGCGTTAACTCGACTTTATGAAATTTTAAATGATATTGATCATGTCGTAATTAAAACAATCCTGAGAAAAACACATGTTTTTTCAGTTGACTCTCATGGGGAATGGGTCAAAGACTATCTTCGACAATATTATCAGGCAACTTAGAATAACTATCTTTTTATCTATTTAAGTAGATTCTTTTTAGGTACTTTTTATATCATTGCACTTACGAATTAAAAATATCGTAGACTGATTTTCCTAGATCCCTGAAACTATAGTAAAAGTCAAAATGTAAAATGAGTACAAAAAACTACTGATTTCACTACAAAGCAAGAATACCTTAGCTCTATTGACTTTTAACAATCTTGCAAAGCCGGTGTAACTTGAGAAGATTACCTAGATTAAGTAAAAATTATTTATTTGAGCATTTGAAGGTTTTATTTCGGAATTCGTGGGTTTTTGGACAATGTCAAATATATATTTCAATGATTCAATCTACTAATGCAAACTACCCAGAATTTAATCTACTGAGCGAAACTGCTCAGAATTTATTCACTAATCGAAAGAAAATTACTTAGCAATGATTAGTCAATGCTTCTAATTTACGTAAAATTTGGTAAATATAACATTGATGACACCATCAAAATAACTAGAAACTATAAACATAGATAATAATTTCAGCATCACTTGCTTCCGACACATGGAAGAGAACACATCGCCCTTGCATCTAATTTGCCGAAGAGGCTTTCTTTTAGAGTTGTCTGTTTTTAAATTACAGCAAATTATCCGTTTCCTGTGAAACTTTTGCAAAACTTTTTGTCAATTCATTAAACAAATATGAGAACACTAATCTGATCGGTAATAGGTTGGTTTATGAATAAAAATAATTAGCTCTTGATTTTTTTTCAATCATCATCAAGATTGGAAGAGATGATGTATGATTTCTTGAAGAAAGTTGTAATGTTTGTCTGATTACATGTTTGTTTTACCACTATTTGGGAAAAATGTTTCAAGTTGTTGCACCTAACGCAACGAAGACGAAATGAGAAGATCAGAGCGCAATTCGGAAAGAACTCGTGTTGAGTGTATAGTAAAGATAGAAGAGTGATCTTGAGTCGATTTCGATTGGTTGATTTTTTCCTCTCTTTTCTCTCTTATTTAAGATTATCTCTCTCATTTTATTCCATGACGAGCAAAAACGGAACGAAAGACTGTCACATACTGAAGACATGAAATCGAAACTCTTATCCCAACTTATTGGCTTATAGATTCAATCAGTCACAACATTTTAGTCCCTCTTCGTGATTGCCTATTGTTTTTGCCCGGTCCACTTTTAAAAGAATTTTCTTTTACACGTTTGTTGCAGATATCACGGATTTACGGATCAACAGTGTATTAGTGCGGAACGAATTCCTCGTAACAATGAAATGAAGCGTCAATAAAAATGGTATTGCGTTAAAATGACGCGAAACAAAAATTTTCTTCTCGGCTCAATCGTTCTCAGACAAATTGAAATACTTTTTGTGTAGCACAGTACAGAGAACAGAGTGTACAGTGTGCACTAACCTAATACAGAAATTCAAAATTGTGTGCTATTCAAAAACTTATCATTTCCATATCAACATTTGAATAGGGCTAATAAGATTTGTAAACAAACTTTTGTTTTGCTGATTTCTCCTAATTTGTTATCATTTCAACACAGAAAACATTTGAAATTGATTCTACCAAGGATAAAGATGTTGATTCATGTGTATTTTTCATGAAACTCAACTCGGTAGCGGAATAATGAGCGAAATAAGTTTGTTTACAAAAGTCTCATTAGCCCTTTTGAAGAATTACTATTGATTTAAAAATAACAAAGACCCACGACCCGTCTTTTATATATTTCCTTATGTAAACAATAAAAATAATATAACGAGTTTAAATGGTTGTCCTACAGATCTCGCGTAAGCGCTTAGCCATTGCATGTGGAAACCTGTTTACGAGGCGAGGAAATATTTTTTTCCTCACCAAATATCTCTTGGGGGGGGAGTTGTTCATTTCTATCTCGCTATTGTACATTTCCATGTCTTCATCGTAGTTGCTGCCTTTATGTTCGCGAATATCTTCCTTGCTTCTCGCCCTCAATAATTGCCTTTCCAATTAGATTCCATTTCTCCCAAATGTGACATTAATCTGCGAGTAAGCGGTATCTGATCTTGTAGCGGAACATTCATTTTCTCATCGTCCATATACAGGAGGATTTTAATTATAGTATTGTCACACATAACCTTGTGCTTTAAGTTATGCAAAATGAATGGTTTCGTCTGGGCTAATTTGTTGAGCGCTAAATGCCTGCCATGGTAGAACTCGATAAAGGCGGCTTCCGAAAGTCTAGTCTCCATTTACACCTTCAGGAAACATTCGACATTATGAATGCTCTGTCCTATGCGAATCATCAATAATTTTATAATCACCGTATTTGGCTGGAGCACCAATTCTTGCTTCTGTTACTCACTAATCTCGCAAGATTACTACAGCTACAATTAAAGTAATAGTTTCTTGTATTCTTCAGACAAGGCACACAATATAAAAGTTACTGTTTTTGTCGTTCGCTTCGCACTGGCTCGAGCAAAAGCATAAAGCACACTGAATTTCATGACCATTGCCTTCGGTGGTTAGAAATAGCCTCCTTCAACTTTTTCTCAATAATTTGTTCAAACCAAATGAGCAACAAATTTTGTCAAAAGTCGCCGGTTTTTTAAATTTATTTTTGAAAAATTTCGGGAGGGGCTTTAGCCCCCTAGCCCCCCCTCTGGCTACGTGCCTGAATGTAGATTTTTTTACATCTTCGACGATTTTTCTACAATTTCATTGACTGAACTTTGTGCTATAATTTTGAAACTTGGTCAATAGTTGCCCCTAATTGAACTGATTTCAATACTTCATTCTCAAATAAAATATATCTTTCTTGTCCTCAAAAATCTGTAAACGTGTTAGGTCTCTATCGCTACCGGAAACACACCCCAAACGAGAAACAATTTCCTTTTGACCTAAATTTCATAGATCTTTATCTCCATAACCAAATGTCGAAATTCTCTTACCGATTCCGTATACCCAGAATATCTGAGAATTAAGGTTGAATGAAAATTGGAACAAAATCGAGAACGATAACAGTAGTTATTTTTCTATACCGTGTACTAGACTACATAAAAAGCAATCAGTAGTACTGTAACAATATTCTACATAAGCATTTTTTATTTTCGATTTTCGTACCATTCTCCGTTCCTCCTTCAGAAAAGGTCAAGGTTTCCGAAACCAGTTACGAGTTGCCAAATATTGTTTATCAAATGAAACCCAGATCGAAAAAATCTGACATGCAGTGGAGAAGGTCACGAGGTGCAAGATTGCACGAAGCCAGGCAATGTCTACACTATGGAAGGCCCAACCTTCAAGCAGGCGATGACTGGTTAATCAAACACTAATAAACCTTAACCATTGAACAAAAACTACAGATAAAAGATTTCAACATTTCCCCTTGGAGAAGTGAAATTCGTGTAAATCAATTTTTCCTAAATAAAAGTGCTCCAGGAAATCAAATGGTTTCATGCTGCACATTAAGCTGCTAGTGGTGATATTATGCCAATTTTTCTTAAATTTCGCTATATGTAAGAATGCATCGATTTGGAGATCTTCATTTGGAGTAGCAACCATACGCCAAAATTAGTTTTTTTTTAAATAAAATTCACTTTTAATTTAAATTCGTATCTTGTGATCCTAATAAGAACTGTTTGTTGTGGATATTTTTACAGCTTGCCGTTTTCTTAGTAGTAACAGTGCGGTTTCTTAATACATTTTGCGGCAAAAGCAATATTGAGAACGCTTTTCGTTGGCTACTGCTAGCGGCGAGCGTTCCTTCTAGGAACTAACGAAGGGGGGCACCGGCGGAAATGCTTTGTAGCTTCTACGACGCTCAAATGTAAACTGAGGAATGTTTGCTATAGACAGCTGGTTTTACCTGTCTCAATAGAAGCTGCTAACAATAAAATAAAATTTCTGCTCGCTAGTTGCTCAGTAGACTACCAGTCAATCCATTAGTGATCAGGATCACAAGCGTGTAGTGAAAACGTTTAAGTTGAATCCTAACACCACGGTTAGATATGTGGCCAAAAATTGAATCTGTCCAAGTCTTTCGTTCAAAGAACCAAGGACCGGGAGTGACTGCATACGAACAAAGTGCAGAAGGCTCCAAATCGTGCCGAACGGCAAAATACGGTGGGAAACTGTGCATTCAGATACTGACGAGTCCTCATTGTTTCATCATTGATGATGAGACTTATGTCAAAGCGGAATTGCGGCAGCTTCCGGGGCTACTGTTTTCACCGTCCAGCACAGGTGTGATGTTCCGGAGGAAATAAGGAAGTTTGCCTTTAATTCTGGTTTGGCAAGCGAAAATTTCCTGGTGTCGAGGGGAGGTCGATTCGATTGAAAGAATATCACTTTTTGATCCCCAAAAGTACTCCTCCGTAAGAGTCTTCTCGATCCAACCGAATAATGTTAAAATCATGGAAGTGAAGGTCTAGTTTGCCATTAAATACATAATTTGGCAAGCGATCTGCTCATGGTGCGAACGGAGCACGCCGTTCGTGACTACCGAGACTATAAACGGGGAGATCTATCTCAAGTAATGTATACAGAAGCGTTTGCTTCCTTACGAGGGTCCTACGATCTTCAGACCGGATCTAGCTTCTTGCCACTAACGGGTGTTCAATAAAAATGAAAATGATTTCAATACCTTTCTGTAGGTAATTAAAGTAAAGGGTGTAATTTTTTGTCTCCCCAAGAGAATTGCTCTCAGGACTCCCTAGAAATGGGTGGCATGTTTCTTTTCGCTCAGGTCCTGTCAGTTCAATCAAAAATGTACGGTTTTACGAAACGCATGGTCATTGTGGAAAAAAGTATACGGTAGACCACTTTAGAGACGAAAAAGTGCCCGTGAGTACAGTTCACCGGATCCTGGCATCTCTGAGCATGGAACGGAAGGCCGGTAGCGGCTGTCCAGCAAAGATAGTGACGAAGAAGAAGAAGGAAGCGTTGAAAAAGCTATTCGACAACAAGGACGGAACGAGTTTGCGCGACGCCGGCCGAAAATATCACTGTTCCCAAACCTTAATTTAACGAACCCGCAGGATGGAGGACATCTTCTGTCGAAAGAAGACTCGGTGCTCCGAGTACACGGACGAGCAGATAGCGATCGTTAAATCGCAGTGTCGGTGGATGACGAAGGACTACCGCGGGACGTTGTTCGTGCTGGACGACGAAAGTAACTTTCCGCTCTCGAAGACCAACATTCCACGAAATGACAGTTACTATTCCAGCGACACGCCGACCACACCCCCCGAAGTAAAATATAAGTTTAAGAATAAATTTAAAAAAAGTTATGGTGTACATCGCTATAGCTGACAGAGGGATTTCAAAGCTGTGGTTCAAACCGAGCGGTCTGGCCATCAATCAACAAGTGTACCTGGAAGAGTGTCTCGAGAAAATTCTTCTACCGTTCTTAAAGGAGCATCACGCGGATGGGAAGTACGTCTTATGGGCGGTTAAGGTGTCTTTCCATTACGCCAAGAAAACGCTGAAGTATCTTGAGCAAAAAGTACCCAACCAACTTGTCCCAGTGCTATCCCATTGAGGACAAAAATAGAATACGAAGCAGTTGACCACCAGGATCCGGAATTGTATCCGGAAGTTGGACGTTAGTGTCGTCCAGCGCTCCTTTGAGAGCATCGCGATTAAGTTGCGTCGTACGGCTGACCAGCACCCCTTCTCCAATATTCATTGACGTTTTTTTGAAAAATAAACATTAGGAGAACTGGGGGTAAGATATTAAAGATATACTGATATATAAAATAGTAAAAGCATGTTTTTGTCAACATGTAATACTCTATGTTGTAGTTCTATATGTTGGCTTTCGAGTGCCCAGAGGGATTATGTTTCAAAAATAAATATCATTTTTTAAAGAACTGGAAAACGAATAAATATCTGCACTTTTTACAGACTGCGGGTGAAACGGTCATATGATGGGGGTAAGACGGACATAATACAAATTATTAAAATTTATTCTTTCTGACGGATGTTTTGAATATATTGTGGTTCTTCTTAATGTATATGTTCAATTCGAGGTGAAAAATAACGTTTTGGGGTTCGATTCAGAGTTGAACCAATTTTGTAATGTCGTTTTTGTCGTTGTCACAAAGAGAGCTATACAATCAGTTCCAATGATCAGTCACAATCACTTGTACAAAACTGGAAGGTTGTGTATTAAATGCGTAATTGGTAACATCAGTTCCTCGATTACACACAGCCGTCTACATTTTCCAGGTTATAGGAATTCCATATTTAGCCTCGGTCACATTAACTTATATTCTGCAGTCTACTGCATGGGTGACCTCAGATAACTGGATGGTTCTCTACGTTTGACTGCCAGAATTTCGTTTTTACACGCGAATGAATGTCTCGCGATGAATCAGCAGAATTAATCAAGATTGTCCGTCCTTCTCGAGCAGTACGTATATTTTTCAAATGTTTGTATTTTTTAACGCATAAATCAACTTCCCGGTAATTTTCCACTAAGATGTTACTTTATCGAAATAAAGGAAAAAATCCGCGAAAGAATTGATTTTTTCATCAATAAACCTTAAAATCGGAAACTTGAAAATTACATCCGTGCGAAACTGCACTACTGATTATCAATATTTGCTTAGATTGTGCATGTTTAGCAGTATTCAAGGCCTACTAAGTGTTTCATAATTCAAGGTTACCCATGATGATAAGGTACACATACAATACAATTGAAGTTTTAATGTGTTCTATATAGTCTGAAATAACCATGTGTTCGTCATACCTCACCCGTCCGTCTTACCCACAGTTTCCCTATGTTTTTAATAAAAAATACTGAATTCGTTGAATTTTTTTGTTTATTTTTTAACTACATGACTGAAAAATTCTCATTTCTTATTTAAAACCCGTTAATTCATCGTGCGATCACCTATGGAGCTAATAATATAATAACTAGCGGTAGTGCGAGCCAAGGATAGGAAGAATCGCATCGTTTTACGCTCACTCAAGGCTCATGCGCACTCACCTACCTCCGATGCTTTATTCTGTTTTTCTTGTTTATGCGTGTGCATCTGTTGAGCGCCCGATCGGCCAAAGCTAAGTAAATATGGTATCTCACACGTTCGTATTTTCTCTCTCTTACGCTCACCTTGGATCGCTGCGATTTAGGTTCTTTCCGATACATGTTCGGAATTGTATCCGAACAATGATTATCGGATCCGTTCGGCAATGCGATTCTTCCTCAAAAATTTGGATCGCGATCTATGTTCGCCTATTCAACTCCCACCGCATGCGAGCGGGAGCGGTGCTTGCGATTGTTTGCATTGGCGCTGCCGCGGTGTTTTGTATCGATGGAGTGGTGTAGTGTCAGTCGAGTGCATGTGCGTGTTTGTAATTTGCTAAGCGAGCAGATTGTCCCTTTCTCGACAAACATATGATTACGGCCTAAAAGCCAACTGTGAAAATCCACTTTGAATGGAAATTCCGGACAAACCGTTACACGCCAATCACAGATGTTGATAATAAACGAAAGAGAAAAGCTTTCTCTTTCATAAACTGTTGTGAACTGTGTTCGACTAGTAACGGTTTGTCTGGAATTTCCATTCAAAGTGGATTTTGACAGTTGGCTTTTAGGCCGTAATCATATGTTTGTCGAGCTTTGTATATCATTCATATTCCACATAGGTATAAATGAATAGCGGACTTTACGCGTTCAATATTTTTGATGCACATCATCAATCCAACTTTGTTATACCACAATGGATTATTGAACGATTAAGAGCCGCTAATCATTAACAGACTTTGGAGTTTTTGTTTTCAAGACAGTTTGATGTTTTGCATAATTTGTAGTATGATAGTACAGTAAGTTGACTTTGTGGCCAAGCCGGGGTGCGTGGAATCGGTTTCTTTCACTAGGCTGTTCACTGTGATGTCATGTGGATCTAATTTGGAATGATGAGCGGTCAAGAATGGATTTGGAACGTGATGTTCCGGGTACGACGATTTATCCATCTGTTCTAAATATTGTTTTCCCGATGTTTTGATTGCTTATGCTTTTTGTGGCGTTTTTTGTTATTTCTGCTGTCAATCATCATATATATTAGTAAAGAATGTTTGATCTTGTTTGTGTTCCGTATTAGCGGTCCTTACACGTTCAGTTGTTTTGTCAATACTGGAGCGTATTGACAAGGTTTTTCAATGTGTAATGGAATGGAGGAAGTATTGACGATATGTGTTTTTTATGTTCAATGATAGTACAGTAAGATTGCGTTTTTGGCACGTTCCGATTTTTGCATGCTCCCTTTTCGGTACACTCAGATTTTGGCTACAAATGGCGTTTTTGGCAACATTATTGTTGTACATAATAGGTCTTTTAAAAATGTGCAATAGATATTTTTTGTATCAATTGATATCACATTTTACTTTATTTCCAAACATGGGAGTCATATTACCCTCAAAGGTGCAAATAATTTTTGGAAAATATAGCCGAAGACTGTCCAAATTGATAGTATTTATAAGTTCTTCAGTTCTACGCAGTTCTGTGTCGTAAGTGCCCCAGTTATCGCAATGAACACCATTCTCAGCAGATAGCTAAGCTTTTACAGGATTGTCATCACTTCTTCTATCTGACACCACACAAGAACATTATTAAACATACAATTTTTTATATAAACTCAAAGATGTAATTCGGTTTGAGACCCTAAGTTTTCCTAACAGCTTTTTTGTGCTGTCTGAAGGCTTTTCACATTTTTTTGGATCTGACCCTAATGAGAACAGTTTAGTTTAAATTCTAATATAATTCACACAATACTCACAATCATAGAATTGCGAGCTGGATTAAAACTCGCATCTTCGCAAAATTAACCATGTAACATTTTTCAAATTTGAATCTTAGGAAAGTAGCTTTATACCGTGAGATTTAACCAATTTTCTCTGAAAGTATTATATAACATGGAATCTACTATTAATATTAGATTCAAACTCAACTGATCTTGTCCGATTCAGAAATTCCAATCGATTTGAAAATACTGTGATTTTAAACAATTTGAGGCGGATCGAAATGTTGTTGGCCAGTTATCATGATTGGAAAAATATATGGCTACGAAAGTTGCACACGTAGCCATATATTTTTCCAATCATGATAACTGGCCAACAACATTTCAATCCGCCTCAAATTGTTTAAAATCACAGTACTCCATCCCCGGTTTTTGAATGATGTCTATAAACAAATTCATTCACACCGATCACTCGAAACCTTTGATGCTAAACTTTTTTTTGGTTTGTTTGTATCAAGAAACACTAAAAACCTCTGATTATCAAGAGTGATGCTTCTATCAGAGTGCTATGACCTGCCCAATTGTTCAATAGCCCATAGCACAGGAAAGATAGACAAAGATTGTTTACATTTATGTGTTTTTATCAGTTTTCAATAATAATACAATATAACGAAAATATCTATACAAATATCATTTTCACTGCTAACTGAAAATGTCCCTGGCAGCACTGCTCTAGCGGAATCCTTTCAGACTAATATCAATAACTGCAATGCTATAGATAATACAACTGTAAGCGCATACATGAATGGTTATAGTCCTAGTTACTAGCCTTATCTATTTTTGTGTACAAATCTTGCCTGAAACAAACACCAATAGTTACTCCGCCAGAACGGTGATCCTTGTTACTAAATATCACGCAATCCACATTCCAATTATTAGTTCCAAGAAACTTAATAAACTTAACAGCATTTCAGTGATAATTTCGCTTGGTAAACTGTTTATAAAATTTCGATTTATCTATTATATTTTATTATATTGTTATTAGTTGATACATATGATTCCCTTTCTATCTGTTTATTCACACCTAATTTCATGCACACAAAAAGGTATGAACTTTATGCGCCGGACTCGTATGCCCTAGCACGAATGCGTTTTTGTTTGATCTCGAAACTGAGTCAGATTTCAACCGAAACTGTTATCATTTAATTTATTTTGACATCAATTTGAGTTATAACCTGGGCCAGCTTCGTCTCAAGCCAAAACCACCTAAACGTGGATAATCATATGATTGAAGCAAAAGATATTACCATTACAGCTAAAAACAAGAAAATTTATTAACGACAATTGATATTTTGTCAATTTTAGGCAAATGCATATCACCGGAAGTAGTGAGGTATATTCGCGCAATGATACGCTATAAAACGCACAACTTTGGAGATTATTTATTGGCATAGAAAAGAAGACAAATCTAAGTTTCCTCTCGAATGCAGCGCATGGAAGGAGCCGAACGCGCCTGAACATTGAAAATTAAACTAAATCCAAACAAATCTAAACCAATGTACATTATCACACATCTTGTCTACATCGCAAGTACGGCATTTGTACATACAATGGTAGAGTTCAACTCGAGCGATAACATGCGCATGATAGAATTAACACGCAGCAAGGAAATGACTGCGGGTTGAACCTACACAGCAGAAACTGCCACTCCGTGCGGTGTCCAGGCGGACACTGACTCCTACCGATATTTTCAGGCCAGTCATATATTTCAATCGTTTAGTTTCAGGATTGCGCACGAAGATTTGGATCATTTTTCCGAACGAACATGTTCGCTGCCGAATATGTTCGATGGCACTCATTACCTCACTGCATCGGCAATGCAGAACGCGTTAAAAATTTTTGCGATTTCCGATTCTCTCTCTTCGTAATCGCATACGGTGTGATGCGGAACGAGTTGTGTGGGTCTGTATCTTTTTAACGAGAGCGTAAACCCCCGACGATGTATAAGGAAACAAATTCATGTACGCTCATGGCGGTGGGCGAGTTTTCCGCACCTTGGTGCGAGCACATAAGTTACACCAACGCACAGTGGTTCAGCATACAAATTGAGCAGGCATTTTGAGATTTTACTAAAACTAAACAACGTAGCCTTATTAAGTCTTTGGAGAAGTTCTCGTAGTTTATGAGCCCCTTCTTTTTGTTTAAAACACCAGTTAGGGTGGTTCTAATTTTACCATTATCAAAAAAATCAACTTTTTAATCATTCTAGCTAGAGCCGAACGGCCTTCAGCGAAGTTATAGAACGACAAATTTTGGGAAAGTTTGCTGAAGACATATAAGCTTTGTCACATTTTTCATTTTACAGCAAATTTCAAATCGAAGGTTAAAATAACTTACGGTATTGATTAAAATCTGAAGTTGTCTTCAGACAATTTTAAGATTGCTTTAAGGCAAATAATTTGTTTCATGACACCACACCCCGATCAGAAACACATAACAGAAATATTTTAAAACTATATCTCGCATTGTTACTTGTTATAAATTTCTGTTATTTTAACTACTAACGAAACCTAATTTATAACACAATATGTTACAAAAATTGTGTTCTGTAATAATCTTGTTATTTCATTCTGATCGGGACATCTATCAATTTTCGCTGAAATGTTACGAGCACTTTTTCACAAAAACTGAGGTTCTTTGGAATAACAATATCACTCATTGGGGCAAACATAAGATAACTTTTTTCAGCTATAACTATGGTCATGATTCGCGTTATAATTGAGCTAAAAATGTCTAATACGATATTTTTTTTAATTTCGTAAATTTGATTTAAAAAACGCTTTTAATCCACCTAACAGTGTGATGAGACATTTCTTATAACTCTTATCACTCTCTTCGGATATTATATCGTTTGAGAACATTTAGAACTTGATGCTTCGCGATGTTTTTGATAACACATCCTACATGGGATTGTGGCAGGACACAGAGAATCGCTCAAATCAGCATAGGACAACATCACTGCTAGAAATCTCAAACCAAATCAATGGGAGAGCGAAAAAATGGCCCATAAAATAGACATACAAACGAATTATTGCTAATGCTCTGTTAATAAAATATCTAAATTCCTCAATCAATGCATTGTGGTGGGAAAACTGAATTTTCCTAAAAGGGTTATGTATATTGTACTGAGCCAAAAAATCGATTTTTTTTTTAATCGGAATGAAGTTTATACTTTACTCAAATTTTCAACGCGACTGAGACCTAAATATCAACGCTTTTTCTGGAAAAAAGCGACACTAGCAGTGACACCATTCAAAGAAAATCAACAGTGAATATTTCCAGACTTGGTTTTATTTCCTATTTAAGAAATATTGTGTTTTTTACATCCTAGATTGCATGATTCAGTGATCGAAACCCAAAACTTCATGAAGTATTTGAAATTATTAAATTAAAATTTGTGTTTGCTATTGAAATTGACAAAATGATAGTATCGCCCCTTTGACGATTGTTTACTTTTTCGGTCCCACCTATCAGCATTGAAGTATCACCCTTACATTTTGTTTACAATACCAATTTTACAATTGGTGGGGGTTTGGTGAAAATCGATCTTACTGTCCAAACGGCATAATTCCGAAACCGTAATTTTTGAAGTTTTAAAATTATGCAGAATTAATTTTTCAAAAAATAGTAACAGAGTTCGTGTTTTTAGCGAATTTGTTGAGACTTTATTGTAGTCATGAATATTAACCTGAGAAAATTCACCATAAATACTTCTTAGACGATATACCGTCAAAATTATTTTATCAAATGATGCGCTGTTTAACGTTTGTAAAACTCATCGAAGATATAACCCTCCGAAATTGGCGGTTTCAAAATGATGTTATCTTGACCTTAAATTACTGTTTTTGAACATTTGACCTATACATATAATTGGTCATACAACAAAAATCAAATTCTCATCAAAATCGATCAGAACCTGCTAGAGTCGAATGGAAATCGTAATTTTTCATAAATTTCTCTCTACATTCGGAAAGTGTTATCCTCGATATTAATCGAGGATTGTGTGATTGATCGAGTTTTCGTCTCAACTCGACGCATTCCCAAAATGAAAACCTGTTTTAATCCACCTAGTGGTGCAATTGTGCTTTTCTCATTTGTCCAGACTACGATTCCATGGCTGGTTATGTTCAATACAATGGTGGAATTAAATATTACATGTTCAGTTCGATTTGCACATACGTACAATGGATCGACAGCTACGATCTTGAGATACTGACCGCCGCTGGTTTCAAGCGATGTTTCAGTATCACATAGTAAGATCCGGGAGGTTCGGGTCCTGCCGAAAATTTTCAACTTGTTAAGAAATTTTAAACTAGTTTTAATTTTAAAGTAGCAACCACTTACTGCATACTCCCTCCGGGCCGGTATGATTGACGATTTTTAGAGTGATTGGATAACCTTTCTATATGAGAAAGGCAAAAATGTCCCAAAAAAATCAATTTTTGTCAAACATTATGTTTTTCGAGTTTACATCAAATCTCGATGTTTCATGCATTATAAAGTCATTTGGCATCAAAAATACAAATTTGATTTTGAAAATTTTTCATTTCAGTTTATATGGGAATTTGCTGTGTGATTGCACTCTTCAACTCGTAACTCCGGAACCGGAAGTCTAATCAATAAAAAAATCAATTGCAGCCGATGGGAAGGTTGTACCTTTCATTTGAGACAAACTTTGTGCAAATCGATCCAGCCATCTCTGATTAACAGAGGTCACATTTTTTTCCACATACACACATACACACACACATACATACACACAGACATTTTCCGATCTCGACGAACTGAGTCGATTGGCATATGACACTCGGCCCTCCCGGTCGGGATTAGATTGACGAATTTTAGAGTGAATGAGAAAGGCAAAAACATTTTAGCAAATGTTGAAAGTTATGCATTTTTTTGGTGAGCTGTTCTATGTTTCATAGACATTAAATCAATTTTAACTTCGCTTCCTATTAAATACAGACCCTTATTACAGTACATCTCTACAAAAACGAGCTCAATTTGAAAAGAAATCTGAGGATTATGATTGATTACAGAACTCTGGAATTTTCTATTGGAATGTTTTCAGGCAGGAATTTGATATTGATGCAATTAGACAACTGTGAAATCAAGACCAATAGATCAGTTACATATCAGGACCCCATTCCGACAATTTATCAAAAGTCCTCATGATGTTTACAACAACAGGATATCAATGTACGGATCAGATAATTGTTATTGTAATATTGAATTGAATCAGTCTGCATCAATAAATTTTCAACTTCATTCCAATTTTTTTTGGGTGTGGTGGGGGGGGGGGCGTTGTATGGTGTTAAACCCCAAAACCTTCTCTTGGCAACGCCATTGCTTGGAGTTATTTATTTCGCTTTTCATTTTCCGATATGTTTCAGATCGATCCGATGGTCATGAGTTAGAAAAATTGCAGTCAGAAGGTTCGCACAAATGAACATTTTTGCACTGATAAGTTATCAAGTTCCTTCCAGACAACTTGGAAGTGTTCGGTGATTATTTCTAGCGGTTGTAGATAGAAAAATGAAATACAAAATTCGTTTTATCGAAATAATGTTTGGCTTATTTCAATGGATTATTACTATATTGAACAATAAATAGGCGACAAAGAGTAATCCACAAACAACAAGCCATAACTTTTAAAGTATTCAAAATAGATATTTGAAGTCTTCAGTAAAGTTATTCGCAAAAGTAAGAGCTACAAATTTGCTGAAGGCATCATTTCGATATAATCACTTCCAAGAAAATTTGTGAAAATATCTCACTCATAGGGGGATTAATCAGCAAAAGCACAATACCAAAAGAAAGGGCATATTGCCTCCATTAAATTCTCCGAAGATACTATTGACCTAAAATAAGCCGTTTTGGCATTAAAAATAGATTACATGTTTTTAGTCATATTTCTGGCAATAGGAAATGATAAAAATCTTTCGTCCGCATTTAATGTTAAATATCTCTTTTGATAATAGTCCGATTTCAACAATCTATAGCTTGTTCGAAAGGTATTCGTTAATGCTATCTAAAAACATATAAATTGTTAATCTATATTGTCAACTTCGGCAAATAATTCCAAGAAACTGCAAAAAACGCCATTTTTACACATTCAAACATTCATATCTTGGAAACTAAACATCAGAATCAAAAACAAATTAATAGCGTTCATACTATTTTTTAGTTCTTTCATTTAAAATTGGTTTGGATAATATCGGTTCAGCCATTGCTGAGAAACACGAATGAGAATTTGTCCGTTACATACACACACACACACAGACACACACACACACACACAGACATTGTCCCAAATCGTCGAGCTGAGTCGATTGGTATATAAGACTCGGCCCTCCGGGCCTCGGAAAAAATCTTGAAAGTTTGAGTGAATTCTATACATTTCTTTTATAAGAAATGTAAAAATCGATTTTTGATATATTAATTGCTAATATCTTTTGAATAATATAAGCTAAAGTTTTGATGTGTTAAATGAAAATGTTCGTCTTCAAAACCTCCGAAAAACATCTGAAGGATAGGTTGGCAAAAATGAAAATGAAAAAAGTTTGGTTTTTCATTAATTGACCCTTTGTAATTATGTTATTACTTTCACAATGGACAAGATAAAAAATATTGTTTCGTTTTCATGATAAAATATTGCACTTTACTATACTTTTCTATTATTTTAAGGTTGAACAGAGAAATGGCCAAAAACAACAACGTTTGTTAGATCTTCGTGAAAATCAATCAGCAGTACTGTAATAATATTCTACATAAGCTGATTGATTTTCATAAAGATATAACAAACGGTGTGGAGAAAAACTGATTTTTCATTTTCGATTTTCGTTCCATTGTTCGTTCCTCCTTAAATAGTGGGTAGGGTGGTTCTAAATATTTTAAAATAAAAAAAATTAACTTTTAATGGTTCGAGATAGTTTCGCTGCCTCCCAAAAAATTGAAGAAAATAAAATTTTCAAAAACTTTGTCGAAGACAATGGAACTGTATGTCGTGTGATTTTCATTTTACAAGAAATTTGCCAAAAAAAAATTTAGCATTTCTTAAAAAATGGTTTTCTTTATATGGGGCCGTTCATATACCACGTGGACAAAAAACTTAGTATTTGAGCCCCTCCTTCCCCTCCGTGGACAAGTGTGGACAATTCGTGTACCCCTTCCCCTCCCTATGATGTCTACGTGGGCTTTCAAAAAAAAAAAATAATGGATGATTTCATGAACATGGGTTTACAGTAAATTTTCCAATGTGACAGACTACTATGATGCAGAAGGACTTAATGAGAATCATTCAAACTTCATCCACAGAATATCATACACTTTTCAGTCTTCTGTGAAATTT
The DNA here is from genome assembly GCF_030247195.1 of Topomyia yanbarensis. Lineage (NCBI taxonomy): Eukaryota > Metazoa > Arthropoda > Insecta > Diptera > Culicidae > Topomyia > Topomyia yanbarensis. Next base: position 350,550,006 of record NC_080672.1, on the reverse strand, counting down.
CCATGGAAATATCTCATTTCTGAACAACTTACGATCTTTTATATTTACGTTTCAAAAATTTATAATTTATGAATTTTCACACATGCATGCACATTGCACACTCATATGCTGTTATAAGCACTTTGACCCATTCAAAATCTTGAAAAAAAGAAGATAAGCGCTCACACCAATGATGATACAAATATAATGAAAAGTTCACACGGACAAGCGATGACTTTCTCGTGACCCCTACCCTCCCTTAAATTGTCCACGTGGTATGTGGATGGCCCCTATAACTTTTGTAGTTTTTATATTTCATTAAGATCGCTTTAGAAATACTTCCGGATATTTTAAAGAAGAACAATTTGTCTTAATATACTCAACCTCTAGTTACTCTCGTCAGATAGTTTTGAGAAATATTTCAAAATATACAAAAATATCGCTATTGCCATTTTTGGTGATCTGTACTACAAAGCATATTTCATATGACAGCAACGGTACTTAATGTGCTCCAAGTGCCCCAATCGAAGATGCTATTTGCTATTATATGCTATTTCAAAAAGTTATATTTTTATATAAAAGTTCTCATAACTTCGAAACCTAAGAAAGTAGTTGGTGTTTTGAAGCAAATTATGCGCCACAAAATAATTTTTAAGTTGTCCAAAAGGTTGGTGTAAAATAAAAACTACAAAGGTTATAGAAATTGTCTAAAATGTGTTGCTCTACAACTTCATATAAGACAGTCAAGCTCTATCTCGTACCGTTGAAAAGTTTAATTTTCAGTATTGCTAAAATTAAATTAGCTTCTGCTCGAACGAAAATAAGGTCCTTGCAAAGTACGACTTTGTCAAACATAATGTAAGGCTAAGTCTTTTAATTTTAGCAAAAGTTGAAAATCCTGCTAAATTCACATTCTGGACCACTGTGCAACGGTCATTATAATGTTCTTTCCATAAAAATCGCGTGTTTTGTATTATTAATCCATTTTCAACATATTTTCTTTGTCTTTGGAAAATTTCGAATATTTTCGCTTGGAATTTATTCCAACCGATGACTTAGCATATGGAAATGACGTTCGGTAATCAACTGTCACAAACCTGTCGCAACAATAATTAAGCAATAATTTCAACTAGTGGATTGCAATTGTAATCTAATAAACATAAATGATTTAAACCATTAACCGGTTTTACTGTCTTGATAAAACATATTTTTAAACACTTATTGTGAACTTTCACAAATTTCGTGCTGCGCCTCTATTGCACGAAACCACAGATATAGTACTCCAACGAATAGTCCTACGTCAATCCCGCAGTATATCTCTGACATTACCCACCACTAGTTTTTACAGTTTGAAGACAGATTTTTTCAGTAATCTGTCTAGCTTCTGACAGAATTCTGGCTCAAACTCACAAACCGATTCAGAGTTCTGGTTCTTTAAGACAATGAAGACATTTTTGAAAAATATACCTGGTATCCCAGCTGCTACTGCTGTGCTGATCGAATAACAGGTAACGTATACACTCAAAAGAGGGAAAAATACCAAAACCTCAAAGAGGCAGAAAACGCACAAGATAACCTTGAAAGTGGATTAACACTATTCTTTATTAAACTGCACGGACCGGAAAGATTGACTTACCGCTCCAAGCGTCAATGTACGAATGTAAATGCTGCATTTTGTGGATATTTATAATAAAAATTGAAAATTCAAAAACCAATGATAAAATCCCAAACTAGATGAAATGCGATTAAATACACATGAATGCAACATGTATGAACGTAGTGATACAAATGTTAAATGTAATGATTTTTCAAGGTGGCCCGCAGCCGGGTACAAAAAGTAACCCACAATGGGGAATCATGACACTTTGACAATGACCTCACTTTTTGCCTTTCTCATATAAAGAAAGGCTATGCAATCACTGTAAAAATCGACTTTTTAACCGAGGCCCGGAGGGCCGAGTGTCATACACCATTCGATTCAGTTCGTCGAGATCGGCAAATGTCTGTGTGTGTATGTATGTATGTGTGTGTGTATGTGTGTGTATGTGTGTGTGTCATTTAAACTCACACAATTTTCTCAGCGATGGCTGAACCGATTTTCGCAAACTTAGTTTCATCTGAAAGGTATAACGCTCCCATAAGCTGCTATTGAATTATTAGTTGATCCGACTTCCAGTTCCGGAGTTACGGGTTGAAGAGTGCGGTTATACGGCAAATTCCCATATAAACTGGTACCACCATGATGTTCAAATGATGTAAAACATATTAAAATTGATGTAACATTACTCTAGTTTGCGGGTCTGCATCACTAATGATCAATCAAAGCAGCTTTGACCACATTGGCCACCTATGACGGTTCATGACGCCCCCGGGGAACCCGCCAAGTTCCTAAACTAATATCACACCCGTTACACAACGAATTCTCTACCGATTTTTACAAACTTGATTTCAAATGAAAGATACAGTAATGCCATTGACTGCTGCTGAATTTCATTCGGTTCTGACTCTTGCTTACGGAGTTACAGGGGTGTTAGTAAGGATACACTGGAATTTCCCATATAAATCGGTACAATCGTAATACCTCAGAGGCTAAAAACTATTGAAATGGTCACCAAATTACTTCTAATCGCAGATCTAGATCACTGATTGCCAATCAAACATTCTTTGAATATATTGTCCACTATCGACGATTCCGGAATTCCGGGCATATTCCACAATTAAAGTCACATCGGTTCATCGGTGATGACTGAACCGATTTTCTCAAACCAAGTCTCAAATGGAAGGCAAAATGTGCAGTTGAGTATTGCGTCGCCGCCCCTCCCCCCGCCTTGACCTTCCGCCTCCATCCTTCATCACTCCCCTCCTCTTAGACCACCCTCACGCCCGCATTTCCTTCATCCACCCCGTATACCGAAATAAGATGAAGGATTTTTGACGCATCCTCCACTCCAACTCTACTAACCCCCCATTCCCTACATGTTCAAACCCATTCCACCAACCTTTCCAAATTATAATCACATGAAGATAACATTGAACTCATGCTTATTAAGCTAATTAAATATTATTCTTTTGTCTTTCTTATATAGAAAGGTTATGCAATTGCCCCAAAAACCGACTTCCGAACCGAGGCCCGGAGGGCCGAGTCTCATATAACATTCGACTCAATTCGCCGAGATCGCAAAATATCTGTGTGTATGTATGTGTGTATGTATGTGTGTATGTATGTATGTATGTATGTATGTATGTATGTATGTATGTATGTATGTATGTATGTATGTATGTATGTATGTATGTATGTATGTATGTATGTATGTATGTATGTATGTATGTATGTATGTATGTATGTATGTATGTATGTATGTATGTATGTATGTATGTATGTATGTATGTATGTATGTATGTATGTATGTATGTATGTATGTATGTATGTATGTATGTATGTATGTATGTATGTATGTATGTATGTATGTATGTATGTATGTATGTATGTATGTATGTATGTATGTATGTATGTATGTATGTATGTATGTATGTATGTGTGTGTATGTGCGGATTTGTTAACAAAATGTCCACATCGGTTTCTCGGAGATGGCTGAACCGATTTTTACAAACTAAGATTCAAATGAAAGGTATAATATTCCCATAGGTTGCTATTGAATTTCATTTTCAACCGACATCTTGTTCCGGATTACGAGTTGAAGAGTATGGTTACAAAACAAAATTTGTTGATTTGTCCACATCGGTTTCTCGGAATTTTCTGAACCGATTTTGACAAACTTAATTTTAAATGAAAGGTCCATCAGCTGCTGTTGAATTTTGTGTGGATCCGAATTCTGGTTCCTGAATTACAGGGTGATACGTACGATCACGTAGCAAATCCCGATTCTAACGAATTCTGCGATGGATGTAAAAAGGTGAAATTTTTTCCAAAATGTACACAACTGTTGAATTTGTAGATCTAGGTCCCCAACAGTCATTCAAAGGCTCTTTGGTCACACTGGCCACCATCGACGGATCCTGAAGTATCCAAATTCAGAATAACGGTTATATTGGTTTCTCGAAAATGGCTAGACCGATTTGATCAACTTAGTCTCAAATGAAAGGTGTTGCGTCCCCGGAAACTGATATTAAATTCCATCTCCATCCGACTTCCGGCTCCGGAGTTAAGGGTTGTGAAGTGCGATCACATAGAAAACTCCGATTCAAACCGATACCGCGATGAATGCAAAAAGGTGCTCTTATATATACTTACCAAGTGTAATAAGAATGAAAGACATTTCCAAAATGTTATATTTTATGTTACTATGTTTTGTAATGTTATATTGTACGAACCAGCTATTGTATCATTGTTTGGAAAAATGAGAAAGGCACAATTGCACCTCTAGGTGGATTAAAACAGGTTTTTCTTCCAGTGAATGATTTCACGAAAATCGTTTTTCTATATGAAAGTGCACCCCTAGATTATACATTTTCACTGCCTTTGTTTCGATGATTTAACGGGAGAAAAATCATTTTCTAAAATTTGAAAAATGACTTTTTGGCTGCTAAATATTTCAACACTGTGTTCAGTACAGAAACAATGGAACATTGGATTGTTTTCGGTTCGGAGTGCGCTTAAAAACTAGTTTATGGTTAGACATGATGCTGTGCTATGTTTGACAGCGCTAAAAATGCACTTGTGAAAAATAGAAGGTGGCCCACAACAGGGGACAAACCCCATACTTATCATGAAGGGATGAAAGTATGCTCATTTTGTCACTTTGTTTATTCGTCTTAGCTTGATGAGGCCAATCTATTTGTTTTGCAATTTAAATTTCTTAAAACATGAAAATTACAGTTTGAATTTTAATATTCTTTTATATCAATACTAAGTAATAATTTTTGGGCTATCTAAAAGCTAGGAATACATCGATATACAAAGAATGTCGATTTTTTTTATTAAAAGATAAATTGAAACATTTTCAATAAATAATGAATAGATACATAATTTGACATTTTTATTACATACAACATTTTTAAAAAAATCTTGAAAGTTCGGACTCACAAAACTTGAAATTTTTGTATAACGCATCTTTAAACGCAGAGTTGATGCAGTTTTGTATTCTCATATTTCTTAGGCTACACACCTAGAAAATATAGTGTAAATTTACGTCTCCTGACCCTGACATATACGAGCATCAAAAATGACTTAATTTTACGTTTGATTTTAATTTTACACGACGTTTAATTTCGTAAATCATGTAATTTTACTCGTCATACAGCGTTTGTTCTGAATGGTAGGAAGTGTAATTTTATGTCATTGCGCATGTCGTCGCTGTTGTGCTATCTTATCACAAGCGCCATTTAGCACATTTCGAGAAAAACGATTTTTAAAGTTTGAGATTGAATATCTTGAAACTTATAAATGGAAAAACAATTCAACGAAGACAATTAATGCTTCAATCTATTCTGTATTAAACTCTCAAATATCACGAAGTTCGGTTGACTATGTTGCGAGTTTTCACTATAAATGTAAACAAAAGTCGCACTCACACGTGTCGTGTATTGATGGCAAAATTTGTATGGCGTGTCATAATTGTGCATGGAAAATTTTCCATAGAAAAAAAGCATCAATTATTAACTTTTATTAATATCTTCGGCTTTATTCGGCCTAGAAACAATCGATGCATTTTGAAGGAAATTGAGCAAGCAATCTAGAAAAAATAATAATTTTTAATTACAGTGTTGCAAAATATGAAATATTGCCAATTTAAAAGTAAAACTGCATATTTCTCGCAATACATGTATTTTTATTTTAAAAATTGTTATGCCATTGTGTTCCTCAGACATTTTTACATATAAAAACATCTAAAACTTCTACATTACTTAAGTGAATCCCAAGATACAGTGATTTAAAGCAAAAAACTGACAATTTCTCATCACTTTTTTCGCTATACCTCAGTAACCAAGCAAAATTTCAAAATTCTGAAACCGCCATTTTGTAGAGAATTTTCAGATTAGTAATGTTGCATATCTAACTCAGTTTACCCCAAAATGGCGTTTGTCATAAGATAGCACAACAGCGACGATGTAGAGTATATGGTTTCATGTCAAATTAAACGGAATACAGTAATGTTCCGTCATTTCGTAAATTACGGTTTGTTGAATTGTGTCATGTTTGCAATTACGTCAACGATAAAATTCAGATTTTTTTGGTGTGTAGGTATAACTTCGATTCAATGAACTACCATACTTTTATAGTTGTCAATCCAGGATAGCCCATGAAACAATTCGCCGAGCATAAGTTGCAATTTAACCAGTAATTGCAACGAAGTTGGAATGTAGCCTTTTTGCCTCAAGCATAAACATTCTTGTCCAACCGAACTAATATGTCAGACAGACATCGGTTGGTCGTAATGTAATGTACACAATGGTCCTGTGCGCTCGCTGAGCTTAGCAGCATTCCATCGGTAGCCGCACGAAGGGAGTAACTGCCTGACGAACCAGAAACTCAATGTCAAAACAAAACGTCCAAAATACTGATCGGTGTTGAAAAGAAACATGAAACAAGTCTTCTCTTCCTGTGTACAGCTTCTGTGTGCCTACACCGTATTAAGGGGAGCTTCTCTTGCGGAGTTGTGTACGGCTCCACTTTGCGCGTGGATGCACTTTAGTCCATACGAATTTAGAAATTTTCTCAGTTTCTCTTTGTTGGATACTGCTGTGAAGATTCAATTTTCTGATGCTTTTTTAAACAATGTTTTCGTATTGTTGCGGATAGAAATTGAAAATCAATAAAAAAAATTAATTGAAGTGTGAATTGTCGAAGAATTTTAAATTACAGTAATTCCAGAAAAGTTGTTTTTCTTCCTTATTTTCAAACAAATCAATCAAATAAAACAAATTCTGGCAATTTGTGAGGTAAATTTCACAAAATGAGATTTGTTTTAAATCAAGAACGTGAGAAACAAACATAAAACGATTGATAATTTTTGTTCCAGAATCGATATGCTTTGAGAAAATTGATATTTCATTTCGAGCATCGGGTCTCACTATGTACTCAGGACACAATATTGATAAATTTTTTTTTAACTGTACCAATAAATAAACACAAAGACTATTTCAAACTTTTTCTGACCTATAGTTTTTTAAATCCACTCGCGATCTACAAACGCGAAAAATCCCGTCTACGAGAAAAGCTCCCCTTAAGGACACACGAGTGTCGAACTGTAACACTCAAAATTGAAACTTGCTCGCCTAAGCATACAATCGAGATTCATGAGGAAATTTCTTACCCGGTCATATTTCTGTGATGATGGTTGTTATGCTTCAGCATACGCTTCACGTTTCGCACGCCTGCCGTGTTGCCAGCATTTGGGCTCTTTGTACTGGTAGATACGATCGAAGGTTTCCACCGAAAGCCGGGATTGTTGATTCGACGATTAGATTGTGTCGGTTCCGATGTCCTGTGGTGATGGTGCAAACCATTCTGCTGATGGCCAATGGTGCCAGCTGGCTGTTGGTGGCGATAATTATCCGTTGGTTGGGCTGGGTAATGGTTTCCGGTGCCGGACTGTCCAATTAGTGAATAGCGAGAGGAATTTCTGTGTCCTAAGGATATCGAGTTCAGTCGATGTTGATGCAGGTGATGGCTATGATGACGATGAACTAGTCGTTTTTCCTGCTGCTGACTCAGGTTTTCACTATAATCACTACTGGCCTGCTGATAGGCTTGACAACCAATCGTACTAATCACCACCATCACTGCTAGGAACGATTTATTCCGTAAATTGCCCATTTTGCAATTGCACTTTAATGAAAGCTGCCCCTGGCCCAGACTTTCAAGATCACCGGAGATCGTGGACGACTGAAACTCAAACAACCTGTAATTATTTCTAAACACTTTGCAATCGGCACTCAATCAGAACAAAAAAAGGCTCGCTACGGATTGCTTCACAGACTGGCCCGCGAAAATACACAATAAATGCACTCAGCTTAGCAAATTTGTAGCTGCTACTGATTGTGAAACCCTGCAATTTGCTCGCGCCCAAGTCGAAACACGGAAGACGCCGATTTTCACAAACTCTTCGCTTCTTCTCAACATCCAAACAGAGCCCTAGTAGAAGGACAGCACTAGCATCCGATCGCGCGAGCGCGTGTTGATCTCGTTGCAGACCCTTCTGATCGCGACTGCCACAGACACGCTTATCCGGTCAGACCGAGAGTCTCTACCTTACTAAACCCGCACTGGGACGTAATCTGAGAATTTAATAATGTAGGTACTGTTTGCAATTTTCTTCATTTTTTACTTTGTCTCACTCACGGACGCCTTTCTGCTGCGGGACTTGTTTCGCCTTTATGCTGTTTTGTTGTTCCTTTTGCGGAATTCTCTCAGTCAGCAACCTCCGATGGACTCTGATCATCTCGGTGGGCCTCTCCGCATGCGATGCTCTCCAGTGATGCTGTTGTTGGAACCTATGCGCAAGATCGGATTGTTATGGATCCGCGTGATGCGCAGCAGCATAAAACAAACGGGTGGAGTTGGCTGTTATCCGAGCAGTAGGATGCTCTGGAACCGCAACAGGGTTTTATGCACATATTATACATAGACACATTTTAGTTCCAAATATTTGATGGGTTCTCTCTTATGAAGGGTTTATACGGTTAATAATAAAACAGCATACATAGTGTACCATCGCTGGGTAGTAATCATAAACGGTAGTGTTCTTTCCGTCAGACAATTCCGTTCAACAAAAAACAGATAGAAACAAGAACAGAAAACAAAGATTTTTTCATTCATTTCTAATAGCGTATAATTAACATTTGGTATAAAAGCACAGTAAAGTGGTAGATATTGAAGCTATACGTAGAAAAGAATTGGAAGTACATAAATAATTCTTACCACCTACAGTTCCTACCTAAATTAGAAATCTCTTACATTAAATAATCGAATATTTTTTGCCAAGAGTCTCTGCATTTTCTTGAGCCGTATTATGCAATATTGGTCCGACATCCATCCAACGTCGGTAGGTTTGGTTGAACAATTACCCTACATTTTGGCTGATTTATTGCTCTTTTATTTTTTAGCATTTTCTGTTAATTCTGTTCTTAGGAATCTTGTCTAATATAAACTTTAGCATTGTGAAAAGAATAATTTGTATACTTTTTTAGATCGTTGACAGTGGCGTAGCCAGGGGAGGAGGGGTTTGGGGGTTAAAAACCCCACAAACCAAAATTTGTTATATTTAAAAAAATTAATTGATGCTGACTAATTTAATTAAACATTGCGCAATAATAATTTTGTAAGTATAATGTCTGATCACTACATTGAGAACCAATTGTTTAAGCATCCTGGGGATTTTTGGAAAATTGTGGAAATTGGATCTTGCAACTGATCTCTTTGTCGAGGTCTCATAGTTGTAAAATTACTATGAGCTCTTTTTTTAGGAGTTGCTCCAAAATATGGATTAAGGACAATGCTTCGAATGGGAAGCGCAGTTTGATGTTTATAATTATAAACTTGCTCACCGAAAGATTTCCATATATTTTTAAATGTATTTTTTTAGAGTTGTGACAAAAACTCAGTGTGATCACTGAGAACTGATATACAAGTAAAGTTTTAAACTTGTGTAAGAAATAAAACTGTCGCTTTGAAATGACAACAGCAAGTAGCAACTTGCCACTGGTTGGCGCTTAAATCAGCCAGCGATCGCTATACGGGACTTGTACGCCAACTTGGATACAATGGTGACTCACTAATGCAAACCTGTGTGCGAAGGTGATTTTCAACGGGTTTTCATTTAAATGTTTACACAGGTTTTTTGGGATAGTTTGTTCTAGCTTATATGTCTGTTCTCTGTGGTGTGATTAACAACGACAATAATATTTTGGAAAGTAGAAGGAAAATGACATTTTCGTTTGTCTTTAGCAGGTCAGGATCGGTTTTATGGGTATTTTATTTTGTTGTATTATCAGTTATATAAATAACCTCTAAGCAAAAAGTACAAAATATTTCAAATTAATGGCTATTAACGGTGTACATTTGAGTGTTGAATTGAATGGTGTAATAAATTTTAGTATACGAGGACTTGTACTGGAGTTGAAAGCTTGAATATTGAAGAAATGTAAATTTAATGCTCGAAAACAATTTTTACGGTCACAATCACATCATTTCGAGAAACTGTTAACTTTGGGTGTTTAGTATCTTTGAAGAATATTACAACGCAAAACAGCACCTTACCCAATAAAATAATTTGTGCGGCCAATCCTCCGAGACGTAATTGTAACAAATTTGCTTTTCAAACAAATGTAGTTAGAGATTTAATGTCTTCAGCAAAGTTTTCTAAAATGCTATTTCAATCAATTTTATTGAATAAAGCGGGCATAGAGTAGTTGTCCAGTCAATTGCATTGTATTCAGCTCATTTGGGTTCGATTCCCAACCCCGTACGTCAGGTTAGAAATTTTTCTAACCTGAAAAAAGAGCTGAAAACCCCTAAACCTTTATAATCAAAATAAAAAAAGCTGTGTTTAGGACAGCTGTGTTTCATTTTGTTGAAGGCATGAATACTCCGTGTATTCAGAATATCGAACTATATTAGACTATATCGTCTCTGTTGTGCTATCTTATGACAAGCGCCATTTTGGGGTAAACTGAGTTAGATTAGTCTGAAAAATCTCTATAAAATGGCTTTTTTAGAATTTTGACATCTGCTTGGTTACTGAATATAGCGATAAACGTGCTGCAAAATTGCGAGCTATTTGCTTCAAATGACCGTGTCTCGAGATTGGCTCAAGTTATATTGATGTTTTAGTTGTTTATCTGTGTAAAAATATCTGAGAAACACAATAGTATAAACATTTTCAAAATAAAAATAAACGAATTGTGAGGAAAATACAGTTTTAGTGCATATTTGACAACACTGTAACCTTAAATTAGTATTTTTCTGGATTCTCCAACTAATTTCCTTCAAAATGCATCTCACTGATTGTTTATAGACAAAATTATGCCAAAAATATGAATAAAAGTTAATATTTTTTTATTCAGTTCATTCATTTGATAGGCACGAATGCGTCAGCTTGGCGGTGCCAAATTCATTTTTTTTTACATTTTGGATATATTAAAACTAGGAGGTTACAATTTTGTAATATTTTTTACAAAAGGGGGACAGCTATCTTAAAACTAGAACTGCAATGCTATATACAACAGTGAAATACAATAGCTTTCTAGAATTTTTTTTTGCAACTATCTTAAAACTAGGAATCGAGTTTGATATACAAAAGGGAGAACATAAGTTTTTTTTACGAAAAATTTTACAGCTATCTTAAATCTAAGAATGCAGTTTGAAAGGAGAATAAGTTTTTATAAGAAATTTTACAGCTATCTTAAAACTAGGAATGCAGTTCGATATACAAGGTGAGAAAGAATTTGTTTTATGACAAAAACACAGCTATCTTTAAACTAGGAATACAGAATACAAATATGGTTTATTTCCATCATAGGTGTTGCAGCAGTTAAATCAGGGACAGAAGAGAGTAGGCGGATATGGGGACAGGTATGAAGACCAAACTTGCCACTTTCAGGCAAACATGAGATCAGCGACATGACTTAGAGCCTCAGGCTACCCAGACATCAAGACCTGGATTGATGGGTGGGATTCATCGGACCTGCGGAGAATCGGGTCGCTCTCGCTTTAAATTGCGTGGCAAGGGCGACGGCGGTCACATACTGGCACTCTGAAGCTGATCGGCTCCACAAGGCTCTTCTAAAAACGATAAATTAAACAGGAAATTGGGATATTTCTCGTTGTTATGAAAATATAAATTAGGGACATGTAGGGAAGGTCTGAGCCCCCCTTTGAATATCTTAACTAAGCATAGGTCTCCATCAAAAAATAAAATTTGTGTTCTATATTCCTAGTTTTAAGATAGCTATTACTTTTATTCTTCATTAAATATTTTGTCCCCCATCTTATAAATTGAATTGTATCCCTAGTTTAAGATAGCAGTGGAATTTCTCATAAAAACTTGTTCCCCTTTTATATACCAAACTATAGTTTTACCTTTAAGATAACTGTAAAATATTTCATAAAAAACTATTCCTCCCCCTTTTGAATATCAAACTGGATTCCTTGTTTTAAAAATTTTCAGAAAAAAAATGTTTTGCCCCCACTCTTGTATATAGAACTGTATTTCTAGTCTTAAGATAGCTGTAGAATTCTTCCTCTCAATGGGAAAAAATATCTAAACATTGTAACTTCCTAGTTTTAAGTATTTAAAATATATAAAAAAAGAATTTGACACCGCCAAGCTAACGCATTTGTGCCTATCAAATAAACGAACTGAATATATAATATAGGGGAGGTCGCGTTTTGCCCGGATATCCCGAACTGGGACATTGGGTGGTCTACCTCGAGCCCGAAGGGAATCTTTTAACTGAGAACTGGCATCACAATACCCGGCGCATACCCAGACAACGTGTTCGATGTCGTGATAGCCCTCGTCACAAGCACACAGAATACTCTCCGCAATACGCCGCAAATGCGCATCCAAGGTGTAGTGGTTGGACTGAGGAAAGGGACATTACACGAATGAAATCCCGACCCACATCCATCCCCCTGAACCAAGGCTTCATTGATACCTTTGGGATAATGGAATGTAACCATCGTCCAAGTTCACCATTGCTCCACGAGGTTTGTCAACTGTTGAGTGTACTCTGACGACAAATACTAAAAAAATCGTTGAAGCAGATTGGTCTTTCGTATATGTCACCTTCTAATGCGCCCACCTTTGCTTTTCGTTGCCCGGGATAGAACAATGAGAGGGGACCCAAATAAAGGTAATCTGGCAAGATTTTTCAGATATCGTACACATCTTCCCCTGAAAATACGGAAATTGCTTTATGGGCTTCATCGCACGAAGAGCCTCGATAGAGCTGAGGCTATCCGAAATGATGAAGTAGTGATCTGTGGGTAGAGTGTCGACGATCCCAAGGGTGTACTGAATTGTAGCTAACTCTGTGACGTAATCTGAAGCGGGAGCATTGCATTGAGCTTGAATGAAGCGGTGATAGTATTATTGAAGATACCGAAGCCAGTGGACCCATCGAGATTTGATCCGTCGGCGTACAACATTTTGTCACTTCTCGGAATTTAGATAAAAGTTAATAATTGATGCTTTATTTACATAGACAAATTTAAATGCAAGATTATGATACGTTATACATATTTTGTCATCAATACACACTTATGACACGTGTGAGTGCATTACATTTTTGACAAACACTCTCAATATAGTCAACCGATTTTCGTAATAACTGAGAGAATTATGCACAAAAGATAGAAGCATTGTTTCTACCATTTATAAATTTCATGATATTCAATCTCAAACTTTACAAATCAGTATTCTCGAAATCTGCTAAATGGCGTTTTTCATAAGATAGCACAACATCGACGGTATGTGAAAAAAAATCATTAAAACAAGTTATTCTGATATTAATGTAATTCATAAATCTCATCTGCTGTGTATAAACAATATAATTCACATTCTATTGAAGGTAGTCTCTAAACTCACAGTAAAATAAATTATGGAAATGACCTGGTTGTAAAAAATTTTGTTAAATATCGTTTTATATCTCAATATACTGAAATCATGTGGCCTACATATTTTCTACAAAGTTGTTTAAAATAACATTGTCAACAACTTTGCTGAGGACAGTAAGTCTCTTACTATTTCTGAAGAGTTATTTCTCCATAACCACTTCTAGAAGATTTAATCACCAATATTATTACATCAAAAGATGCAAAGTTTGAAATCTCACAGCGTCGACTTGACGCTATGGATTTTCGGCGCGCACAGTTAAACCGTGTTAAACCTGCACCCGTTCCCTTTCTGTGTGCAATGTATACCGTGCGATCGTGTGGTTTCATCGTGCTGTGCGATTTGAAACTTTGCATGTACCCGAACGACTGTACCGTTCGGACATCATAGCCATGATGACGCTCGTTTGGCATTTGAGCGATGAATAATTGAAACGGATACGCGATAGCTGAAATTGTACACTACCCGTATTAGATTGAGTCACTTAGGTGCGAGTGTGTGCAAATGCTAACGTTGCCAAAAATCCATGGCGTCTACCGCTTATTGCACCGTCCGGGCAATACAATCCACATGTTGCTCGTTTAGCTTGTGAGCGACGGCTGATATAAACCGAACATGCGGAACCTATATAAATATACGTCTCGTACGTGATGAAACGCTTAGATGCCCCTTTTTGACAGCTCTTCCAGAAATAGGCTTGCAAATATCGCATTTTCCTCGTCGTTTTCGAAAGATTTTCTGAAATTCCACTTTTGCTTTGCTAGTCGTTTCTGCTATAGTAGCCGTAAGTTTTGCAAAACGGAATACAAAACATGTATTTCTGTTCAGATAGAGCAAAAAATCGCGATTTCATTCGGAAGTTATTCGCTATTAAAAACTGGGAAGATTTCTAAGCAATTTTTTTTGAAACGCGACTGCAGTATTGAAACGTTTTTTAGTATTCTACTTTATTTAAAAATGAAGGTTACACGTATACAAGGTATACAAGCATGTCAGTAACAAACACAAAGGTAGACCGAGTTAAGATTTTCCCAATTCAATTCTTTTCCACAATGTTTTTGTGTCCTATAAGGACGAATACATAATGAGCGTTTTAGTGGTGACTATGCCTTGTGAATCGGTTCGATAATTCTTTAAAGTGAATGGAACCTTACCAGCACAGCTCATACATACAGTATAAAGCACCGATTCGACACCTCGGGCCTACGGATGACGAAATCATTCCAGCACGCATAGGAAATTTTCCCCCTTCCGCAGCTCATGTCAAATGAGTGCGTTTGAAACGCGGCAACCTGTTTTGCCGATTTTACAATAAACGAAAATATTTCCTCATCATTTTGGAGGGGCTTTCGCGTAGAAACAGGATTGCCACATTCACTGATTTACTTTGATATTTTCGGATATTTTGGGTTTGCACACTTTCAACAATTCAAGGAAGCAAATATTTGTAACCTGGTGGGGTCGTTACTCCCAGCACTTATGAGACCCCCCTCTACACTTCTCAGGGAAGGCTTGCGATCGCGAACTATTGCCAAGAAAACGCTTGTTTGACCTTCAAGTAAAAACTCACTATATTTCCGGATATCGATGTCACTTTTTATTCATCTGTTGGTTGAGCACTTTTCCCACTTTCTTAAGCTACTCCTACCTCGGGTGCCGATGGTAGCACTACACCTGCTGTTGTTTCGGGGCCCCTTCTGCTACTGCTGCTTCGCCGTCGTAATCAGTGGTGTTCACAGTTTTCGTCGTAGCTCGCGGGGCGGCCACGGAATATACGTTGGTTGTTAACGGCGTCTCGGTGCCTGAAGAAGGACCTTGGTAACCCTGCTGTGCTGGCCTGAATGTGGTAACGTATCCAGGGAGCTTTTAGGAGGCCGATAGAAATGGCGTCGGCCTTGACTCCGCGATGGCGGTCGCAACAATATCGCGCTTTTATGATGGTTGACGGGTCGGGAAACTCCGGCGGTCTAGCACGCTCTGGAGGTTTCCTAGAGTAAAACCGAAGGGCCTGTTGGAACAGTTGGGGCAGGACTTTAAATATTGCAGTGGGTACGGTCGGGTTGGTATAGGAAGTTCTACTTGGAAGGGCCATTTCCTGGTTGTCTTCTCCTTATTCGCTTCCTCTTTTGTCACTTAAATGCAATCACTACTCAAAAAAAACTTTATCTTCCACTTAAACTTTTCGTACCGCTTTGCTAGGTGGTTACCAGGCTAATGGCGTTTTTAGTCCTGGTCGTTCACCTCGAACCTCGACCGTCGTCCACATATTCCGCCCCATTCTGTCCTTATAGTTGTGTGGTTATCGTTACCCTCCATGGCCGCCTACTTCCTTCGATATGCGCTACCAGTGGTGGGTGGTGGAAACCGTTAGATCTTACATTTATTTTCTTGACACTCACTATACACAAATAAACACAAAAATTACGAAACGCGAAAATCTCAACAGTCTTGGACGAAACTAAACCACTTGTTACATATTCCTTGATGTTATTATTCACTGCTAAAGGCACAGAAATAATCATTAACAAGCGCAAAGAAAACCCAAGTTAATAGAAAGACTTTTATAATTCAATTCTTTCCCACGGCAGTTAGAAACATTATTTACTCTTTTTGTTTATCGTACTGAAAAGTAAACATAGCTACGCGTTGAAAAACTATTGCGGAAAATGTCTGTCAGTTGAAGCTGTTTAAAAGCATGAGTAGCGTTGATAACAGAATTTCATGTTAGACAGTTCTACATTGCTGTATTAGCAATGTCGAAAACAGGCTTTCGATCTCTGCACTGTAATAGTACATTATTTCGCCTTTTCGAGCATTATATCAGCATTAAATTGGCATATAGTAATTATAACAGTCCTAAAAACTATCATTTATGCAGATCCAAAGAAGATATAGAGATACGTTATAATGTTTATTGGTTATCCAAGATGGCGGCCACACACCGAGGCTAGGTATTACAGCACTGGTAAAGCGATATACCGAATCTTCAAGCAACAAGCACGAATAATGTAAATGAAAATATTGTGAAACATGAATAGGTATTATTATAAAACATAAAGAGTGTACCGAATCGAATTGCATCACAAGAATAGGTTCTTCAAAATTCACCCATTCAACCGATCACCTTCGAACGTTCAAGGAATAAAGTAAAACATAACAATGTTCGTTTTATTCGATTTCACAGCCTTTTCCAAGTAATGTAGCCCTTAACCTCACAGTGGAAAGTAGTCTATACTGAAATCAAATTATTTCTAAAAACTGGGTTTTTTATTTAATTTTTCATTGAGCAACTCTCCGTGTTATACTTTTAAACGATTCCTCCTACATTTCGAGCTCAGCTTAAAAATGCAACGTTCGGTCGGCAACTGATTACCATTCAATGTCAATAAAGAACAGCTATAAAATGCCTATTCCAAAATCCATCAATAAACGATAAGACTTGATTTTATTAAATCTTGAGCTGCACTTGTGTCATCATTGGGGTAAGCTTCCGCGTTTCGGTCTCGTAAACAATATATACCGTAAACCGGGGTGACATTGATCATTTTTCGAAGTAATCATTGCATATTTTTAGACGCAACACATTTTTTTCAAATTTAATATTTTTAAACCATGTACTGATGTATGGAGAACAAGATTGGATGGTATTACCTAAAATTGTCCGCCTACAGCTATTTTTCCAAAAATGATTTCAAGTTGAAGTCCGTTTTCGTATTCCGGGGTGACTTTGATAACCTGCATGTTCACCCACATTAAATTATTGATGTCAATGTTTTTCATTCAAATGTTTGCTTAAACTAATTCTGGAATGTTAATTGGTATTATACAAAGTATTTCAATGTACTGCAAAATTCGAGTAACCAAAATTTATAATCGTATAATTTGTGTTCAATAAAATAAATAAAAGATTCTGAAAACCTTTAAAACTGCTAAAATTGCATTACTTCAGTGCTTTATCAATGTATAACAAGTTTCATCCATTTTAACACATTGGAATATTGAACAAAAAAAAAATGTTGCGAATTTTAGCTTAAAATAATTTGAAATAATTGCCAACTAGTTACACAAAAAAAAGTATTTAAAATAAACAAACTCTTAAAACTAAATTTGGCGCATCCCAACCTAAAGAAAAATAAAAACTCACTTGTAATTTATTACTCTTGCTCAAATCTTTATTTATTTGTTTTATAAAAAATATACACTATACGAAGCTTTGTAAAAATAAGGTAAAGTCAAATTTCGGTTTTTTGTAGTTTTTGTACCCAAAAACCGAACAATATACTCAAAAAGTATAACAAATCAATATTTTATAAGTTTAGATTAAAAATCATTTCAAATTAAAATGATTCGGTAGACTATTCAGGTTTAATAATCGATCTACGAAAAAAGCTTCGAGTGATCAAAGTCACCCCGGTTTACGGTACTCATGCAGTCAGACGCGTCAGATAGTGGGTAGTTGATTCAAGCTATCTGTCTGGCAAATGCATCAATGTACTAAACTTTATTGTCTCGTTTGCGGATCAGACACGGTAATGTGACAGGGAGTAGAGGGTAATTGAAGGTGTGCCTTGGTAAGTCTTTCAGGTATTGCAGTGGAGCTTTTTTTCTTTGTTATGAATGATTTTTTTTTAATGAAAGCTTACCTCGGAGATAAGGGATAAATTTACTGTGAGTTGCGTTAGTCGAAACATGCATATTATACGTCAAATTATTCATACGTTCTCTTTATCTACCAATTACGAAGATTTTGTCAAATGCATTCAACGCTGGCTTGAAATCCAATTAAAAGCGATAGCCGAAATGCAACAATCGATGATGTACAAGAGTAAAACTAGTCAAAGAATAAAAACAAAAAAATCAACAACCCAACACCACACACCGGCTCAGCGCAATTATGGTGCTTCTGCTAGCGGACGGCACCGTGTGGCCATGTGCCGAAGATGTGGACTTGCCCATTTATGGAAATAATTCGATTGAAAATAATTTGATAACAGCCATCGGCTCCCGTTCGATCAGACAGCAGAAACAGCAGCAGCAGCAGATCGTCCTTCGGATTGGATTCCCCCGTTTTGGGACGAGCGGGTGAACGATACTGCAAACTGGTTTCGGGTCCACCGTAGCCAACTGCGTCAACTTTAAGAAACCCGGCCAGCCAAAGTACTTTGAGCAAAGTGGTAAAGTCATTCCCAATTAGGTGTATCGATATTTGAGCGTCAAGTCCTCTTTTGGACGGTGCAAATAAGTTAGGAAGTAATGTGACCTATTGAAGTTGGCATCGAGGAAGTGTACATTTTCATTTAGCAAATGAATTCGTGACTAGCCATCGTTAGATCTAGCAAATATGACGGATATGATCGATGGGACCCAGCGCTTATGGATAGTTGGCAGGTGTCATTTGTTTCACACGTATAATTCACAAATTGATTTAATTATGTGAAAACACCTTCTATTGCAAAAGTAGCTACCCGGCTGACCATTTCAGGATTGCAGG
The DNA here is from genome assembly GCF_030247195.1 of Topomyia yanbarensis. Taxonomy (NCBI): domain Eukaryota; kingdom Metazoa; phylum Arthropoda; class Insecta; order Diptera; family Culicidae; genus Topomyia; species Topomyia yanbarensis. The sequence goes on along the minus strand of NC_080672.1, from coordinate 350,530,959 downwards.
AAGGAGATTACGGCTTTGAGCCGCAGCCATTACAAACTGTTACCCGTTGGCTTGGACAACGCAATGAACACAGAAAATTGTCGGTAGGTAAGCGTTGCAAATTAATACTATTAGCTAACCTGGGCGACGCCGCTGAGTTAGTACAAAAATTGTCGCTTCGAGCGCTGGCAGTTGCGATAGACAAACAAAGATAACGCATTTCATATTGGAATTTGTTGGGCCTTTTTTACAAAGTCGTCCAGCGAGAGAAGGAACGAGGGTTTCTGTTGAAGAATTAAAACATTGTGTTATTGCATTTTTCACAGCAAATTGGACTGTCGCAATAGTATGCACACTTCCCCAAATACTTGTAATACAAAAAAGTGCACGTTCACGTCCATTTGCCTCGAAGTCTTCGAAGCAGTTAATCTATGATTTATAAATTATTGATGTTCACCAAAAACTTTCAAACGTTTCGGTGTGTAATTCATTGCGCGTTGGCGATTGGGGACCGATCATGTAGTCGAACGTCGATTGTATTACCGTCTATATTCTCACCGCCTTAGTAAACTTCGTGTTCAAGGTGCCGGTTAAAGTTGAAAACAGTACAAACCCTCGTCATATTTTATTTCTGCGATTCTGTGGGGTAGCCAACGTAAAAATGACTGAATAATTGACAGAAGAGAATGTAAACAATGAGAGTCTCTTTGTTAGCTATTCTTGCACGTCGTTAGGGTTACCACCTCTGGAGAGGCTTTGACTCGAAAATTTTCACTGACCTGGGGTGTGGTGGATTTTGAGTGGAAGTAGACTTTAATCGCTTTTTATTACTACGTTACAGTAAACAGTTACAGTAAATTTTTCACATTTGAGAACGATTTAGGCGGTTTAGTCTGGTGTAGTATTTCACTTCTCGACAAAGTGCCAAGAATACAGAAGCACCAGCTACTCTCGCTGTGGAGGATAAGTCGAACGAGCATTGCTCTTCTTTACAACTAACAGGAAAATGAGGTCAAAAGAGCCTGCGGCATCACATGGGAAGCACTATGTGGTGTCGGTTATTCATCATCAGAGGTCGCAATAAAAGGGGGAAACCTCCCCTCCCTAGCCAACAGTTAAGGGTCAGCAGGTGCAGGAGTAGCAACAATACGGGAATAACTCGTTTGATGTTGACCTACCCGAGCAGAGTCTGACAACAAATTGAAAACTAAACTTGATGTTGTGATGTTCGGTAAATGATTACTCAGGTTGTTGTCGTTTTAACGGTTAAAAGATCAAAATTGAGGGCAGCAAAATTGTCCTATGACATCAAACAGAAAACTAATTCTGCCATCAGTGAGAAAAAATTGAAAGCTCATTGAGATGTTGAGATTTTTTTTTGATAACAAAACATGTATTCACTTTGATGTTTTGCCAAAGAAATATAAACATAGAAAATTCTTCAAAGAAACAATGGTAGCAAATTGAGAACCAAATTTGATGTCATATTTAAAAAATCTAAAACTATCACAATAAGATTTCAATTTGATGCTATTATCCAAATCTGAATGTTGTAATTTTGATGTTCGACTTTGCTCGGGTAGTCAGTTGGATTAGAACAAATCTACCATACCTTGGTGCAGCTGGTGATAAGCACCACTAACAGTGAAGTAATTTGGTAAAATGGCAGCAAAACTACTTTTTTACATCATTTTGAGCGACTTAGTGGGATGCTATATTTCAATTGTAGCATATAGCGAAATAATACTTTCCTTAATTTGTAGTAAATTTGATTTGTTTTTCATTTTCATTGTTTTGTGAGAGAAATCAGCAATATTTGATGCACTCATCTTCGCCACCTTGAAATGAAGGGTTAGTCGGGCAAAATAAATCTGAACCAGAGTACTACTTAACTTAGACTTTTTAAATATTTTGTAAAAAATCAATTGATTCCAAAAAAAAATTAAATTATTTTTCTTCCCACCAAACCCGGAGAAATTGATGTAAAACCCGGAGGCCCGGATATCGCTCCCGACAACCTGAGTCTCCGGGTCAAACCCGGATGGGTGGCCGTCTGTGCACAGAAAATTCTCAAAAAGGGGATTAAACTTCATTACGTGTGTTACTAAAGAACGGTATAGAAACCCTGGAACGTTGAAGATTTTCCCTGAGGCACGCAGGGTCGAGTCGTCTACCGACTCGGTTCAACAAATTGGGGCAATATCTGTTATCGAGAAATCTTGATCAAACACAACCGCAAACTGGCTCGAAGTTGTGTCGAATTCTTACTGCAGTGGTTTGTAGTAAGCCTCCCGAGTTACCCTAAATCTCTTGTTCCTCCCAATCATCATCATTCGGGGGCTGCCGGTAGATATTACTTCAGAGGGGATTGTGGTCTTGCTCTTTTTATTTTGTGTTAATCGATTATGTTTTTCCATTGATGTTGTATTATGCTTGCTATCTCACCCTTGTAGTATAACTTACCTACTCAGGTCTGCTGAAAATATCGTCACCTGCCGGGACGCGAACCGATCAAGGTATGCCAACCATAACATCTCTGTACAACCATCTTTTGCATAAATTCTTATCCTTCTTGGCACTGTTTCTGCTATCTGGTGCCGAGAGTTTCCCGGCCGCGGAATTTCTCCCAATACCGATGCTTGTTTCTATGAGCCATTTCGCTCTCAGCCGCTCGGACGGACCTTTGGCGAAATTTCTCTTGACAACGATGTCTCGATTTACTTCTACTTCGTGTTGCTAGTCGTTTTTTTCCTTAGCTGCTGTTGCTAGTTTGTTAAACGACCTTTGCTATGTAACTGGATTACTCACAACCCGGCATTGCATTTATCACTCATATGAGTAAATGCGTCCGGATAATTTGCTACTGCGACAATAAAAACTCACATTTTAACACGAAAAGTTATTGGCACTCACACAATTTCTCCAGATAAATACAACGCGTTATTTCTCCGGATAAATAAAACCGCCGGAGAATGAGCGAATGAGTTTATCACGGTATCCTTTTTGCGCTCGCTGATTTGTTGTTGGTATTCCAAAACACGAAAGAACAAGTCTATCGCACTTCTTTTGCGCTTTTATTTGAAATTAAGTGTATATTTTGACCCTTTTATTGATTTCCACGAAATTAAAATATTATTACCTTCTCCGGTGAGAAGGAAAAAATCAAATAAATTTTATTCGGAAAATTATTCTCACGCTTTTTGTGGAGACGGAGAATTTTGCGACTCATTTTATGCCGGAAAAGTTGGGCATCGGATAAACTTCTTCTCGCGTGAGTGAGAGAGAATTACAATGCCTGCTCACAACTGTTGTGAATGTCGAAACTTGCCGAGAGGCCAACTCGAAACTTGTCCGGAGAGGCTTTCCAGTTTAACTTACATCCTAGATAGCGGCTCAGTTCTAGAATGACCGAACTCAAATGACATTTTATATTAACTCTTACGTCCCCAACCCCCATATTATTGAAAATGTTTAATGTCAAAATAATAGTTCTCAGCCGCGTTCCAACCAAATTTGATGCGGTTTTTTGGAAACGATCACAAAATATATCCAGTTTTAAAAACCGCCTTTCCTTTCCGGAACTGATCGTAGTTCTGGATATATTGGTGGGAGTACTGGGGTTACCCCCCTTTCCGACAAGCAAAAAAAAACTTTCATAGCTGTCTTCAAACCAGTCTTGCGACACACAACACTTTATGATTTGGTAAAATAAACGCATTGACCAACATTTTGAGAGTTTTGGTCGAATTGGCCACAACCCGGGGTATTTCGGGAACCTGGTTCCTCCGGCAAAGAGCACACTTTTCGACTGATTATAAAGCCCGTCTTGCGGGGTGTCAAACTTTACAATTTTACAAATCAAGTGTACTGTAGACCATTTTTAGGGTTTTTGATCAAATTAGACATATCCCGGGATCTTCTGGGAACCTGGTTCCTACGGTAAAAAGGGACGATTTCTATTGGCTACAAAACCCGTCTTGTGGCACTTCAAAGTTTATGATTTTGCAAAACAAGCACACTGAAAGACATTTTGAGAGCATTTGGACGAAATAGCAACACTCCGGGGTATTTCGGGTAACGGGTTCCTCCGGTAATGAGGACACTTTTGGACCCTTTGAAACCCAAAATACCTTAAAATATAGTAATGTACGCTTGATTTGCAAAATCATGACGATTGACATGTCGCAAGCCGGGTTTTATGACCCGTCGAAAAGATTCCTTTTTCTTTAAGGAACCCAGGATGTTCCCAGGATACTTCAAGGTGTGGTCAATTCAATCAAAACCCTCAAAATATCCCCCAGTGCACATTATTTCTACAAACTCATGAACTTTGACAGGTTCCAAAAAGATCGAAAAGTGTCTTCTTTGCCAGGGAAACAAGGTTCCCGGAATACCCTGGAAATGTGGCCAATAAGACAAAAAGCCATCAGAATATCCTTTCGTGTACTCGTTTTGCTTAATCATGAAGTTTGACGTGCCGAAAGACTGGTTTTGCAACTAGTTGAAAAGTGTCCTCTTTGCTGGAGGAACCAGCTTTCCGGAATATCCCAGGGTGTATCCAATTTGACCAGAACTTTCAAAATGTTATTCAGTTCACTGGTTGTGTAAAATTATGAATTTTGACAACCCACAAGACGGGTTTTACAATCGGGTGAAAAGTACCCTCTTTGCTGGATAACCAGGTTCCCGAAATACCCCGGGTTGTGGTCACTACGCCCAAAAACTCAAAATGACCTCCAGTGTACTTGTTTTGCAAAACGATAACGTTCGACATGTCGCAAGATGGATTACTGTTCAAAATTGATCTCTTTGCCGGAGGAGCCAGGTTCCCGGAATACTCCAGGGTGTGGTCAATTAGACCAAAAACCTCCAACTTGCTTACAGGGATGTAATGCATCTCAGAGCAAATAATGAGAAGAATAAAACACGCTCTTTGCACTTTTTTTGCGAACCACCGCTCTTCTCTTTCGCAATAAACCTCTTCACTCCGTTGTGTGTTGCTCCCATATGTGCACTACTACTCCATGGCTGCACACCTCAAAGAGTAGAAATAAAGAGGCTCTTTAGTGTAAATCTTGGTCCTACGCGCACGGAAGCAGAGAAGGCAACCAAAAAACATTTTAAAAACGTTTTTCCGATCAATTTTTATCTGAATTGTAGTTTGATTCGCCTTCCTACCTGTTTGCCAGTGAGAGGAGGCACAAAAAAGTTGCTCTTCAAAGTGACTCTTTGTGTTAAATTGTGCAGCTCTTGGTGCACAGATCTTTCTCTATTGTGTTTTCAAGTGTCTCTTTGTGCGGTCGTTCTGCACATCGCAGTTGTGCTGCTCTATGTTTCATCGGTGTATTTCGCTCTTTGTGGCCCGTTGTGTGAGAAAATAACGAGCCTGTTCAAATGGCATTGTATGCTAAGACGTTACGAACTTTTCAAAATCAATTCCAACCCCGCATCGGAGGGGTTTGAACCACCGGCCTCCCCCTCCCTCCCTCCCGCTTCCTTCATCTTCCTTACCCTTTCATATACGGGTCCTATTATTATAATCATCAGGACGACTTTAATAAAAGATTTAGGAATATATTGACCTTGGAACTGGTCTTTTAGCCTGAATTCCACAGTTGTAAACACAAATCAGGATCAAATAAAACACATACGTTTAAATATTCACATAGAAACTGATCGCGAAATAAGGAAGTAATCATAACCCTTAGATTTCAAATTATTTTTAGCTCACTTTTGCAAGGTTGGACCGAAACTTGGATTATGAATAATGATTCGATTGGGAAGTTGGGTTTAAATAGCTTGATTGTTTATAGAAGAAAATTTACAATATTTGATGAAAATGTCACTTTTCGTCAGCGCAGTAGAAAATAGAGAATCGCTCAGGTGCTGTACTAAGTATACAAAAATGCCGACACTTGAAGCATGATTAAACATTGCAAACTACAGTGGGCTGGACATGTAGCGCGAATGTTGGAACAGAGATCAGCCACACTTATACTCAGCAGAGAACCTGGAAGAGGCGATCGACTTCAGGGCAGACCCCGGACTGGTTGTGGGTGCAATCGAGATACATTCCCCTGTGGCAGGCGTTAAAAGACTGAAGACTGGCGTCTCAAGATAGAGTAATCTAGAAGTCTAAAATATATTCGGTCATGATTCGGAGTACCCGGATTGCTCGTTCGCTATAACAATGATGCTGAAATTATTTATGAGAATACGTAGAGCTGAGTGGAACAGTTAATAGAAATAATAACGAGAAGAAGTTTTTCCAAAATTATTCATCGTTAATTTCACTTGGTTCATCGATTGAAACAGTCGTTTCGCGGCGGTCAAAATCGGTGAAAAAATTTAAATCTTGGTGAAGTGGAATTTTCTGAGGTGTAAAAGTGGAATTTTTCGAGGTGTAAAATTCAGTTACGGAAGTCGTCTTTATCCAGTTCCATCACCAATGCCATTCAGTACTGATTTCATTCAACACGTTAGTCCAAGTTGATTTTCAAGAACAACCCAAAAACACGGGGTTGAAAGTGAGTTGTGATTAATACAGTCGTGTTTATATAGAAGACGAAAAAGTTTTACTTGCGCCGCACACTGAGGTAGTAGGCTACTTTTGACGCTCAAATCTTCTAGCGTCCTGCGCATGTATCCTAGATGATTAGTGTCTTCAGCAATGTATCTTGGATGAAAATGAGCATTATTTTGACAACTTTGGTTTCGGTCTAGATAAGAAGAAACTGATCTAGATCGTTTCTATCTTTTGACTGAGACGCAAAGTTGTTTGTTTTGATATTTGGAGCATATGTACCAAAGACACTTATACTCTATAACATATGTAGATGGCGCTACATCACATTTCAACAAAATAATTTAAACATTTTTTTTATGAAAAAATCTCAGAATGAAACTTTTTTAATCCTAAATCTTTGAAAATATGCAATAATAAAAAAGTTTCAAAGAGTGATAAATGTTATCATGAAATTTAAAGGGTGTTTTCATCATAAATATCAAAAAATATGTTCCACAAAATTTGTAATAACCCACGAAGCAGCAGATGGCGGCAGCAGAAATTTTGTTTGTGACTAGTAGAGACCTTAAACTTTATAACTACGAAGTTGGCTATCCACCTATGAGGCCATCCGCGAGACAATAGTTCGTCCATTTGCATTTGCGGAAGCCAAATTAAGTATCGAACAGTAAGCCACTTGCTTCGATCCAATTGTCGAGGTGAAACAAGATCAATATCTCAAACAACTTTCGGATACAGTACAGCATTGCAATCGGTCGATACGAGTTATGGTCGGAGGCTGGTTTCTTGGCTTTTGGATGGCTACGATCATCACTTACCTCCAGTCATGAGGAACAATGTTACCCTCAAGAAACTTGTAAAATAAATTCAACAAGCGGCCCTTGGCAGAGTCTGGCGAATTTTTTTACAAATAAAATTTGATTTTTTCTGGCTCTGCGGCTTTATTGTTACATGATAGGAGAGCAAGTGAAAACTCCACCATCTAAAACGGTGTTTCGTTCGCGTTATCGTGGGAGGACGTGGTGCGGTAGATCTTCTGTGCCGAGGCGGAATTTGAGCAAACCTTTTTGGCGAAATCGAATATCCAACGGTTTTAGTATTCCACGCTCTCGTTAGTACTGTTTCGGTTTCGTAAGCGCCGGGCCGTGCCCCAAAGAGTACTCATCGATGCTTCTCTCGTTAGTCCGTCAACGAACCGGCGCCAGTAACTGCGACTCTTGGCTTTCATCAAACTCTTCATTCGCGTTTCTAACATCGCGTACTGTCAATAGCCAGCGGGTGACCTATTGTCCCGGAAGGTCTTATACGCGACGACCTTCTCCGCGTACACGTCTGAGCACTCTTTGAGTTTTCTTGATCCTAGCGAATAATATTGAAATCGTGGAAGTTGAGGTCTGTTTCTGGAGTAAATAATGTTTCACATAATGCAAAAGCATCGCATTTCAAATTATTTATTAACATTTTTAAAGAATCTATTTTTGGGATAATGCGTCTGCAATTCCACTGTAGAAAAGTGATCAGATCCGTGACCTCGTTCGATGGATTAGCCATCGAAGAATACAATCACTGAAAAGAGGGGCCATTTCTCAGTGAACTGCATCAGAAATGTTTTTAATGCGGGAAGAAGGCTTATCAAGATCCTTTGGAGAAGGTCAGACATATTTAATGCTGTGAAAATGCGGTCCGCAATATTAGAGAAATTTATTAAACCAGCGCTGGTTTCTTTCTCTGGCTGAGATATTGGGGTTTTGATGGCCCTGGAAGTGCCGAGAATACCCTTTCTGAGTTCAGGTTTCTGAGGCTGGGAGCAACTTGCTTCAATTTTGCACCAATACCTCCTCGAGTAGTTACTTTTGGGGGATTTTGAAGAGACGAAGCTTGGGAAATAAAATATTCCTCCACTGCAGAAGATGTTCCTTCCTGGTGTTCTGCACAGTCACCTTCGTCAGTAGACAAGTTAGTATAGATGTTCGTAGAGGTCGGTGACATCGCTATCTTTAGCATTTCTGCAAAAGATCGCTTTGAACGTCCCTGAAGCAAACGCTTAAGATTCTCCTCGCGTTGTTTGTACGTGGGGGATCATGCGGGTTTCCGCCACAGCAGAGACACTTTTCGGCATCCATTCCACAGGAATCATCCGCATGATTCCCACCACATTTCCCACAACGAATCGTATTGCTACAATGAGAGGCTGTGTGTCCCATTCGTTTGCAATTAGTACAATTCATGATCCGGGGCACAAAATTGTGAACAGGTAGACGAAACTTGTCAAAAAGGAGGTAGTTAGGTAAGACATACCTAGCGAAGTATGACTTCTTTCCGTCAGCAGCGACTGATGTTTGCACTCCAGTATCTTCACTGGCTGAAGCATGGGGTTTTTAAAAAAGGCAACCCCATCTGTCAGCGGGTCCTCGCAATTCAGACTCGAATCGAAAACGACCACGTGAACTTCAATCCTGTTAGTTGGTATATATACATACTCTGTACCTCTTTGTAAAGGGCCCGTAGCCAGCAATATCGTTTGCCTGGTTCAAACCACCACCCGAAGCTTATCAGGGCGAATTTTCGATATCTCTGAAACGGTCGAATATCGTCCTGTCAGAACCCAAGAAACCTGCAATAGATTCAAACACTTTTTGTCTTTGGCCCGTAAGTAAATCACTTAAAGCGCGGTGGCAGAGCATGGATGTACCTTGAGCCGGGGAGTCGATTTTGTTTTCGGGGAAGTCATGTGTGCACGGGCTTATACCCATTGCACGCTGGTATTACCTATAGACAAGAATGGGAAGTGTAATATTTTAACGCTACTTAATTTGTGTATATAACGGTATCCTAACGACTTACTAGAAAAAAACACTGCTTCACTGTTCACTGGCCGGATAACGGTAAACTTGCAAAAACACGAAAAAAGGGAAAAAATACTGAAACCTCGACGAAGCGGAGAATGCGCAAAGTAACCTTGGCAGCGGATTAGCACTATTTTTTTTAACGTTACACTGTACGGACTGGAAAGATACACCGATCGGTCCGAGAGTCACAGAGCGAGTGAAGCCAGATTTGATATTGCACAAATTCTTAGGAACAAAGCAAAGATGCTAGTACCCTTTTAAGCACAATCCAATCACGGTAAGCCAAGTAATCAACGAAACAATATGGCATCTCAACTAATGAACTGAATAAGGACTCGTATACCCTATATAAAGTTATCAGTTCTGGTGATGTAAATGATAGTAACTAGGACAAAGTTAAATTAAATTAAAAGTTAAATTCCAGCTACACACTAGTTTTCGTGAACAAAGTTACCTTACATAAAGAGCTATAGTTGTTTATAAAGGTTCTTGTTCGCAAAGACGCATGAAGGCGTTGACAAGTTTCCAGTATTTCTAGTAGTGTAAATGGAGTCCTAGTCATGCTTTCGTTGTCTGTCCAGACAACTTTATTGACAGTATAACTAAGGCTTCAAAATCTAAGCACTAATAGGTGCGGAGCCTCAAAAATCACGACATGTCTGGGCCTTACTCTATATGCCCATACACAAAGACGGCACTGCTAATTATGAGTTATGCTTTAAAAGATAATATTGTCAATAATAACTGTGAAATGATTTGCTATGGTGAGCCAGAGTATGGCGAACCGAGCAACTTTTCAAAATACTATCATCCGAATCAATGAAAGCTGGCAATTGCATCAGCGCAGTTTTTCGCACACTGCACTGCATTGCACTACCTTTTAATTATGACTTCTTTGCCGGTCCGGAGGCCGTACACGGCAATGTAATAAATAATTGATTGACTTCATGATCTGGCATATGGCACTGCCCTGGTGGCAAACTGGCGGGTATAACGGCCGTTCGTGATCTCTCCGTATTCAGGTACGGTTATTGAACTCATTTTCATCTTCTCATACTCATTGGGGAACCATTTAGTTGAAGACGCTTTCGCGGTCTATGTTCAATAATTTGATTCAAATGGTAGGATGACTAGGATGTAAGGAACGAACGGTGTTATGAACATAGGCTTACGGTTTAGCCTATCGCAGTAGTCGATGAAATGGTGTGAAATCCTGCCCAATAGGGTTAAAATAGGTAAAGTTACCTTAGCTATCTCATGTTTGGTTTTACCGATGTCTGTACAATTTCAGGGGAGTGACAAGTGCCAATCTGATTTTATCTATTGGCACGAAAACGCAATCCTATGTATCTACAGCGATTCAACGGGCTACTTATCGTGTCAAAAGTGTTGAACAATCGCCGCATAGGTTGTTGGTTACTTGGAATGTAGTTCTGCTAGCTGAGTTTATGGGAATTCGTTCTCTAAGGCAGAGGTGCCAAAATAACCAAACTATCTTGTTAATATTGTACTGTTTTGCTATTGGTATAGTAATAAGACTAATATCAAACAAAGATTACACCCGCCCAAATTTGAATAACTTGCAACCATTTTTGTACAGTCTGGTCCTTAATCCTTGCATCCAACCCCTAAAAGTATATCGATTAAACATTCAAACGACCGTGAGCTCAGCTGAAACTATATACCTCATACAATATTCCCATCATAATTTATATTTTATCGTTCTGTAAGAATCTCCACGACAGTTCATTGTCTTCTATGAACGAGAAAAGACAACAAAATCAGACACATTGAATCCGCACGAAGAAAGCGCATCTTCAACAAGTGTGGACGCTGTGGAGTAAAACGGACCAACAAACCAATATTGATGTTTGTACGTTTCGCGAAAGTTGACTGTGTATCCACTGTGTATCGGTCGATAAACGTTGGTATCCGCATTAATCTGAATATGGATCATTTGATACTGTACTATTACACCAAATATCAAATTATTTCATTTATGCATAGCTGGTACTCTATATTATGTATGATTTTTGAAATCACATAACCAATGTTCAAAATGGCAACTACTGAAACACACGCGTGTACAGATTATGTGCCATTCTGTTGAAAATCTAATCTTTTTGAATTCTGGAACTCACTAAAATAATGTCCACAGTTCACCCAACTAATATTTCAAGGTTTAGTGAACGTTGTAGCACTGAGAACTGACATACAAGTAAAGTTTTCAACTTGTGTAAGAAATAAAACTGTCGCTTTGAAATGACAACAGCAAGTAGCAACTTGCCACTGGTCGGCGCTTCTATCGCCCAGCAATCGCTATACGGGACTTATGTGCAAACTTGGATACAATGGTGATTCATGCATGCGAACCTGCATGCGATGGTGATTTTCAACGTATTTTCATTTAAATGTTTACACAGGTTTTTCGGGAAAGTTTGTTCTAGCTTATATGTCTGTTCTCTGTGGTTGTAGTCAGCTCATGCTGAACACTTGGTGTACTACCCTTCAACATCATAGATTTATTAAGTCGACCAGTTTAGCTAAAACAAGTTAAAAACAATCCATCGGCATTCTTTTTTTTTATTTCGATTATAGAGGTTTTAACCTTAAAGTCATTCGCCTCTTCGGGTCAGAAAAATCTCTTGTGAAAAATTTCTAACCCTATGTGCGGGGTCGGGACTCGAACCCAGGTGCGCTGCGTATAAGGCAATCGATTTACCAACACGCTGCGCCCACCCCCGATCGGCATTCTTATAGTCAATAGAAATGTAATTCAGTTCTATCATTAAACATTTTCAAAAATTAACTCCACATTTTCTATGCAAAAAATGCAACATTTTAACATGGCAGAAAAAGCATTAAATTTTAAAAAAATACCGGGTGTCCTCGTGTGGCAAGCAATTAGCATTTGTAACAAGAAATACTTGACTTTGAAGCGGGACGTTACATTCCATTCGACGAAATGTTAAATTACAAGATTTGTTCAAGCTGTGCGGTGAGTTTTACCCTAGCACACCTGCAAATCTCGTGCTGAGAATCACCAGCCAAACTGCGAGTATAAGATCCGGAAGTACTGGTCGACATCAGTATCGTTTTTCCGTAAAGAGAAGGAGAATTACTCGTCGAATGTGGTACCGATGGTACCGCTATTAGCGTTCCTTCAATTAAAGCACAGACCTACCAGACATGACACTCGATATCACCAAATAGTTGCAAAAATTTAACGGCCTTTTCAAACCATTTCCATAGCTATCCGTGCTCACCGCAAGAGGCGCGCGACCGTATGACATGATTGACAAAAATACCCCAAACACATACCACTAAGCGTCCGCGTTTTGTTATTGCCGTTATTGTGCAAAATGAACTATGTTAGGAACAGACAAAAATAAACTGGTGCTTTACAATTGATTGTAGTAACCGTTCGTCTTAAAATCGAAACTTTAAGGTGCTTTCAGTATGAACAAAACGTGGGTAAACTTTAGAGGAGCAATGTATGCAGGAAGCAGTGGCCATCAAAATGCACCGCAAAGACGATAATTTTGACAGAGTTCGCATATAATTCACCATGTTTTTCTGCTGGCCATCAAATGAGAGTCGATTAGGAAATTATTTGACACATTGTTAAGAGTAAAACTAATCCAGTTGAAAATAAAATAATGAAAATCAAATGGCATTGTGTGGAAACATTCTTATCAATTTCAAATTAGTCAAACAAGCACTTTCCAAAATCTTCAGCACAACTTGTGGGGAACAGTCCACATTACAGCACGAATCAAATTTTTCTCATCGCTTTCTGTGTTTAAGATAATCCTTTCTAGGCAACATGACCTACCCATTGCTCAGTTTCCTCATATAGTGGAGTTGCCCGTAAAGAAGCCTCTATCTTTCCTAGAATTCATTAATTTCAAAATACAAATTTAAAGGCCTAATCTGACTTCCGTATTGATGTTTGTTGTTAGGTGCATTTGCCCATAGAGTACTTGACAATCTGTAACTGTATTAGTGTATTCGACGATTTGTTTTCCTCCACCTGTCATAGGTGGAGATAAACAAATCGAAAATAACTTTTCAGTCGGATTATTCTCATGATGGAATCTGACCAACCGGCATTGTACGTCTTCGGAATGACTTTTACAGCGACAAAGAGAATTTCAGCACCATTATAAACACTTTATGCGAACTATTGCAAATGTTTAAATTGGCTGACAGTTTTACATATGACAGCTTGAAGAAAACAAACCACCCAAGTGGTGTGAGTGAAATGATTTGCATAGAACTCTATAATAACTACTCACACACACCAATGTACCGTCATGTCGAATGAACAGATGTCTCAAACAGATGATTTAGTTCACCACACCACCAGAATCACCAAGAGGCGGCGATAGTGTGCCAAGCGAATGTAAATTTGAAATTATGATCACGTTTTATTCAGTGAACTGTTCTCAGTGTCATATCTGGTAGGTCTGTGATTAAAGTATAGACTTGAGCTGTTTACATTTCTTGACACCTCCTTTAGGCACGAACGTATTCTTTCTAACCGACTGTAAATACTTGACTAGGGTCGCCGATGGTTAGCACCGACGCCACTATTGCCTTGAGTCATTATTAGTAAAGAACCCCGATCCTTTATGAACTCTAGTTTAGTACTGAGCCGTCCATATTTACTAACAAATAAATTAAAGAACTACGGAAAAGGCGGTTAATAAATATGTTACAAGTCGTGAGCGAAACCACCTCGGCTCAGACAGCTGTCCTCCACACACCGTCATACCCTCAGTCGCTTACTCACTTTTGAGCAGTTGCATTTTGCCGGGGTGTATTCACGTTTCGGTCAAACAAGCTTGTTATTAGTTAGGTACATGACCTCCAATACGTACCAACAATGTTTTGGAACTGGTACATGCCGTCTAGAAGAATGAAACGGGTTTTAATAGTGAGATGTCTATTTATTATTCCAAGCTGCCCAGTTATTGATCCATACCGACCGACCATTGGTTTTGATTAATTCGAAACACTCGTATCGACACTGGTAGGGCACTTAATGCAAATGAAAAGCGAAAACAGACAACCTCGAGTGCGGTCAGTTGTTCTCGAGAAGCTACTTGGGTTCCTGCTTGTTTCGCTTTTATCTTATTCAGAAGTCCCAGTTGCAAATCGATCCGATGATATATAGCAACATTATGCAAATATATGCCGGCTTTTATTACGCATCCTCCGAGAGGGATGAGAATGTTGATGCTGAAACTGGAAGTTTTCATAAGTTAACATTGAGATGGCGAAGGAGACTGGAGCTGCCGGCTTATTGTTGTTCTGTTAATCTGCACATTCGTGTGACATAAATTGGATTCCTAATTAATCCTAAGTCTTCTTTTGTGTTTAAAACAATCATACGAACCGACCATCAAACGCTCTGTTGAAGCATAATCTGTGATTAAAAGTTTTTTGTTTCAACAGGAAAACCCCACTTGTCTTTTTATATTACAATCAAGAACTTACATTTACGAGATATCTTCAGTTTATAAAAAAATAAGCAATTCCGAGATTTGATTGAAACGAAGCGTAAGTCAGCACTGTTGCTTAACAGGTTAATTGTGCGCTAGTTTAGTCACGTCACTAAGTTAGTGTCGGAATCTGATGAGACGAGGTCGAATCGCAAATTCCATAATCAATTTGTTTAATTGGTTACCGATCGATTTTCAATGCCAACACAAACATTAGATTGGGATATTACTACGGCTATTTGAATTCTAATAAATCTGAATACTGCTCAAGTCAGGAATCAGTACTGTCTAGGGCAGCTGAGCCATCGCATCGCCCGCTGAAGAGTTTGGAGTAGATTCTGTGTATCTACACAATAAATCTCGACAGTCGAGGAAAGTGGCGGCAGCAATAAAATGAGTAAGGTCATTCCAATTTTTATCTAACGCGTGAACGGATAATACATTGAATTAAGTAATGTTTAATGCTTGGTCACGTAGCCAGAGGAGGAGGGGGGGAGGTGGTAAAGGGGGTTAAATCGCTTCCCAAATTTTTTAAAAATAAATTAAAGAAAAAACTGGTTTTCGTCGACTCTTAACAAATTAGTATCTCCTGTATCGATTTTGTTGGTTATTTTAGGTAAATTTAAGACTAATAGAAACCAAAGCAATGCAATTGAAAAACTGATATGTATTCTGGTGCGAATCAGTTATAAACTTAGAACGGAAAACTAGGACCAGGCATATGCACATGATCGAAAGGAAATGTGAAGAAACCTTTGCCTTCTGCTGGTAGGAGTTGGGCTTTCCATCCAAGTCTATCGCATTGTATTTGATAGAACATAACTCATCATCATGTTCTACCGCCGACGCCGGCGGTGTTATATTATTAACTTTGCTGATATGAAGAAACGCAAACAGTAGTAATATAATTGTTGCTAAATCACATATTAGCTAATCAATCACCATAAACTTAATGTTGTAACCAGCTGAAGCATTTGAGTAGTTTTCTATATTTTCAAATTAATGTCCAAGTAAGTTTGAAAAAGGCAAGACGATGCAGCAAATAAACAGCAATAAACAATCATGGAGAGCGACTAAAATGTTGTTACTGGTTGAATCTAATAGTCAAGAAATTAAAATCATCGTTGAATTTTGTGTCTTCAATATGTGACAGCCTCTCGTTCTTTTTGGTTCGTTATGGAATAAAATAAAGCAGAAGATCAGAAATCACGGAGAAAATAGAGGAAAAAGAATCAATCAATTAAGGGGGCGTCTGGAGTAAAGTGCTCAAACCGAAAGTTATTTGGTTTCACGATTTTGAGGGATGGATCTTTGCTGTAATATTAAGATTTATTTATACATTCATTGTAGATGAAAAAAAAAATATTTTCCGTCACGCAGAGCCACATACACGAGCATTCCAAGAGTAGACGTCCAACCATTTCCACGTCGAGGAGCGCCGCAGCGAATACGATTAGTCTTGATAAAATTGTCTGACACAGTAAATTAAATAAGATTTGTAAAGCTTAGACTTGTAGTTACTCGATGAACCAAAAAAAAATTTAAAAAGTCCGAGTTTCGGAAAACTTCATTAAATCTCATATTTTACTGTTAAATTCAGTCACCTTTCTTCAAAATAATGGGGAGAATTTTTTTTTATTCAGTTTTCTGTGGTTCATCGAGAGGCTACACATATTGTGCGTTCTCATGAAAAATTAGGTCAATTTGTTGATTAGTTTTTAAGTTATCGTGTCCATCAATTTGAAAAACGCGATTTCGAGAAAAACGCTATTAAAGGTTATTCCACATCAAATTACATCACGGGAAAAACGCTGTAGAAAATAACCAATTAGGCATTTTCTCTTGAAAATTTGGGTAGAAGTAGTTTAGAGTATATTGTTTACACCGTATTTACACTGCTGTTTGTTCGAAAATTGTTGTCGATAGATTGAAATCTGCGTGTGTTACAGCAAATACACGCGAGGAATGCATGACCGTTTAAAATAAAAGATGTTCAGCGTGGCCACCGAGATTGCAGGACAGTCAGTGGCGGTGCGAGGTATTTTGCCGCTCGGGGTCAAAAATTAAATTAGCCGCCCCTTTTGTAATTAATTTTGAAAAGAGTTCGATTATTTCCCACCTATTCATATGAAGCAAATATGATAAAATTATTAGAAAATATCTACATAAAAATTAACTTTTCACATTTTATTGTCAATATTTTGTCCTGGCGGAAGGGCTGCGCATAAATTTCCTCGCGAAAGGTGGCGCTACGACTCCGTTCACATGATCGCTCCCCGCTCATGCCCTTTAATTATGGCAATAATTGGTGCATGAAAATTTCTTGTTTGAGCAAAGAGAGGCCCCTTTTCATTTGAATTGCAACTGCTGATACACCCTCTATAAAGTATAAGATACTAGTTATAATTACCCTAAATATAACATAAAAGTATGAAATATAAGTGCAAGATAAATTGATTTTAAAATTATATGAGGGCAAAAAAATCACAAAATTACTAAACAAAATACTATTGAATGCATTACAATTATTTTAAAAAATGTAACGTGTTTTCAAAACTTACATAAAAAACTGATCAAAGAATTGGACAAATCATTTTAAAATATGTTTCTTGTGAATTACTGACGATCAACCGTTTTCTTTTTAAATTCTCTAGCTAAACGTTCAGAGAAACATAATTTACCTTTAACCCCATTAAACCCATTTTGTTCATAAACAATGACGTTTATCTATAACTATAAGTTTTGGCTAAGGCAAGACTAGCTTATAAAACTAATTAACAATTAAACGGTTAAAAAAGAAGCCGATTTTTTTATCCACTTCACCAGACGCTCCCCTTCAGCAAAAAACTCGATTTTTTTCGATCTTCTTCCTTTAAGGGTACATATGTAGAGCGGATCGACAAAGATCAGAAATTTTAATTTTTTCTCTAACCAAGAATGCAAAATTTTATTAAGGGGTTACACCACTGAGGTATCCTGACTCGTGCGCTAGAAGACAAAAGGTCTCTTGGTTTACTCATATAACCCGTATTAAGTCAGACCCGACTAAGTAACAATTTATTTATTTGGAGAACAACGAGTGGTTTGAGTCATAGCATCCTTTACATGATAATTGGAAATTACTTTTTGCAATAATTCTTACTCATTGCTTTATATTTCAAATCTGGCAAAAGTCGAATGTAGCTGAAGAAATTCTATATCTAAAGCTATCATTCAGGCACGTAGCCAGAGGGGGGGCTAGGGGGCTTAATCCCCCCCCCCCCCCGAAATTTTTCAAAAAAAAATTAAGAAGCAACATGTTTTTCGGTAACTCGTAAAAAAATTGTATCTTGTTTGGTTTCAACAAATTAATGGGAGAATGGTGAGAAAGATTGCTATTTCAAGCCACCGAAGACATCGGTCACGATATCTACTCAGTATGCCGAGTCTGATAACACACTTCCTTTCATATTGTGTGACTCGTCGGAAGAACAAAAGAAACTGTTACTTTAATTCTTGCTGGGGTGATCCGTCGGATGATTGAATTGCAGAACCAAGAAGTGGTGCTCCAGCCAAACGTTTGGAATTTTTGCATAACCAAATTTCATGATGGGAAACATTTGCTGAAGGTGAAAATAGAGGTTATGCTTACGAACTTCGCCTTTAACGAGTTCTACCTTGTCAGGCATTCAGTACTTATGTTATTCAACAAATTAGCCTAGGCGAAACCAGTCATTTTGCAACTTGTAACACGTGGTTGATTCTCATACACTGCTGGCCAATAAAATAGGTGTATGATAGATTATTTTGTTTTTCTCTCAATTACGCATACCAAGTTGCAGCAGTCTCAATCACATTTACCGCACACAGAAGCTTTGGGATCTGTCAAATTACTAGTGGGTTGTTGGCGCTGATTATTTCGTGTGGTCAATATAATAGGTGTGCGAAATATATTAACGTGTTATTATTTTACATAATTCCATTATACGTTTTATTTGAGGAAATTTGAATTCTGCGTGTTAGTAAATGTATTTAAATGTTGAATCAGTCGAAGATTTGTTATAGAATGGGTCGAGCATCTCACTGTACTCAAGTGGAACGAGTTTTGCTAAAAAAATTTGTTCAAGAAGATAAGACGTATAAATAAATCGCGAATAAACTGCGGCGTTCCGAAAACTTTGTTACAAATGCCTTAAAACCTTTGAAAAAAGGAAACACGCAAAAAACCTAAGAAAACATCTGCAGTAGCTGAGCATCGTATTGCAATTTTAGCGAAATCTGACCCATTCGCATCATCCAAGACCAATTCAGCACAAATTGGAAAAGTGGTAGGTCCGAGAACAGTTTTCTGTAGGCCGTAAACCCCAATCTTCCAGAAAGAATTGCTAATAAGGTTCCACTATTTCGAAGCCAAAGCCTTTGAAGAAAAATGCAACTTGCTTTTTAACAGCGTTAATGGGCCTGGTTCAGAAGGAATCAAATAATGGCGACATATCCTTCGGAGGGACGAATCAAAGGTAAACCTGTTTTCCTCCGATGCACAACGAAACGTTAAACGTCCAAAATGCAAACAGTTTGATCTGCGACACACGCAAAATATGGTAAAGCACGGAGGAGAGAACAATGAGGTTTGGGGCTTGCTTTTCGTAGAATGGCGCGGGTCCTATTCTGCACAACGCCACTATAATGGCAAGATTCGAATGCAAGGCTAAAGGATGGACATCCTAAAGGATGTCATGCTGTCCTATGCCAAAGATAACGTGCCTTTACATGACAGTTTCAGCAAGATATTGACCAAAAACACACATCGAAGTATGTAAAGGAATGATTTCGGGATAATAAAGTGACTATTTCGGACCATGCCAATCTCCTGTCATCAATCCCGTGGAAAATGTACGGAATGTACTTAAAAAGAAGTTATTCAATCGAAATTTTACAAATAATGATCGTTTGAGGGAAGCAGCTTAAAAGGAATGCTACCCTATACCAACGGAAACTTATCAGCGTTTAAATGACTCAATGCCAAGACAAATGGATTTAATTTGGTTGAATAAGGGAACTTATACAGGTTACTAGTTGTTAAAAATGTTGAAGTCTTAAAATCATTGGATTTGAAAAATTTTAATGCAATGGATTACAATACACCTATTTCATTGACCAGGTACTTCTTTGGATTTCATGGAGAAGAAAGAGTTACGATAAAACATAACATTTAATTTACAAATAAAAGTGTTCTTTTTCATATTTACGATTGTGCCTAACTATAAAATATTTGAATATAAAAATATTTTTAGAGAAAACTCAAAATTTCATGTATTTTTATCTCACACCTATTTTATTGACCAGCAGTGTATAAATGGATGATGAGAAAATCAATGTTCGGCTACAAGATCTGATACCACTTACTGGAACCGCGAGCGAACGACCAGGAGGTTAAAGCCCCAATAAACAAACTTAACTTATTTGAACCGTGGCCATTAAAAGATGCCTGTCACATTTGGAAAAAATGGAATTTATTACAAAGGACACATCTAGGAATTAGACGGGCAGGGTCAGCTAGGATTTCGGCCTAGCTGACCCTACACGTACAAAACGCAATGCGATACACGTTACATCTTTGCACATCCATAGTCTCCAATACGATTACCTGAAAAACAAACAATTGCCAAATTTGTGGCTGCTGTTTATATAATATTGACGGCAAAAACTGCGTCTAGTATCTCAAAATTAATAGTCAGCATCATCATAGCGGAAGTCGACACTGGTAGCCCGTAAGGGGATAAAACAAAAATGAAATCAGATATTCGCGAACATGGACATGGCAGTTACCACGATAATAATACGGAAGTGTACAAGATAGATATGAACGACCACCAAGACGCGGTTGGTTATGAAAAATATTTCTCAGTCAGTAAACAGGTCAATCGCACGAGATGTGTTGGACAACCATTAGCGTTTTATCATTTTCATTGTTTACATCGTGGAAATATATTAAAGACTCAAGGCTTCATTTAGCTAATGCATTGAACCGACTCAAATAAACGAATTATATAATAAAAATTTAGAAGCTTCATAGAAAACTGAGTACAAAAACTGTCCCAAAATTAACATTTATCGCTAGTGATGGAATCTAACAAAACTCATTTTATGCTAGATATTGGCCTCAATAAAGAAAGTTAGTTAAATCATACGCAAATTGGATTTCTGTAATAGATCAGAGCACTCTACGCTTAATATAAACGTCAGGCATCTCACTCAAGCGTGCTAAACAAAAACATTTCAATTAGCTGATGACATAGTTGTAGCCGAGACGACAGTTTTTTTTTATTTTCGCATTATTTTAATGCAATAGTATTTCTATTGGCACTCAATTTCATTTTATGTGGGGAATGCGGGCCGTATTGAAACACTGTTAGTCTGGAAAATCGAACAATAAGCAAGAAAAACGTGAAAAAGTAAACAAGCCAAAAAGTGGTATACCAGCGGTTTTCCTGAGGTGTTCATCAACCCACGAATCGTATATTACTAATTTTGTTGATATACAGAAACGTACACAGTAGCGGTAGGACTAACTGACGTGATTTTACACTTACTTTCCCTCGGATGTCAAATGATCAATTGATGCTAAACCACATATTAGTCAATCAACCATAATAAACTAAATGTTGCAACCACCAGCAGCATTTTAGTCGCTTTCGAAGGTTTCTAATTATTGCCTATGTAAGTTTGAAAACGACGTGTCGATAGATTGATCAGACATCAGTATGTTATCACGGAGAGCGACTAAAATGTTGTAACTAGTTGAGTCTATATGTCAATAAGGTGGGATTATTGTTTCGATTTCATGTTTTCATTATATTACAGTCTTTCGTTTTATTTTTGGTCTTTATGGAATAAGATGATAAGACATCACGGAGAAAAAAAAAATGCAAAAAGGAATCAATAAATTGAAATCGAGGGGAAGTAAGTGCGATGTATTCCCTTCTATGTGTCGAAATTAAGAGATGCTGAAATTATTGAGCTTGTTCACATTTATAGTTTCTAGTTATGTTGTCAGCAATGAAGAATTTAGTAAAATTTTACGTAAATTAGATGATAGTAGTAACAGTGTTAAGTGATTTTCATTCGATTTGTGGACAATTTTCTTGAATAGATTCAATTCCGGGCAGTTACCTTTAGTTGATTAAATCATTGAAATACATAAGTCATTCCACGTCAGTTTTACAACCAAAATTTCGATTCCTTCCAAAAAATTTTCTTACATT
This sequence comes from Topomyia yanbarensis, assembly GCF_030247195.1. NCBI lineage: Eukaryota > Metazoa > Arthropoda > Insecta > Diptera > Culicidae > Topomyia > Topomyia yanbarensis. Next base: position 350,508,854 of record NC_080672.1, on the reverse strand, counting down.
CTTTAGCTAAAAATAATTGACATGTATATTTTGGTTTGTCTAAATATTATATATTTTTTAAGTTATTCGCTTTTGAAGTCTATAAAATTGAATATTTTTCAATCACCGATAACTCGGAAACGACTCGATATATGGAAAAAAATGTTAGATAAAAAAGTTGCGTTTTCAAATAAGCTTAAAAATCACAATTTTTTTGTTATATAACTTATGAAATTTGCAATTACTTGAAACAAATTGAATTTTTTTAAGGTTGGACTAAATTTTTTATTTATTATTAAAAAGTATTGAAAATCATGTTAAAAAGATTGTGTAAAAATTTGGCAGTGGAATTCTTTGCGAGATATTGCAATTATAAACATAAAACAAGGTAATTTTACACTCAACGCCCAGTGAAAGGCCTGTTATAACTGAAATATCTCGTAAAAGACTTCGAGTTCCATTCTGAAATTTTCACATAATCTTCTTAATATAACTATGTAATCAAAATAAATTTGATTTCGGGGGACTTTAAAAAAATATTTGCTTTTAACATTAGAATACCCCCAAAAAAGTCTTAAATTTGCAGAATGCGAGTCATTCCACGATTTACAACTATAATTTTAGTTCCCTCCAATTTTTTGCATTCTTTAGCTGAAAATTATAGACACGATTTTTTTTACTTTGGCTGAATTTGATTTTTTTAAGTTATGAGTTTTTGAACTTTATAAAATACTAGCTAATACCCATCGCGCGTTGATGCAACTTTCAACGAAATAGGAGGAAAACACAATTTGTTCCGAAGCGCCATCTTGTAGGCAGATAATCCCCACCAATAGCACACAAACACGCTCCATAACAAATTTCTACTATGCATAAATTTTTACGGTAATTGGTTAAGCCGTCGAAATTAAGGGGGGAGTCCATAAATCATATACATACAAATATCGACTTTTAATAATATAGTAATTTTTTAAAGCTTTATAAATTTAATAGCATTGGACATTTTTCATTCCCTGATAACTGAGAAACTATTAGATTTCTGGAAAAAAGCATTAAATAATAAAAGCAGCGTTTACGGAAGATCTCGGCGGATTTTTGTGTAATATTTGTTTTTGTTAAATAATTCATATATTATGCAAATATTAGTAACAAATATTTTTTTTTTCAGGGTAGAGCCAAAAAAATCTTTTTAGCTTTTTCAAATAATTTATAATTATATCGAGAAGATTGTGTACAAATTTCAGAAAGAAACTCGAAGTATTTTACGAGATATTTCAATTACAATAGGCCTATCACTAGGCGTTTGGTGTAAAATTGCCTTGTTTTAAGTTTATAATGGTAATATCTCGCAAAGTATCATGAACCATCTACAATTCGTGTGCTAAATCAGAAGATTTTGTGCAAATTTCAACATTCTCTTCGATCGAACGTTTTATGGATATTTTTCTACTCATTGCGATTTAGCGTCTTCTACACCTTTTAAACGTGTAGCTTAGAACACCTTGCGTTTTCCAGCACCGTCAAGGATTGTCATATTTGGTTAGCGCATAAATACTGAGAACTCTAGAATATCCATTGTTGCAACGAGAGTAAATTGTAACTTGTAAATAAAAATAAATAATAAAAATCAAATTAAACATCAATAATTCGTTGATGTACTATAGTCTTTCTTGTGACAAAGAACATGGATTATCTTAGATTTGGATTTGTTTTCATTAAGAACTTTTCAAAATTTCGTTTAGTTTCTCGTGACAATATGAAGTAATTAGAACTAAAAGCTTTATGCAGGGGTGGGTAAAGCGTAGTTGGTAGTTGGCAGCTCATCACGGTTCGTTCATCAATCCCGCACATAGAGGGTTAGAAATTTTTCTAAAGGAATTTTCTAACTCAAAATGAGGCGAATAACCATAAGGTTAAAACCTCTATAATCGAAATAAAAAAAAGCTTTATACAATAATTTTTTAAGCCCTTCCCGAAATAAACTCCTGGCTACGGGCCTGCTATCATTATTTTATTTTTTATGTTGTGCGACTTCTTCTGGTCTGACTTAACACCGACCATATGAACCTATTCCGCGCTTTTCTTAAATTTCTTCCTTCAACTGCTTGCTCTTTCTTGAGTACTATGGCTCTTAATAGTTAAAAATATTTCACAGCGTCCAGTGACTTGCTAATTAAACGTTGTTACAACATAAAAATAGTTATTGGTATATTTTGCAGTTTCTATTTCAGTGCGCTGATTGTACCTTCAAACCCCACCGTTTCTCACAAATTTCCCACTCTTTGCTATTTGTTTTAATTTAGTTGTAGGAGCTGCACAATATTTGCTGATCCCCTTTTCTACTAAAACTCTAATTTAGTCTAAACATATGCATTTTCTATGAGCACAATCATTGAAAATATTCAAGCTAGTTGTTGCACACTACCTCCACCAATGCCAACATGCTATCAACTAGCTTGCCCCACTATTACACTAACATTCCCAAGACTTTCCCACGCTTCCCATTGATTAGCACGCTTCTGTTAGCTTTCCTTACTCAGTGCTAACAATCCCAACCACGTGGAAAACGGCACGAGTTTCGTATCCCGTCTAGACTCTATGAGAGCAAAAGGTGCTACGAGAGAGAGCGAGTAAAAGGGAGCAGGTCACTCATTCTCACCTCTAACTGTTCGAACTCAGCTAACGGAATGAGAAAATGGGAGATTTTTCGCTTGCTTTACTCTTCTCGGTTTCCCCGGTTTTCCCGGGCGGAATGACGTCACTGATCCGCAGGAAACCCGGCAGTGGACGGGCTGCCACTCTTTTCTGACTACGTTTCTTTGATACATGCTTTATTTGTGTTTCATTTCGACTTGCTGGCAAAAAATGCGTGTTCTGGCACTAGGCATACCTTCATTTGGCAGTAAACTGGTGTATGTGTGTGATTAAATATAATCCTCATTCCAAGGAAGGTAACTTCATGATTATTTGTGTATACTATGTTAAATGTTTTCATTGATTGTTGACATGCTTCACTCTGTAACATGTGAAAGGGCTATAATATTTTTTGTTGATATAATTCCGTAGAACAAATTAGTAGCAAAACAGGACCGTTTTCGTAGCAATCGGTATGCTATCACAATTGTCATCTTTAAGTACATTTCGAACTTTATGCAATCAAATATTGAATAACTAGAATAGTATGTACCTACATGTCTCATCACTGTGGCTCCAGATAAAAAAGTTTGATGGATTTTCTAGCGACGGCAGTATAAAGAATCATCAATTTAGTACCAGAGCAACCTCAAAACAAATGTATTCATCCACATCATTGCTTTTCAAACTTTATCCGCTTCTCGACGAGCGTGGTATGGCAAATGTAAGTTAGCCTCACTGTGTCGCTCCTCATGTTCGCCATCCGCACCATGCATTGATTTCCACCGGCAAACGTGACAAGGACTGTGCAGATGACGGGCCACGAGGTGATGCAACCGATGAGATACTCATAATTATCAGACTTTTTCTATCTCCACTCGTTTGCGAAGGATACATACTTCCGTGCAGATTCCTATGGTGTGACACTATGCATCTACTGACGTCTTTACATCATATATCATACATATGTAGGTACACATAGATGCGAGCTTTACACGACACACACCAGGCGGGCGTTACCTCAAATCGCACGGCAGTGCTTCGGCGGCAGCATCATTTAGTTATAGCGGTTGTGATCACAGACCGACTGGTGCACCTAGAACCAGGTCATCTAGTGCGTCACTGTATCGGAAAGGGGGTGGTTGAAAAATTTACGAGTGCAGGAGGTGTGCTCTTCCGTCTTGTACGGAGGGCTGGATGTGAAACCTTTGCCTACCAGAGATGGTTCTGGTCGAAAGGAAATTTATTACAGCAAGCTGTTCCTGGTACATGGAAAATGATTTGGCTGATATTTGGCATTCAAAAATTGACTGTCGATTGTTGACTCTTGCACTTTGGGATTTACAAACGACCCAACAGATGTTTTGAGCAAATCAGGTGTAGACAAGACATCGTGTTCTCCTTGTAATAAAGCGTATATTAAACGGGCCAAGGAGACATTATATATTCGCTTTAAACGCATATTGCAGGAACGTCAAACCTGGGTTGCTAGACCATTTCGGAGTCTAAGCTGATGGAACATGCTTTTTTCGGAGGAACATGAATTAAGCGATGCACTTTATTGACAACTTTCAAAAAAATCGATTTTTTTTCTTTTATCGATAGCGAAACTACCAGAAAATGTAATCCTGAAGTTTGATAGTAGATAGTAGTAGAATTGAAAATAATTTCAAAGTACCGGTCCAGGAAGCGGCGCGCGTTGTGCCGGGCCTCTCGTGCGGTGACGTCGGTGACGGAAAAAAACTTTAAAGCGCGCTTTCTCGAAACAACTTTTTTCAATCGGTAATTATGATATTTTGACCTCTCGATCGACACAATTTTCATATCCAGAATAATAGTAACGGTAGGATTTCTATAGCTCAAAGTACACAAATCGTGAAGAATTGTGTTATTCTGACTAAAGCAAGCAAATTTTATCACTGGCAACAAGCCTTTTATGCAGGACTACCGTGTGTAAATGCCCGCTCACAGCATTGAGTTCGACGGTGCAGTCACTGATTCTAGTTTGTCATGAGTGGAGCTACTGAAGCAGAATTGGCTATGTAAAGAACCCCTTTTGTGGCTGTGGTCCACAAGGAAGTTGATAACAGTCTATTATCTTTCTCTTGACCAAATCAACCTGGAGGCCGTGTGGCATCCGGCGGGTTGAAGTATCTCAGCAAAAAATTGATCCACTGGGTTCCAGATCCCATGAACATGACTGAAAATAGAGTGCTTGAATCGAGGTGTTTCGCCATGCCGAAGACTGAATGGCTGGCATGATTAAAATATGCCAGCCGTGCACGAAGTGTCGTGGGTATTGTCCTTGCTATGTTATGCGAATCTCTTACACAGTGGACGTTTGTTTCTTCACAAATCGTGAGATTCAATTGCCACTAATTCCCACTTCAGGTATCGCTATAGGCGATTATAAGTCAACGTATTTAGAATCTTCTAGTAGCTGTACAATAAATGCCGGTGATGAAATATGCAATCTTCTGACCGACCACAGTTCGAGTAACCCAAATTAATCTCAAAAGCTTTCATGGGTTCAAGAATCGTATTTCCATTGCAATTTTGAATAAGTGGTAGAACAAATTGGATTTTATTGTGTGGTCTTTGCTAGATTGTAAGTTCCCACTCGTTTTGTTGAAACCGTTGACCCATGTAGATCCTTTTTGGATTTTAGGGGAATCAAAAATTGAGTCACTTTCCTTCTAATACCTTAAAAATGGGAAAAAATTGATCAAAATCAAAGAAAAGAAATACAAGTGGAAAGATGCTCTCTTCAACAATGATTCGACTCATTGTTTATAGTCTTTGAGTCTGAATACTTATCGAGTGCAAGCAAGGTTAGAGAAAGATTACTTTTCGATTGCGCTGAAGGATGATCTGTTAAAAAAATCTTCATGGGTGTCTCCTTTCAATCCCTCCTAACTCATTCATCCCCAGTTTCAGTGGGTTTGGCTTAAGGTATGGTATTGTTTGGTTCTATCCGGATAACGAACAAAGCTGCAGCTGGATAAAATAGAAATTGGAGGAGATAAATGGGAAGGCAGGGGACTTCCGTTTTATTGTCGAACCATATAGCCTTCACTAGAAAAGGTATTCCTTCACATTCCGTGGAATCCCAAGGAATGTCCGAAGAGTAGTAGTGATGAAGGTAGAGTTCCATAATCCTGGTTCGTGGGAAGTTTGCTGGGAAGTTCTGAGAATCAAGTCGTTTACAGAGAAAATACAGCAGTATTTTTGCAGTATCGAAAACCGTTCCCTGGAATTTCTAGAGAATAGCGGTTATAAACTGGATTACGATGTTACGACGATAGATATTAAACCTAAATCGATTTAAGTCGAATTTGAATGATAATGTCTCTTCGGGGGTGTTGTCGTTCTGTTATCTCAATATCCCCTCATGTTGATACATCCTCAAATCGAGAAGTGTCTTTTATTTCATTGGAGTGAAGAATACTTATATTTACTTCTGATGTATGGCTTTGTATTTAGCGTTGCGTGTAACGTCAAAGCCCTGCATGAAACTAGCTCTACATCCAGGCACGTAGCTAGAGGGGGGGGGGGGGCTAGGGGGCTAACCCCCCCTGAAATGTTTTGAAAATAAATTTAAAAAACATTATTATCAGCCACTTTAGCTTGTAGTTTGTTTGGTTTGAGATAAAGTTAGAAGATTGCTGTTTCCAACAACCAAAATCAATGGTCACGAAATTCAGTGTGATTTATGCTTCTGTCCCAGCCGGTGTGAAGCGAACGACAAATAAAGTTACTTTTATATTATGTTCCTTGTCTGAAGAACAAAGGAAACTTCTACTATACTATGCCGTAGTGATCTGTCGAGATGAGTGAGTCGCAGAAGCAAAAAGTGGTGCACCGGTCAAATACTGTGATTAGTGGTGATTCGCATAAGACCGAGTATTTGTGATGAGGAACATTTTCTGAAGGTGATGGCTATACTTACGATAGCCACCTTTATTGAGTTCTACCACCTCAAGCATTCTTCGCTCATAGCGTTCAACAAATTGGATCAGGCGAAATCATTGATTTTGAATGATTTAGAGCCATTAAATTTTAATGGTTGTGTGTGAAAATGCTGTAATTAAGATCTTCATATAAATGGACGGAGAGAGAATCAATCTTCGGTTACAAGATCGGATACCGCTTACTTGCAGATACATATCACATATGGGAGAAATGCAGTACAAAACATAATGCGATAGTACAATTACACATAATACTCTTTGCACATATTAAAGGCAAACTAGTACGTTCCAGTTCTGTAAAATAACGTCACATTACGATTTATTTACCGCTGAACACAAACAATTACCAAATATTTGGCACATGTTCAGGTAATATTGACAACGGCAAAAGCTGCGTCAATATCTCAAAATCTACAGCCAGCACAATCATTGAGGAAATTCACAATCATAATGGCAACAAGGAAGCATGTTTGCGAACATGAAGGCAGCAACCACGATTATGACACGGAAGTGTTCAATAGCGAGATAGATATGAACGACCCCCTATACGCAGGTGGCGAGGAAAAAAAATCCCTGCTTCGTAAACAAGTATCTACGTGCAATGGTTAAGAGCTTGCGTGAGATCTGTTGGACAACCAGTAAAACTCATTTTATTATTTTTATTGTTGGAAATAGATATAACTAGATAACAGAACCACTGTTTTGATTGGCGAAAGCATTGAATCAAGTTCACTTACGAATTATTTAAAAAAATAGTAGAAGAAGTTTAATGGACGACTGAGTACTAAAACTCTCCATAAGTGAACGCATCATCGCAAGTTATTGTCCCGTTTAACAAAACTCAGATGTAATACTCGATACTGGCAACTCTATTTTAAACTTTAATGACAGGTTTTTGAATTGTACCTAATTTGAATTACGCTATTAGGTCTGTGCACTCTGCACTCTTAGTATAAATACTAGACATTACATTCAAGCGTACTAGGCAAAAAAATATTTCAATTTACTGAGAACGATATAACTGAGGCTACAGTTTTTGCTTTCGCGTCATTTTAACGCATCATCATTTTCATTGGTACTTAATTTCACTTTCATGCGAGGAATTCGTTCCGTTCATGCGAGTTCGCAACACTGTTGCAACTAAAATGTTGTGACTGGTTAAATCTATTAGTCCAAAAAATTTCGATTTTATGTCTTCAGTATATAGCAGTCTCACGATCTGTTTTTTTTTTTTTCATTTTGGACTAAAATGAGAGATGATCAGAAATCACATGTGCGAACCCGAATGCGCTATGTTGGGAGAATGAATGACGAGGGAAACGAACCAAACATTTCATTTCTTTCAAGTTCACGCAGGGATGTCATTTTTTCAAGCTCTGGTTACATTTAACAAAATTTACGTAAATTGTAAGATAACAGTAATCAAAGGATTTCCTTTCGATTAGTGAACAGTCCTATACTGCCCATGATCGCATATCAGTCCCATAAAGATAGGAAATCCCATACAAAACGGGACAACTATGCTATCATGGGTAGTATAGTAGATAAAATTCCGGCTAGTTTAGTAAATTAATTCATTGAAACATCTCTTTTGTATTGTCCAAAAATGCATGAATTCCAAAATGAAACCTGTAAGCTTCGTGTGCTCAAATATAATATTTGCTTAATCTAGGTAAATATAGCTATAGTTCTTATTTATGCTTTGTAGAGAAATCAGTAGTATTTTTTGTACACCCTTTACATGCCAACAAACAAAATTACTGGTCTGTCTTTTGCCATAGTTTCAAGAATCTTGAAGAATTGCCTAGAAAAATAAGCCTGTCTAATGATATAAAAAGTATCAATTTCATAAAATAATAGGATCTGTGAAAAATCTGAATACTTAAATAAATAAATAATTAGTTGTTCTCACTTGTCTGAAAATAGTCTTTAATGTATCATCATTTAAATTGAAAATTATTATAAATTTGAGTTGAATGGGAGTTGAACCGTTTCAGCGCATCCACAAATCGCCTACCTAATCAGAAGATTTGGAGTGAATTTCGACATTCTCTTGTATTTGTATTTAAATAATTGAGTCTTAATGAACTATGCTAAAAAGAAATGACCTAAAGTGGCATGCGCGGAACTAATGACGAAGTCGAAGATGTCGTTATAGTCGCTGAAGCGACGGGACATTTCTAATATCGGTTGTTGACAGTGTAGTTAGGGTTGTACATTTCAGAGTGCAGCAGTGTTCGAGAACAAAGGACACGGGTTGGAGCGTAGAGGTTAATTTATGATAGAAGATCGGGAACATCATATTCATCCATAAGAAGCTTAGACACAAAGATAGTTTACGACGCGGGTCTACGATCTTCTAAAGTGTGTAGTCCTAATAATCGACACGATATTTGTCTATTGCCTTAGTTTTGGAATTGTTTTCACTAAGAAATTTTCAAAATTACATTCAGCTTCAAGTGACTATCTCAAGTCACCAGAATCAACACATTTATGCAACAAGTTTTAAGCCCCTCCCGAAAAAAAATCCTGGCTACGGGCTATCTACATCCAACAAAACATCGAACGAAGTAGATTGGTGTAAGGTGTTTGTTGAACAGAGTTGTCTGCGAGGGAGGGTAAAGTTGATGTAAAAATGGACATTAAATGCATATTTTTCAAATTTGATGTACATTTCCAGAGTGATCTGCCCCTAGTATGGGACACTGACTTCCCGTTTAAATCATACACATCGAACTCTGATCTTCTTTTGGATAATAGATAATCCGATAAATATTGTAAAGATTTCAATAGAACTGACACAGGAATACTCATCGTGACAGTTTTCTCGAAAGTTTGCACAGATAAGCTCAGAATTGTGTTATTCTGACTAAAGCAAGCCAATTACGTTACTAGGGTCAAGCCTTCTAGGAAGAACTACCGTGTCTAAATACCCGCTCACAACATTGAGATCGACAGTGCAGTTACTGATTCGAGTTTGTCATGAGTGGAGCTACTGAAGCACGGAGGTGCATCCTTTCAAACTCGTGTCAAATAACCTTTGGCAGAAGATTCCACATACCCATCTCACGTATACAAACAGCGTCCGAGGAACCTGATGCATTACCTTGAAAAGCGCTCTGTGTACTCTTTTACAGGAATATCAAAAAGAGCTACGCCACTCACCACGACAAATAATTACGCTCTTTTGGCTGAGGAGTGTGATTCTGATGATCTCCATGTGGGGACATCTTCTACTGCTCCTAATAATTATAGGTAGATGAGATTCAATTATACCAGCTCGAGCAAGGTCTAACACAACACCAAAGTAAACAGTTCTTGATTTTAGAAATTTGAGACCAAGGAGTTTTCGGCGCTTCCAGTAATACCAAAAATCTCATGTGACATTTCAACCTGAGATTCTGTCGCGATGCTCTCACAAGAGTGCTGGACGGCACTGACGTTCATCATCCGGATTCGATTCCGGATCCTGGTGCTGAACTGCTTCGCATCCTTGGCCCGCAATTTATTTTTGTACACTAGGGCACTGAGGGAGCCGAAAAATCCTCAATGAGACGGCACTGGAGCAAGTTGATCGGGTTCCTTTCTTTCGGCACATACGTTATCTTTTTCTGCTCAAGATACTCCAGCGTGTTCTTGGCGTAATGGGAAGACGCCTTGTCCGGCCAGAAGATGTACTTCCCATCCGTATGATGCTCTTTTAAGAACGACAGAAGAATTTTCTCTAGACACTCCTCCTGGCACACTTGTTAATTGATGGCCAGACCGCTCGGCTTGAATCACGGTTTTGAAATCCCTCTATCTGATATGGCGATGTGCAGCATAACTTTTTTTTCTCAAATTTAAGCTAAAACTTATATTTGAGTTCGTGGGGTGTGGCCGACTTGTCGTTAGAATAGTAGCTGAACGAAGTCCGTGAACTCGGGGGACCGAGTCTTCTTCCAACAGATGATGTTCTCCATCTTGAATGTTCGATGAATCAAGATATGAATCAAGCAGTGATATTTTTGGCCGGGGTCACGCAAACTCGTTCCGTCCTTGCTGTCGAACAGCTTTTCCGACACTTCCTTCTTCTTCTTCTTCGTCATTATCTTCGCTGGACGGCCGCTACCGGCCTTCCGCTCTACGCTCAGAGATGCCAGGATCCGGTAAACTGAACTCACGGGGACCTTTTGGTCTCAGAAAGTGGTCTTTTTTCTTTTTTCCACGATGACCATGCGTTTCGTAAAACCGTACAACAGGCTCGCGGTGTGCTTGCTGTTTCGACGCCATCTTCGATTGAACTGATAGCACCCGAGTGAAAAGAAACATGCCACCCATTTCTAGGGAGTTCAGAGAGCAATTCTCTTGGAGAGAGAAAAAACGCTTTTTACTTTAATTACAGAAATGAATTGAAATCATTCTCATTTTTTATTGAACACTCGTTAAAAGCAAACAAGTAGGGCCAATACTGCTGAAAGAGAAGCTTACTCATCAGTAAATAGCTCAGTCCTCTCTGGGACCTTTCGACTGATGTGTACCTGGATAATTCCGCGCACTGGGTATGTTCGATTGACAAAAGTGCAAAACCAATGAACTTCTCTCACTACACCAGTGCACTACCATCAAAAACAGCGTTTGATAGTGACGAATGTCTCTCAGACTGTTTTTTGTGGCTAGGGCAACTTTCTTACAATTTACCATGCTGCTCCTGTTCAGCAGCCAACGATGACAAGAAAACAAGAGAAATTCAAACATGCCATGCCTTATAATCACTGCATGGTTTAACGTCATAAAAAGGTGGAGTAAATGATTTTGAGTGGGACAATTTGTTGTTTTTTCTACAGTATCGTCAACACATATCCCGATTTCGGCATAAAATTAAAAGAATATTTTAGCAAAAACGTATTACATGACAGGTAAAACCAATGATTTTGTTATTTTGTGGATTGAAATTCAAATAAAACTGTGATTGGAACCTGAATAACAGTTTTACTAAGAGTCTACTTTCTACTTCTGCCGCAGTCAGACGTACAATCGAGCCAAGTGAACAACAGGCCTCTCGATCTAGTGTGCATTGTCTCGAGAACAAAGGAAATATCGGATTATTCTTGCCATCATGAGTAAAGTTGACGAAAAAGCTCTACTTCGACCCAACGCAGCGGTCGTTGACTTTAAATTTTGTTTAAAACGACCGAGTTTTAGTGAAGTGGAATACCTTCTGAAGGTAAAAATGCAACTTAGACTTGCGGAAGTCTTGTACCTTCAGTATCATCATCTTCGCAATGTAGTGTTAATATCATTCAACACGTTAGCACAAGCCGAGCGTTTCGTTTTGAAGAACAACTTAAAACACGTGGTTGAAAGTGACAACGTTGGAATTAAGATTCCCGTATACATTGAGAATGATTATATAGATGTAAGGTTATTTGACCTATCACCTCGTACCCCTCCTGAGCCAATTGCAAAATGCATGTCGCAATACGGAGAAGTAGAATCCGTTACACCTGATACTTGGAGAAACTTCTTCCCGGGTACTCCTAACGGCGTTTTTGTAGTGAGGATGCGGGTTGAAAGTCCTATACCCTCCTACTTGGCAATAAAACTCCATACTCATGGAACTACAATTATGCAAACTACGCTATGCACCCATGAGGGGCAAACTCCTACGTGCAAGTATTGTAATCAGACAGCTCATCATGGACAACCTTGCGCGGAAGATGCAGAGGAAGACGCATCTCAGCCGATTGCCAACTCATCTACGGCAAACCAACCCAAAACAGAGTTTTCAATACCAATGCCTGAACCACAAACGGTGGCCAAATTTGTGGCAGCAGTTGCACAGACCATAATGACAACCGCAAAAGAATCATCCAGCACCCCAAAAGCAACTGTAAGCAACTTCGGCAACGAATGCAGTAACAATGACGACGGATTTACACTGATCAACAATAAGTGCAAGAAGCAAGGGAGAACATCTGATCCCGGACACCAAGCCAGCTTCGACCGGGACGTGAAAAACAAGAGAGAATTAAATGACCCCCCTGACGCTGTTTGCCAACAGACCTCGCGAAAAAAGGTCTCCGCTCGCAATAAAAAGTTGCGCGCACGAGATCCAATTAATAGATTTATTGTTTATTTTTATTTTTACATTTATTGTAAACGTATAGAAGATCCACGGCTCCGTAAAGCTACCGCTAAGTGTCAAATAAACGAATTCAAAAAAAACAGTTTTACTGACCAAAGAATATTGATCATGAGTGGGAATGTGCTTATCTTGAATGGAACTAAAAATAATTTTGATTAGGACTATAATTTTTGTCCTCTTTAAAAGTTGCAACATGTTTCAAATGAATTACTGGTATATCAAATGGATGAAAAACATATTTGGTAATGATTTAACGGGTTTTAATGCTCAAAATTCTATGAAATATATCGAGAGTATATGGTCAAGGCTCCGAAAATGGCAACCACAGGCGAAATAATTTTTTATCAAATTTTGCGTCAAACTGTTTGTTTTCCGTATGTATATAACCTCAAATATTAAAAAATATGAATGGTGATCCCAGAAAAAAATTTCATGTCTATCATTTATGAAAGTTTATTGATGCTACTTGTATGACCTGAAAATGACTAAAAGACAGTAAAGAGATAAAAAATAAACAAAATCCAATTTTCAACTTTTTGTTTGCAACCACATTTTTCTATCGTAGTCTAATTTAACTTTGATGATATTGCTTGAAAATTTTTGATGAATATGGATTATTGCTTATTTTCAGTTGTGAAGTAATGGAAACCAAATAACTTGTAACGTGACATATCAAAAATTCAAAAAAGTTTTGTGGACCACACCAACAGCATGCATACAAAGTCTAACCTGCATTTTTTCTTACTACTTTGTGTCTACTTTTTGATAATGTATTGTGAAAACTTTAAAGTTTTATTAATTTTTAAGAAAACACAGTTTATGTAACGTGACAGATTTTTTTTGTTGTAAAGCAATTCCATCAAGTTTGATTCAATTGCGTCAATATTGGTGACCATCCTTGATTCTGATGAAACCTTTTACGTTTCATGTATATGGGAGACTAAGTATTTTTCAATATTAAGCAAGCAATTTTTATACAAGAGTAATATTTAAAAAGGGCGTATGAGATCTTGAATGCGCTGCTTTCAATATATATTGTTCGAAAATCGCCATTTGTGCAACAAAACTATATGATAGCGAGTTCTAGGGAATTAGTTGTTCTGTGTGAATATTTTTTGGTGAAATTTTTCAAAAATAAAAGCAAAAGATGTTAAAAATAAAAGCAAAAGATGTTAAAAAAACAAAAAAATGAAAAAACAATTACAGAAAAACAAAGTTTTGTTTTTGTTAACGAAAGCCTATAAACTGATGAAACTATGATTGCACTATTGGGAAGTTATTAGTAAGAAAACATTTTTAACTTCAAGTATTCTTCCAAATTTCTTAGTATTTGCCAGTCATAAATATAATTTTCTTATACAATATTGATACTAAATACAATTTCGAAGCAAAATGCTCTTAAGAAAATTTTCCAAAAAATTTTGATTTTTTTTTCTACGAAAATATCTAGTAGTGAAAATACACCCTTTTATTAAATTACTCACAAATACCAAACGCAAAAAAACAAACCGTTTAAAATTTAATTGCAAATAAAAAACTTTAAAATGTTATTGCATCGTACAGAAAATAACAATAAAAAGTTTCAACATATTTCAATGATTCTTTTAATTTTGAATTTTTTATTTAATTTTTTTTTCTTTATATAATTTAGTTATAGAATGTATTTCAAAATGGGTTTTCAATTCAAAATGTTCACGAAAAATTATCCTTCAAAATGCAGATGTTTTCAAGTTATTTTGGATTTTCTTTCTACATAATGTTACTTCGTGAAATTACGACATTTTCAAAAAAAATTTCGCCTTTGTTCATCAAACCCAATATGTTTTTCAAAATAAACATGGAATTTCCCGGTAATACTCAGTTCCTAGATTCAGGATGATTTGTGTACGATTGTCTTGATATCCTTGCTTCAATGAAAATACAGAACTGTAACGTGACAGATTCTGGTTGTAACGTGACAGATCATTGAGAATACTCCATAAAATCGAAAACAAAGTGTTTCTTCAGGAAAACTATATTTCAAACTCTTCCTTGTTTTCTAAGCTTCAACTTAAAACTGTTTTCATGCAAATTGGGGGGCCAACGGAACAGACTTTTTCTATTTAGTCGGGCAACCTCCAAACTAACTGCGAAAATTGTGTAACGTGACAGACGTATAAAAATGACAATAATGTGAAAACGGTTCATGATAGAAAACAACTTTCTGTAGAAAAAATGTGCGGTTTAGTGACCTTAATAATGTGCAGTTATGATAGAATATGGTTTTATTGTTTTTGCTGACTTATCTTATGAAATATGCGTAAAAATGTAACGTGACAGACAGAAACCTTGACCATATGCTATCAAAACATGCCAAAAGCAAATTAGAATATTTTCCCAACACAATATCTATAACCTCCGAATTTAGATTTTCTTCATAATAAAATGCTACAAAAATAGCTCCTCTAGAAGTGAATAGTTGAAACTGGTTGTCTCAATAACGATTATTTGTAGTGCGATTTAATATCAAAAAACCATAATTATACTTTATTTAAAATCTAATTCATGACATTTTCCGTAGTATTTTCAATCTATTTAAATGAAAATGTACTTGTGTTTGCTCACATTAGTTAGTATAAAACTCCAATTTTCGAGCGTTTTATCATAAACAAGCTCATTCAACAAAGCTCACTCAAGACGACATAATGTATCAGAAAAAGAAGTAATTTTGTTTCGAAAAATTTGGTGCCATAGAAATATTTTTAGCCATGAAAGATTGTTTAAAATATGTTAAATTTTGCAATATATGATGATTTTGGCGCTTTACTTCATTTTAATATATCGTGTCGTATATTTTTCAAATAGACTCAATCTTGATCTGTTTTTCTATAGACCCACTTAACATCATTTACCCTAATGCAATAAAATGCTAGAGGGCATGGGTCCAATAGTACTGACCAATCATGGCACAAATAATATTTTTTTTTTACTTTATTTTTATTTACATGACTTTAAAAGTTTTTTTTTCATTCGTCACGCCAAACAAATAATAAATGATTTTAGGCATATATTCGTTGGGCATACGGACGTTTGGCATACCTACGTTAGGCATAATAGACGTTACGCATAAAGACGTTAGGCATAATGGACGATTGGCATAATGGACGTAACACATAAATTATCATGTTTAAGTATCACTTCAAGGAAATTACTTTTTGGCGTAAATTTTCAACTTTTTTGATGTTGTAGAAATATTATAAATTCTGGTCAAACATTTAATGCTACTGTATGCACCTGAAGAAATCTTGACTCAAATAAAATAAGCAGAACGATTGCTTGGCATGCGAAAACTTTGCTTGCGTTAAGGGGGGCGTCTGGTGTATTGTGTAAAAAATCGATGTTTAGTCGCTTAATTGTTAATCTCCTAGAAAAGTCTAGCGCAACCTCGGTTGCCACGCTGACCTTCTATTGTTTTAAACAGCTATGCGCATCAACGATTACAATCTATCGGCAACTTTAATAGCGTTTTACTCGAAACCACATTTTTCAATGGCGCACTCAATAACTCACAAGCTATTCTACAAATTCACTTGTTTTTATGAGAAAACATAATACGTGTAGCCAGTCTATGAACCACGGAAAATGATTAAAACAAATCTCCACATTATTTTGAGGAGAATGAGCAAATTTTGCTTACTTTTTTTCGATTTTTATGATGCCATTTTCCGAAATTCAAACCATTTTTTTTGGATCATCGAGTAACTGCAGGTCTAAGGCTAATCTTATTGAATTTCCTGTTTCAGACAATTTTATCAAGAGTAATCATATCCACCGTGGCGCTCCTCGATATTGAAACGTATGGCTCTGCGTCACTGAAAACATTTTTTTCGTTCATGATGAATGTATAAATGAACTTTAACATTACACAAGCGGTCCATTGTTGCATAATCGTAAAACTAAATCATTTTCGATTTGAGCACTCTACACCAAAAGCCCTCTTAATTTCTCGACGTACAACCGATATATTGCACATGAAAAAAGTAGGCTCAATACTCATGTTTAAAATCAGTCTAACTTGTATTAAGGTATGTATAACGCACATTAATTTAGATATGTAAATAAATATGTACCCTCGAAGAACAGCTCATGAAAAAAGAATGATGCATTTTATAATTCATTCTACGAATATTGCTGCTTCAATATTGATTATCTCCCATATTATTAGTCTTGGGACCATCATGAATAATACTATTGGAAACTGTCTGATACGAAGGAGAGTTTATTCGTGCACTGTGATGATTTACCGAAACGAAAAAGGTATCATTACAAACGTATAATCCGTAGCCTAAATATTTAGATAGAACTGTGTTGGTAATAACTATGATAGACTTGAAATGTACC
Organism: Topomyia yanbarensis; assembly: GCF_030247195.1. Classification (NCBI taxonomy): domain Eukaryota; kingdom Metazoa; phylum Arthropoda; class Insecta; order Diptera; family Culicidae; genus Topomyia; species Topomyia yanbarensis. The sequence goes on along the minus strand of NC_080672.1, from coordinate 350,491,763 downwards.
TGTACACTTAAATTAAGGGACACTTTCTTCATCTTATCCACGGAAAAAATAGAGAAAAAACTCTACACTTGCAAGGGTTAAATATCTCCCATTGTATTTTTCATTTTGAAATCTCTTTCTAAAGTTATACGAGTGTATGGTACAACGACGCGTATTTTTTCTAACCCGAAAAAGCAAGCGTAAGGGTGAAAGTAACGAAAGCCTTGCTATTACTTTTATGTTTTTGTGAATTATGCCGATCGTCCATTATGCCTAACGTCCATTATGCCTAACGTATTTATGCCAAACGTCGCGCACCTAAATTTAATAGAAAATTCCTCGGTAAACATGTGAAAAGGGCATAACGAAAATTAAAGCATCTCTGTGTTTACTTTTTCTTTTGATTATTATGGCGTCATCATAAAACTTTCCAACATTGTTTCAATAAATATCGAAAGACTCTGATGTCGTCTATCATATTATGTTAAGAGTTAAGTAGCCAACGTAAATGCGGCCTAGTCATCGACGGAAGAGAAAGTAAACAGAGACTCTCATTTGTGTTATGCCCTTTCAATATGTTTATCTAGATTTATGAATATTTTTCTGGCTGATTAGTGCAAATATTGTGTATATCCATTTAGTACAATAAAATTTACTAACTTTTAAAAACTCTACCTTATGCCATATTTCTCCTTAGTGGAGAACAATTTTGGTAAAAACTCTATTTTCTCTATTAAGGAGAAAATCGTTTAAAACTATCATCTTTGCGCGTGAAGAGCACAAAACCTGTAATTAAAGAAAGGGAGCTCATTTTCTTACGGAACATCACGCTTGACTAGAAGGTTTGTTCAGGAACACAAATCGCGTCTCCGTTTTTTTTTGGAGCTAGCACCAATCCGGTGCTAGCTTAGTCCTATCACTAAATTAGTGCCGGATTCTGATGAGACGAACTCGAAACGCAAATTCCTTAACTAATTTTAATCTACCTTCTTTTTCTTCCGTAATTTTGAAAAGGGTATTGAAACGTTAGTCGTAGTAACTACAATATAACAAAATAATGGTTACCTTCATATTGTTGTTCCAAAACCGCATAGAATGTTTAACAAAAGAACATATAGAAAACCGTAGGAAAGGTCATTTCTGTCACTTCTTCTCTTCAAACTATTCAAAAATTAAAAATCAGTTGAAAAATGACCGCCTAGCTAATTTTTAGTGCTGAAAGTCCCAAAAAATAGTTTTTTTCGCTGTGCATCAAAATGTTGAGAGTATAAACCCTTTTTCATACTTTAATTTTCGTTGAATTTGATGAGATCAACAACTTATACTGTGTGATTTGAAAAGTACAAAATTACTTAGCACCGTGTAATAAAACAACAACGATTGCGCCTAGTATCTCCAAAGAAATATTCCGCACCATTTGGAAGCAAGTTTAAACAGGTGGATTGTCAAATAATGCGTTTCGAAGAAAATTTCAATATAATGTCCTAATGTCAACCATGCCTTGAACCTTTTTGTAATCTTGAGATGTTTGAATTCGGGACTTTCAGCATTTTTAAGCTGGTGGGTTCCAGATTGTCCATGTAAGTGTAATTTTTTTTTTCACGCCACTTTATTTGAGTTTCAAAGCTCACGTTACGTTTATTGGCTCTTAGCTGACGAAACAAGCCAAATTCATGTGAATCTTTTCTTCGACGCTTATTGCTCATATTATAGATGTAAAATATGAATACATTACAAAATCTTTTTTTTATTTTTTTTTTGCGCTGAACGAACCCCTGATTTAAACATAATAATGAGAATTAATTGTTGGTATGCCTGGATGCTAAAGAAGAATATTTTAAAAGCTTTGTTCTTATAAAACGAAAATAAGAAATATGTTCCGATTGGCTATAAAAACGGGTCATCACTGTATTCTAGTTCTGTATTTTAATCCTTGCTTCTAAAAATCAGGTACATAAATTCTGCTTATTGACAAAACAGTTGAATATCAGTACAAACAGAGATAATCTAATGTGAGAAGCTACCCTAAAATATAGCCACCGCTACAGATTCAAAAGAATAATTATGGAAAACAACAACCTTGGAAGTCGAATCCTATTCAACTGTATGCGCCCTTATCAGTGACGTAATTGCGCCTTTTACATAACTCAAACCTCTCTCGAATCTCACGGGTCCCGTTGAAGTTCGTTCTCGCACTCTTTGTTATCCCAATCAAATCGCTTCATTTCGCTCTTTCTCCCATTCCCAGTGGATGTCCTTCGCTCTTTGCAAACCGAAGTATCCTTGCCATTGCCAGTAGCAGTGTGAAAATTTTCCCACTTTAGTCCTTCGTGTGAGTCCGCCGTGAGCAAAAGGTGAAAAATTGACCCCCGGAAGCGAGCTCCGCGTTGATCAGCCAGTTTTGTTGGGACTTTAGCAGCCTTCAAAACGCCAGAAGCCACATCCCGTTTAGTGAAAACTGTTAAAGGTTGCGCCAAGAGGGCTGCAATTATCAACGACAATGCTGAAGAATGAGACACAAAAGGGCGGATGAGTTTTCCTCTGCTCGCTGGTTTGTCAGTAAATAACATGGCTGTGCAGTGAAGCAGTGGCAGTAAAGTGCGAGTTGACGGCTGAGAAGCAGTAGTAGCAGAAGAATACAGGCGAAAAAAAAATGCTGGTCGATTTTCAGCCCCCATCATCGAGACAGGCGTGAGAGTGTTCGGCAGCACAATAGAAAGGATATCAGTGGGGATTTTTTTTCGAAATAAGCATATATTTAGCAGAAAATTGAGTGAAATCAAGTGAAACAATCGAAATTTTCTGAAAAAAGTCGAGGAGAGGATAAGTGTGCTTGTGTTGGTGCACGGTCAAAAGTGGAAAGCAAAACGGTTCCAAGGATACAGTTTACGAGTGTGAAGGAATTTGCACAGCAGTGAGTCTATTGTGGGGGTGGTTTCAGCTATTATCAGTTTTTCTTGCATTTTATCGTCGTAATGGCCCATTATTCATGAAGGATTTCCGCTACCGAAAGGATGTAGAGCTGAACGGAAGAAAATTTGATGGAAGAAGTAACACCCCAAGCGAGAAATCAGTGTCGCATTGAGTTTTCCGACTGACCCCACACAAGTGAAGGCTTTAGCAAAGTTTACTCGGTATGTGCGTACCTATCGGAGGATGTTTGTTAATGCAAAATCCATATATAAACTCAGGATGACCCAAGAGTTTTGTCGTTGGGTAACGAAGACAGGCAGTAACCGACAAAGAACATGAATGGTAATTGAGGGTGTACCAGTGCTGCCAGCTTGGTGGTGAGAAAATGAACAATTTCGTAGCTGGTGGTATCTTAGAAACGTTTCGTTTGTACACAGCACTACACCGGTGTAGTGTAAAAATGTAATAGAATGATCATGTCAGTGTATGGCTATGCCAAACACGAAGAAACCCTTAATTTTTATATTGCTGCTACACTGCTGCAGTGTGAGTAAGAGATATATTTATAAGACTCATGACCGAGTGCCGTCGGGATAACACTGTTCAACGATAAAATAACGACATTTATTAAATTTTCTGTGTAAAAAGGAACAATGGACCAGTTTTAAAAAATCACTGTATTTTTTGATATTTTTTGGGTGTGGATAAACGACTTGAGTATTCTGCTCTACCTCAAAGTTCTCAAATAATAGTGGCAGTAATAACGTGAACATAAACGATTCCTCCTCTCATCAGGCATCACTGCATCTCACCGTTTGCGGGTACGGTGGCACTGGAAGCCACCCACCCACCTTTTCCATTTCCCAACCGCCTCTTGCCAGCCCCCGTCGTGCACTCTGCCACTGTTGTACGAAGATAGATTTTCACACAGACAGCGCGGCTATCAAGCTTGGCTGATTAGCAGGGACGACTTTTCCTATTTCCTTGCTTCTTATAGGTCTTTTTCTGCTTACGCGCCTGTCTACTAAATATATAGATATATCCGCATATAGATTGAGACACGGTATGTACCTACTAGCGTACCACTAGCCTGCTGTCTGACACATTCGGCTGGAGCAAGATTATAAAAATCCTTCCTTGCTTCGCCGGCAGCCATGGCGAACAGTTTCGCTTCGGCGATACACCCGACAGTATGAGTCGAGGCGCCTGAACATAGCCCAGCGGAGGAAAAGTTGAATGATTTCCGCCGGACAAAACAACACACAAAACAACTGAAAGCACTTCACTATAGGGGTTGTGTAAACTATTGTTAGTTATTTGGGGCTCGGAAGATATACTGAGTTGTCTTTATCTATTCGCAGCTGGCAAAAGGAACTTTAACGTTCTTTGTTGTTTCTACGGAAAGGCCCATTCTCGTGAACGACACGGTTTTATAGCTTGGTTTAAGGTTGTTTTGTGTCGTAAATGTATTATACAAGATTCAATTCATGAATTTATTTCTAGAATTGTCAGAGCTGAGAATTTTTATGCAATATTTATACCCAAAGGGAATAAAAGGCACAGGACCGTAGCCATGATTTTGTTTCGGGAAGGGCTGTAAAATTATTGCATAAACCTTTAATTCTGATCTGATGAAATTTTGAGAAGTTCCTTATGAAAGCAATTCCAAATGTAAGACAACAGAAAATAAAAAAAAGCATGTTCTATAGTACTTGGACGGATTATTGATGTTGAATTTGATTTTTATGGTTTATTTACAAGTTACAATTTACTCTCATTACAAAAAAGGATATTCAAGAGTTGAAAGTATTTCTATGCTAACCGAATGTGACAACCCTTGAAGGAGCTAGAAAACGCAAGGTATTCCTAAATACTCGTTTGCAAGATGTATAAGACGCTAAATGTGTTCGAACGAAGAGAATAGCGAAGTTTGCACTAAAGCTCCTGATTTAGCAGGCGATTTGTAGATGCGCAGAAACGGTTAAACTTCTATTTTCTTGATCTGGCGTCTTGCCACTATTACCAGTTCTATGGCATTATGCTTTTTTGATATATTCGTCTTAAATGAAACTATTTCAAGGCTGGCCCTGGACTGGCAAATAAGGGCCTCGTCCAGGTTATTTTTAGCACACACTAGACTCGGTCGTAGCTCACTTTTTATGCCAAGTTGAAGTTATACTTCGTTCTTGTCACCGCTGCACTGAGCAGGGTCAAAAAGCCAGCGAAAAATCTTTCGTTGTGCTGATTTTTGGGCCAACCTAAATTGAATCTTTTTCATCAAAATTGCAACGTAAATAATTTTAAAGTGTTAAGAAGTAACTGAAATGTTATTACCGATCAGGGTTTTGCGTTTGCTTCATTGGATTTTTTTCTTCGAAAAATAGCGTGTCGTATAGGTTGGGACACCATGCACTTACGCATGCGTACAAGATTGCGTGCAAGTTTTACATGTAAAAACTGTGAGTCAGATTAACATTGTCAAATGGAAGTTAATAAGTCTTTCAGTTACTTACTTTTATTTTAAAATACCAATTAACAAATAAATATTAACCTAAAAATAAATATAATGCATTAAAGTTTAAATTGTCAACCTATTGACTTAAAGATTCAACCCGTTACAACATTTTAGTCGCTCTCCGTGATAGCCCAATGAACTTTCTCCAAATTCCCATTTTCTTCCTGTTCGTTTCGCCGTTCCGACAGTATTTGTGTTTCTACTTTGCTGACACTAATCCAAATGCCCTCGGCTCGGAACATCTCAGTCGTGATATTCTCTACTATAATAATCGAAGGCGCGCTGGATGCAAATCTAGTCACTCCGGGCAAAAAAGTTTAAATATCCACACACGAAACTAGGAAAAAAAACTTTTAAAAGTGTACCGAACAAGTTTGCCGACGACTGCAAGATAACCCTATCAACCGTTAAAATGGTATTAATCTTTGTATGTGCACCACGTTTAAGGGCAAGGCAAAGTTAGAGTGAACTCATACAGGGTGTTTGGTTATCTTTGAAATGACGAAAAATGGAAAGATATTTTCCACAAAGTTGTAGAGGAATAAATAAACTTCCAGCTTTCATTTGAAAGTTTCAGAATCTTCCCGCATAGTGGCGGTAGAGAGCCAAGCAATTTAAAGGGAATACTCCAAACTGTACAACGGTAAGAGATAGAGCAGTTTGATGTTCTACGAAGTTGTAGAGTATTTAATACGCTTCCATGTCTCGTTATAAAAATTGAAATTAGGTTCGTAGTGGCGCTAATGGCATAACATTCTTATATTATGACGCCAATCTCTGAAGCGAGAATGAATATATTTTGATATTCCGTTTGACAGTTTTTTAAATTTTCAAGCACAAAGGTGTTAGAGAATTAAACTAATTCAAAGTAATGCTCCTATCTATTTGACGCCGAAGTTACTTTTGTTTTATAAAATGATAAGAAATTACATCCTTGAATTTCATTGTAATGCTATTGATGTTTTTCCTGTTGCCTTTATTTATTTTTTTCTTTTTTATTATTTATTAATTATTTATTATTAATTTGCTTCCTTTTGATTTTTCTTCTTCTTTATTTATAGTTTTTGAACTATCTGTTGACTTTGGTGTTTGATAAAAAAAATAAAAGAGTAGCGTGGACAATTGTATTTCAACATTTATCGTTTTAGGATATAATAGATAAGATTCATGCGTGGAAGATAGCGAAAAGCAAGGATGGCACAACAGAAACATAGGGTGGAGCTTTCAGGGAATCTACTAATTGGGATTTGGTTTCACAAACAACATGTTCAATATTTTAGCAACCCTTTCCGCGAGCACAATATGGCGGAGATGCGCATCAATGTATAAAGATTCAACAAGCTTCTTACCATGACATAAATTAAATTTAGACACGTAAATCCATTGATACTTCAGAGATGTTTAAGTGCAAACATTTTTCCCGATTTCCGTTGTCCACAGATATTTCCCAACTGGTAAACTTCCTTTGACGAGAAGCGCTATAGAATCCATTGAACTTAGTGGGTCTTTCATAAATTTTACCGCTCAGTGCACCAATTTTAGTGAAATTACCCGTTATGGAGGTTAATTTGTTAAGTTTATCAAGCCAACTAATATCTTCTTCAAACAGAACTAAGTAAGATCGCACAGCGAAACAATATTAAAAATGGGAGCTGAAAAAAATAAAACTACCCGAAAGAGAAAAGGTTTTAGTTCCTGGAAACCCGTGATGAAGAGTTTTGAAAAACAGTTTAAAACTAAAGTTTTTTATTGTAAAAACTGCGGATGTTTACCAATGAAAATAGCAATCTTTTAACTTCCAAATTAGGTTGAAAGAATGTAACACATATTTTTCCCATAGAAAAAAATGAGAGATGAACCAATTTGCGCATGAGAGCATGAAACTTAACTTAGAAAAGTTGGATTTAAATAGTCTATGTTCCACTCGTCAGTAACTGACACCAACTTGCTGTCAGTTAAACTATATATCCATACATACTATATATCCATACTAACACCAAAATGGTGTCAGCTAGACACTAATTTCAAACAGTTCACATAACAGATGTCTCCGCAGAGACGTGGTGTATGGTGCTGCTCTTAGCTGCTCTTTTGTTGTCCGACAGTAGAGATGTACCCAATGCGCTGTAACCCAACTAGACTAACATTGGTTGCACGAGTACGAGGTGGACATTGGCGAGGGCTATTAGGTTCACTCGAATGCCGATCAGTGAATTTTTCATCGTATCTGGTATTGCAGATAACTTGGGAATGTGCAATCAAAAAATGTTCTGTCACATTACACAGACTATGGGGTTCAAAATATTTCGTATATTTCGTAAGAACATTGCCAGCCTAGGAAGTGTATCTAAGTAGGCCATAATCCAATCCGCGCAATGCTCCTATTATATTCTACACTCCCTATTACCGAACAAACAAGCAATTCGTGCACGCTATATGCGCTGCAAGCCCAATCGGGAGGTACATCGATAGATAGAGCCATTTTGCTTTGTGGATCGTCTCATGCGAGAGCTGCAACATTACTGCTGGAAGATGTCGCTTGCTCTCACAGTAGAGTCAAAACCGGCAGGATGTTGACACTTTTGCTTTGTGCGTTGATCGCTATTGCCGCAAAGACGTGGTGTATGGTTTTGCCCGTCGGCGTGGGTGTTCGTTGGTCGCTCCGAGACGTCACACGTGCTGTAAACCCAACACACCCGACATTAGTTATGCGAGTATTGGGCTGATTTTTTTAGAAGACAAAGGCTCCAAGGGCCATTTAGATGCCAAATAGTAGATTTTTCGTCGCATCTGGTATCGCACATAGCTTCCAAACTGGTCAATCAAAATCAATACTTTGGAATGCAGTGAGACGAGCCCGGACTTAAATCCATGTATGAAGGTCACGCGATATTCTCGCTAGTATTTTTCTCGTAACAGGTGAACTATCCGAGGCATTTTTGGGTGATTTTAGTTGATTTGGACGTAAAATAAATTTTTGACAGCTTTTTGAAGGGCATAACTTTTGCATAATTTGATCCCAGGGGCTACATCCGGTTATTCTCGTTTGACGAAGAAATGGTTGATTTTGTGCATTGCATTACTTCATCAAAATTATCCAAGTGGTTGAATTACATCGTACATTCACTCAAACTAAGTCACTAGATGGTTTAGTTATTGTTCAGACAACTGTGTGACCTAAACAGTTATTGAAGTCGAACTTCTAACGCGATAACAACAACGACGCCCGTGAATGCCCGCGATCACACTTTACTCTTTCGAAAGCTTTTAACTTTCTCTTTATAATGAGTCTATGGTCATTTTGCGAAAACTTGCGATAAGCAGTCAACATTTAAGAAAACTGTGAATGGAGACTAGAGTGACAGGAAAAAAATGACCCCTATCGGCCCACCTCTGAGTCGATTCCTAGTCTCACCAGGAGTACTTGCACCAAATTTGAAGCAAATCGGACAAGTCTAACTACCGGACTAACGTGCCTGAAGTTTGTATGGAATTTTTCAACAATTTACATGGAGAAAACCCAACAGCTCGCATTTTTGCCGCTAAGTGGCACTGTATGCATCGTATTATCACTATAAGTGAAAATAAGAAAGATAATTTAATTCTTTACAACTTTGTCGAAGACTGCTACTCAATCTGCCCTTGTTAAAAGAAGTTATTAACCTTTTAGTGATGTGATGCCTGAGTCAGTTTTGCATGGGGCCTAGCAGTGTATGGTTATGTATCAGTACTCGATTCACACGAACTAAACATTTTTGTGAAATAATCGTTAGGTTTAGCTCAATGGTATGTTCAGAAGAATTATAGTAAATAATACGAGTCATGCTTTGATTAGAAAATTTTAGTTCCACATGTTACCGCATAGAGGGCGCAAACACTAACTTTTCAACGGAGAGAGATAGAAATTTGGTGTCTTCTACAAAGATATAGAACAGGCATTTTGCAGTATTTCTTCCGAACATTTTGATACTCTATCTCTCTTCTATGAAAAGATAGTGGTGGCGCCCTCTATGCGGTCCCAGGTGGAACTAAAATTTTCTAACCAAAACATAACTCGTATTATTTACTACCATTCTTCTAAACATACTATTCAGCTAAATCTAACCATTATTTCGCAAAAATGTATAGTACGCGGGACTCGAGTACTGATACACAACCATGCACTGCTAGGCTCCATGCAAAACTGACTCAGACATCACTTTGTTAAAAGTTTAATAACTTCTTTTAACAAAGCCGGATTTACTGGCAGTCTTGGACAAAGTTGTAGACAATTAAATTTTCTTACTTAGTTTCACTTACAGCGATAATATGATGCATACAGTGCCACCGGCGAAAATACGAACTAGTGAGTTTTCTGCATGTAAATTGTTGAAAAATCCCATACAAACTTAAGGCACGTTGGTCCGGTAGTTATACTTGTCCGATTTGCTTCAAATTTAGTGCAAGTACTCCTGGTGGGACTATGAATCGACTCAGGGGTGGACCGATTGAGTTTTCAAAAAATCATCATTTTTCTGGGCAGTCTTAATGGAGACGCATGGTTATTACTGACATTAAATTTGAATAATCACTTTATAGCTATCCTTCAAGTAGCATTAAGATCACGATCTACGAGAATTTTACTAGTGATCAACAGACGGGAGCCGAGTAAAAAGAGTTTTATTTCAGACGGTGAAGGTGTTCAGAATGCTAAATATGCAGATAATATTTTCAACTGATATATCATTAAATGTTTCTAGAACTATTTCTTGATAACTTACGCAGTAACTATCAATTGAGTGAACACAGTTGAGTTCTAATCATTTGTTAAAACTTCTAATTCATCTTAACGGTTCAGGATAGTACCCAAATAAGATCACTTTTGAATGGACAATATACACGAAAAAAGGCTATTTAATTTATATTTTATGTAAGATATGAAAAAAATAACCAATATTACTTTAAACACATATCCGAAAAAACTTTCAGCAAACATCTTGTTGGTTAGTGAATGTAATTAAACATTCCGCAATTTTTACTTAAATTAAAGAAATTGTAGTTTGCATGTCAAGTAACCTAGAATTTAACATTCCAAAATTAGTCGAACACATCTTATATGATCCGTAAAAACTAAATAATCATTTATAATCATTTCTGAAACACCATAATGAGCTGTAAATTAATTCGTTTCCACTTTTAAAATACATCCATTTTACCATATTTACTGTTGAAAAAATTATACTCGTGAAGACAAAATGCTTACTTTTGATCCACCCTAATCAGTAGTAAAGTTAATTTCTTATACATTTTATAATTAAAAAAAGAATTCAGCTTACAAAAATGTCTTTAAAAAATTATAATCCTTCACCACAAAATTGTTAATTTTGAACCACCCTAATATATAGTTTTAATATCAAAAATTATTCAACGCACGAAAATTAACACGCAAATTTTAAGAACAGTTTCAAAAAATAGAGCTTTTTTAAGACACCCTAATGAATAGTAAATGTTTATTTCTAATATGTTTTAAGGAGGGGGTAAAGGTTTCAGCGTGAGAAAAAAAAAACAATTTTTTTGCGATTTTTTTAGAACTTTGCGTGAAGCAAATTTATCAAAACCTATGTATACTATAGTGTATCATTTCAACAACATGCTGTAATTTCTTTAAGCAAAAATATCGACAATCGACTCGGTGACGAAGCTTTTTGCACGTCCCTGAAAAAAAGCATGATCGAAAGTTAAACCAATAAAAGTCATCTCAGAATGCAATAAAACTCAGTTTGTGAGAAGGTATACCTTTGCATACTTTGTTTTTCCAAAAATGATCTAGAGAGTCTTTTGAAAAGGGTCAAATTTTTTTTATTTTGTTTTAAGATAGGTAATTATGTTCCCTACCTACCGTAAAAAATTCAAGCTGGACACTTTCAGGCAAAAAAAGTTATTTGAAAAAAACTTTTCCTTGCTCAAGCTGATTTTTTTTTTCAGTGTATTTTTATCGAAAACTGAACCAATGTAAGTCATAATCATCTCAAAATCCAGGGGACCGGCATAGCGTAGTTGGTAAACCGATTGGCTTGTACGCAGCTCACCTGGATTCGATTCCCAGCCCCGCACATAGGGTTAGAGATTTTTCCAAAAGAGATTTCTATAACCCGAAAAGAGGCAAATGACCCTAAAGTTAAAACCTCTATAATAAAAAAAATCTCAAAATCCAATTTCCCAACTGTTAGTTGTCTGATGCATGCAAAAAGCATCAGTAACGAATTTGGTATACATTCATAACAAACTTGAATGAAGACTGAAAGATTGGAAGACTTGAAGAGCGGAAGGTTGGAAGACTGGAACACTAAAAGACTGGAAGACTTCCAGTTTTCCAATCTTCCAATCTTCCAGTCTCCCAGTCTTCCAGTCTTCCAGTCTTCTAGTCTTTCAGTCTTTCAGCCTTCATTCAAGTTTGATATACCAAATTCGTTACTGATGTTTTTTGCATGCATCATACAACTAACAATTGGATTTTGAGATTTTTTTATTTTTATTATAGAGGGGGTCATTTGCCTCTTTTCGGGTTAGAGAAATCTTATTTGGAAAAATCTCTAACCCTATGTGCGGGGCTGAGAATCGAACCCAGGTGAGCTGCGCACAAGGCAATAGATATACCAACTATGCTATGCCGGTCCCCTGGATTTTGAGATAAATATGACTTTCATTGGCTTAGTTTTCGATAAAAATACACTGTAAAAAAATCAGTTTGGACAAGCAAACGATTTTTTCAAATAACTTTTTTTTTCTTGAAAGTGCCCAGCATGAATTTTTGACGGCATGTAGGGAACATAATTACCTATCTTATAACAAAATTTCATCCAAATCAAAGATGGGGTAAATTTTGTAAATCGACTTTAAATTTTTAAAATCGATTTTCTTCAGCGTAGAATTTTTTCGAAATTTTTATTCAAAAATTTGACTAATTTAGTGGAAATCACTCCCACAATATTTTTTTGCAGGATTTGTCATTTTTAGATTATCGAAATTTGAAAAAATTGGTAAAAAAAAGTTTGACCCTTTTAAAAAGATAGTCTAGATCAAAGTATTTCAACCGGGGGGGGGGGGGGGGGTAATTTACCCCCAGGGGTACGTCAGATTATGAATTATTCCGGGTAAATTTCAACTTGTTATCCTAACATTTTCATCGAATTATTGACTATAATATAGAGACAATAATTCGACGGATATAATAATATAATAAGCCTAAATGTACCCAGAATAATTCAAAATTTGACGTACCCCTGGGGGTGAATTTACCCCCGGTTGAAAAACACTGGTCTAGATAATTTTTGGAAAAACAAAGTATGCAAAGTCGATTTTCGTGACAAAGTTCTCATGTACAGAAAATTTCATCAAAATCTGTGAGAATGCTGCCTACATCTGTCCGCGAAATTCGTCTATTGTATGACGCCTCGATAGTGGTGCATCAAAAAGACTGAGATGGCTTATGGGCCGATCTGCGTTGGCACGATTCTGTCCTTGCATTGACTTGTCTAAAAATAAAGTAGTTTCAGGAGTATCCAGTATACTGAAAAAAACATAACTAGAACATGTTATTTTTGAAGTCTTGATTTAAAACTGTTTTTTTGCAATTTGAATTTTTAACATGAATTTTTGTTTTTTGTTTTTTGAAAACATTTTTGGCACATTTTGATAGTGTTTATTTTTTATAAATAAGTATTTATTTCCTGTAACTCGTTCTCAAATGGTTTTGTTGTGTAAAATACGGCAACCGAACAATTTTTTTTCCAAAATTCTACATGCAGAAACTTTCACGCCCCTTATTAAAATTGCTCTTGAGTCAAAATAATCTTATTGACTGTGGAAAATGTTAGTAAAACATGATAATGACTTATGCTATATCTCTGAGCATGCGGTAGACTGGGTGGAACGCACAGCACCTACCAACAGAAGGCAGAAGATTTTTCACATTTCCTTTAAACTGTCCATATGAGCCTGCCAAGTTCTATTTTTTTTATTCAAATTGTTTATTGCTGGCTAGTTCTAGTTTTTCGCTCTAGAATTAGTTATATACTTTCTCGTAGTCTTAAATTTGTCGAAAATAGAAAAAAAAAAACGATACAATTTCTATTATGATTACGATTACACCAGTTCCCAGGATTTATGAACTCAATAAACTCATGGTCAATTCGAATGTGAAATCGTGTGTAATGTCGAACACAATTTTTTCACGAACTAAATCGCAAGCAAAGAAAACGTTTTCCACGAAAAAATTCAATTTACGAACCCTCAGTGTTGTTCGTAAATGGAGGTTTCGGTTTATTCGCGAAAACACTCTGCATCACGAGAGCTTTGGAGTTGAGTGACATGTTTTTGGTTCGATGAAGAACATAGTAAAAATACACCAATGAAATGTTCTACACACATCCATACATTATCTATAGATATACCACTTTTTGAAGGCTACGGGCAAGGTCGTATTGTCTAGTTATTCATAGATATAGCTATAATTATATTCGTTTAGAGACAAAATACATCGATTTTTCCAAAGCATTTGTTTGTTGGCACGAAACATCGCGTTTTCAAATGATGGCGAACGATCGGGAAGTGTCGGACAGTTTTAGAATTTCATTTCAAATGAGACAATATAAGCTACAAGAAGTGAGATGTTAATATCGTTATTCCTAAGGCTTTATTTCATTTGAATAACAATATGTATCGAATACCGTAAATATAGGTTGTCCCAAAATAGTTTTCTCGGAATCAACCTTTATTTAACCTTTTTCTCCAATACTGTTCAGATTTATTATTACGCACAATAAATACAAGTAACGAAAAACAACAAGGGTACACATTATACGACGGTGCGAATCCTTTTTGCAAACCTAATCACGACAAACGGCAGTAAAAGAGGCACCATCGTTTGCGGTCAGCTGGATACTTTGGGATGAAAAACACGCGGCGACAGGACTTACACACCTAATTTAGCACCAATGAGTACAGGCAGTGACATCAAGCCTATGCGAAAAGCATGACAGAATGCCGTATGGAAATGTCCCACCCATAGCACACGAAACGCTCACTGGGGGCATGTTTGCTCGTCAGCAGGAATCAGAACAGCACCGATGCGTTTTTGCCAGCAGTTACTGTTTGAATAATTCAGCAATTAAATAATTGCACCTCGGTTGAAGTATGCATTGAATGCCCATCAGGTGGAGCAACATAGTTTTGCTTCAACGACTGGGTACCAGGACAATAAAAGAATTTCCATTCAATTGAACGGGATAGCTCGTTGGCGTGTATTTAATTGCTAGGAATGGGCGTTACCCAATTTTCCTGATTGTAGCTCGAAACCAACGCAAAACAGTGGCCGAATACTGTTCCTTGTTTTGATATGGTTTCGTTTACCGGTTTCAGGACCGACCTTTATTTGAGTGGGGAAAATTTTTCATGCAGGCAAAATTATATTTTGCCACGAGAAAGCCATCGGGTAAATTAACAGAACAAAACGTGAAAGTGGGCATGTCTTGAAGAAAGACTTTCTTTTGTAGTTTGGAATTGAATAATTGAAGAATTATTACCAACTTCATTGTCACACTACACCGGTACGATTGTGTTCACTTGCTTGGAGATTACAATCCACTGAATCGTATTTAATGCGGTGCTAAACGCCTCTGCATGTTCTTGCGTTATGAACGCTTGCATAGCTAAACAGGAAATTCAATCAAGTCGCCATCGTACATCGTACAAAGTACTCGCTGCAACCTGGAATCAGAGGCGTAGTTGAGGAACTAAAATTGAACTGAGAAGTGATTTGCGGTTCCCAGATATAGGTGTACTATACTATATCAGTGTTAGTCCCGCAATTCTTTTGACATATAGTCTTACCAATTAGGAATCGACTAATTTGACTCTTTAGCCGATTACTCAAAACTTGAAACTGAATAAACAATAATAATAGTAACAATCAATTTTTGGAGTTTGATACTAAGGCGTCGGTTTCTTGAAACATTCAAATTTAATTATAAGTAAGAGATAGTATAATATTTACCCAAATTAACGAATGGTAAAGTACAGAATGGCCTGATTGAATCTCGTCGAATACGTTCCCTTGATACGTCACCGTGTATCAACGCTCGCCAAATTTCTGCGACAGAATACGAGTGCTAACAGCCGTATACCTCTAGATCTTTATGATTCATTTATTCATGATTTGAACATATGTTTGTTTATATGAGAACTCAGTGGAAATATTTCTTTGACTCCATGTTTGCTAAATCGGCGTTAGGCTTGCCTTACAAATATTGAGTGTTTACACTAATATGTAGTATAATTCGAGACCTACTTTAAACTATATAGTATTAATGTTAAACTCAGCAAAGTTTGGGCAAAGGCCACATTTAACATAAATTTGTTCAGGGACCAACAAATTTCGTCCTCCTTCATCCCGAAGGTAGTGATGATGTACGGCCGCAAAACTTTCTGCAACAGCTGTACCTTTGAACGTCAGGTTTTGCATTTATGACCACCAAACTTTACAGTGTAGGTCAAGGTTATTCTGATTGTTGGTGGCAAATTTTCGTCTACAGCCTTAACCCGACTTTGAGTGACGGCTGGTTGGTACCAGGAAGGTTAAAGGTGCTAGCAGAACAAATCCTATAGTGTCTCGAGCACAGCGAATGTCATTGCCGCATTAATATTCAGAACGGTGCGCCTAGTATTTGGAATCCACCGTCTATAGGTACATATCTATAGAGCATAGACCTTCCTTCACTTATAAATTATTACCGAGACCTCGACAGTGCTGGTTGCATTAAATTCAATGCGGAATATTGCTAAAACAAATTGCTGCAAAAATTAGTCCGTCACTATACGAATCTATTCAAAGGTAATTCGGATACCACAACTAGGTTTATACAAGTATATATATGTTAAAGTTGTTAATTCTGCACATTAGATATGAAGCTATAGAAATGATAATTCTTCCCCCTTCAGCATGCTGTAACTGTCGATTCGGTTGTTGTGAGTTTTATGACTTCTCTCTGCTATCAGCATAAATTGTTGAAAACTATAGATATACAGATCCTTTCTTGTTTTTTTTTTGAATTTCGAATATGGAATCACTATAAGAAAATAATGTAGTTGGGTAACAGATTTTTCTAAATACTCAAGAAAGAGGAAAATAACGAATAACGAGATTTAAACCACTATATCCAAAATCAAAAAGAATAACATAAATAGAATGAATATCTAAAGTTTGTAAAATATTACTGTAATCCATTGAATTAAATTACAAAAAAATTAGGTAAATAATGATAAGCATAAAATCATTAAAAGTTAAAAAATGTCTGTAACAATTGAAATAATTACTATTATTAGAATAATTGGAATTCATTATATTATGTTATTTAAATTATTCAAATATTAAATAAAATTAATGTAATGCTCAAAACAAATAAAGTAAACAAACAAAATAGATGAAATGAAGAAGATGAATGACAAGAAAAAATTATTCAAACGATGAAACAGAAGAAAATAATTAAATGAATAAAATTAATGGAATAAATAAAAACAATGAAATTCACGAAATGCATAAAAAAGTATACTAGTAGGGGAACATAGGGAGACTTCACCAAGCGCAAAATTCTATTTTTGGCTATGGCGTCTTCTATTCGATTCTCAAAGACGGGAAGACGGGAATTTTTTCAAAAATATTTTCATACTTGTTTCGATCCCTTAAGGTAATTTTAAAAGTTTGGAATGAAAAATCCTTTCCTTACAGAGAATATTACGTGTTTAATAAATTTGCATTAAATGATGTAATTTTTTTTCAAGCTTTGTATGGACATATCTACTCGACTACTAATTACTATTAATGTACTAATATACCATCTTAACCCTTGTGAAGCAGTGAAATGATTTTAATAAATTGGAACATTGGAATAGTTATTACTAGAATTTGCATGACATTGAACGCAATAACTAATGTTAGGGAGACTTGACGAAGATTTTATGGGGAGACAAGTTGCAATTAACTGAAGAAAGATACAAAATTCCTGATATTTATCATGCTTTGGTATCTACTGTTAATGTTAATCACACCATATAAAAATCCCACCTCAAGCATAAGTTTTTATATTTTAGTATTAGTAAACAAAGTTAGTAATAGTAGGACTGATTTTTGGACATGTCAACACGCAATGCAAGCCGTACAGTTAATCCTTAAAAAGAAATGCATTAAAAAAATCGAATTTTATCAAATGAAACCCTTTTATATTTTTAGTGCTACCTACACGGAAAAAAAATTGTTCCCAAAATCGTGAATAAAGTGCCATGAATTCTGTAACAATCACGTTTTTACGATACGAAAACAGGACCATGACCAAAAATCATGGCTTTAATAATTATGTTCAATTCAGTAACGCCCGCATAACGCTTTCATTTGTGGAAATATTTGATTTTGTTTTGTGAACTTCAGTCACGGTTTCCGCCATGAACTAGTTCACAACTTTATGACCATTATTCATAAAACCAAAGGTTGACTCATGATGTTTTCATAGTTATAGGAACAATAGTTCACAACATCGAAATATTCTGAACTATTTCACGAAATTCGGAATTTTATTCATGAACTTATTCAATTCTCGTGAACTAATTCATGATCCCTAATATATTAGTCCCAATCCAATATCCGTGCTCGTGAAATGGTTCACAATATCATCAAATATTATTCATGCATTCGTGAACTGGTTCATGATTCCTAATATATTAGTTACGATTCAATATCCGTGCTCGTAAAATAGTTCACGACATCATGAAATATTATTCATGTATTCGTGAACCGGTTCATGATACCTAGTATAATAGTCACAACTTACCATTCGTTTTCGTGAAATAGTTCACGAAATCATAAAATATTATTCATGTATTCGTGAACTGGTTCATGATTCCTAACATACTAGTCACGATACAATATCCGTACTCGTGAAGTAGTTCACGAAATCATGAAGTATTATTCATGTATTCGTGAACTGGTTCATGATTTCTAATGTGTTAGTCACGATCCAATATCCGTGCTCGTGAAATAGTTCACGAAATCATGAAATATTATTCATGTATTCGTGAACTAGTTCATGATACCTAGTTTAATAGTCACAACTTATCATTCGTTTTAGTGAAAAAGTTCACGAAATCATAAAACATTATTCATGTATTCGTGAACTGGTTCATGATTAACAAACTATCTAGTATCTATTTACGTACTTGTGACATTTAGAAGATATCTCTTATCATTTACAATTTCATGCAACATGGTAATGAAATTTTTACGTGAACTCTATCACAAAAGTTGGAGTATTTTTCGTGCAATCATTTTTGTTCCATGCACTTTTTAATGAAATTCACAGTTGCTATCGACCAGTAATAGTTACGAGCAGAAGATATAAAAAAAATATTAGAACCTCAAACATCGTTATTCATTTGATAAGGTTCATTGTGATGTCCGAACAGAAACCGAAAACTGCACTGAGAACCTCAAATAGTCTGCGTGATATAGTTCACAAAACTAGATATCGCGAATGAGTCTTATTGTAATGATCCAGTTCATATTGTCACGTATTCCGAGAAAAAAAACAATTAGTAACCAAAAAATAATAGATCACGATAAGGCGAAGAGAATTTACGAATACCATGATAAAACCACTGATATCATGAACATTAGTTACATTACTCTTTGAAAGTAAGCTCTAAAATAAAATATCATTATAACATGAACAGAAATTACGAAAATCGTGATTAAGATCCTGCAATCATGAGCACAAGTCACACAACTAGTGACAAAAATATCTAAAATCGTGACCAAAATCCTGAAATCATGAACATGAATTGCTCTATACATGACTAAAATATCACGATAACATGAACAGAAGTTACAAAAATCGCGACTAAGATCCTGAAATCATGAGCACAAATTACACAACTCGTGACAAAAATATTCAAAATCGTGGCAAAGATCATGAACTCATGAACATGAATCACTCTACTTATGACTAAAATATCACGATAACGTGAATAAAAATTACGAACATCGCGACTAAGATCTTGAAATCATGAACAACGTTTGACTGTCGACATTCCCAAATCATGAACATGAATCACAACAAAAATTTAACAGCAACAGTAACCCAACCAAACATTCTAATGCTTAATGTATATATTCGGGCCGAACTGGTTTTTAGAAAACACAAATAGTTTCATGAATACGAGGTTTATTAGTCATAATTTCAGGAACTTTGTCACGGTTTTCGTAAATCGTCCAGTTCATGAAATCGTGACCTTTTGTTCATGAATTTATGAACAGATTTTTTTCCGTGTAAGGATCTCGACAATATGGAAAAAATAATTACAGTATGTTTTATGTCATTATTTTTTGTTATGATTTTTCAAAATTCTCTTGGTCAAGCTCCCCACGCCTTGGTCAAGTCTCCCCGCAGTGGGGCCAAAAAAACGATCGCAGAAAATTTTTTGTAACTTTTCAAAAATTAAATTAAAAATTCTGTAAAAAACCATGAAGACGCATAATAACTTTGCACATTATATCTCAATGACTTTTGAGGGATTGAAGGCTTTTTAAGAGATATATGCAGTTTTAGCAGAAAACCTGGTCAAGTCTCCCCATGTTCCCCTAAAGCAGTGAATAAAATTATTTTAATGTAGAAAATGCGAAAAATGACTAAAATGGATCTAAAAAATAAAATAAATAAGCTTAGTAAATGAACAAAATGCACCTTGAAAAAAAGGAAAAAAACAGACCCACGTCAAAACAAGGAATACAGCCCTATGGGGTTGCACGAACTATAGACGTAGGACTATACTAATTAATGTAAAATATTTATTTTCTTAGTACATTTAGAGTAATAATAAATCAAATATATTTCTTACGTATAGTTTAAGCACAATCAATCAACATCGAATGTTATTTATTGAACCAAACCTTGGTTATCAGGTCCTTTCATTTGTAGAAGGTGATCAAATCCGATTAAACTTATTTGAGAAGATCTGAAGAAAGAAGACAGAGAACCGTGACCGAACTAATATCTGGAACTAAATCTTTATAGCACATTTCATATATAGCCCAAACTTTCTAGTTATATTTTTCTATTATTGTAACTATCCTAAAGTACGCAATATAGCGAATGCAGTGGTCTTAATCATACATCGAAACTATAAATATACAAGAATCGAAAACAATTTTATATATGGACTAGATGCGTTTTTGCAACGGTTTTTGGAGTGGCAGTGTATTCATTCAAAAATAGGCTTTGTAGTAAGTACCTATTAGCATAATCAAAATAGGATTGGCTGGGTGAAAATGAATCACGTGAAGTGGAAATGAATCAATTATCAAACGTAAATAATTAACGTTCGTTGTGCTTTCCATCGATCCGCGTAAATTTGTTGCTAAGAGAGTTTTCGTCTTTGCGCAACGAAAGCACAGATTGCTATCATGCAGGTTACGCATGCAACCGCTAACAATTTAGTATAGCAAGTTAGAGATACCTACCTAAACATTCGCCTCAAACATTGAATCCAAGCTCACAAAACAAAATGAGTCAACGCTGATGATGATTGGTAGAACGAAACAGACAACTAGTACTACGACACTATGTTTACCGTGTTTGCAAATGGAGCTCGAATGTACAAACGATTTTGTGTTCGAATAATTCTGTTCGAGATTGTACATAAAAGTGTGCTGGAAGCGAGCACAACACAAAAGAAAGCTTATTGTTTGAACAGACAAGCTCAGTCGCGTGTTTAGCAGCACAGGGTAGCGTACCTCCACAGCCAGTGTAACGGACTTGTAACTCAGCTACACTGGCTGCAAAAACACACAAGGCAGGGATCTGTTCCGCCTGCCGTTCAGTACCTAATCGACCAAACCCGTTCCTTAAGTAGTCGATGATGACGTCATTCATAGAAGCATAGCGCGCTAGGTACACAAATCAGTCGTGCCAGACGTGGGAAGCGCTATTTTATGTGTGTAAATGCGCGGTATTTGACTAGGTTGTATATTTTTTAAATTTTGAGTTTATCTATGGAAACTATTCTTAGAAGTATTTCGGGGCGATATACGCAAAAAATTTGAAAATTTATCGTGAGATGGCTGAATTATATGCGTTTAAAATTTGACCACTTTTCGTTACATACCATTTGCAAAGTGCACCCCCATATCGAAAACAAAGACGTAGTCCTACGTCATAATGTTCTAAATTATTTATTTCGTTTAAAACGTATGTGGATTCTTTGAACAAAACGTTTTCCGACTTTTTAAGTGGCTGCGCACCTTGTGCAGGTAGGTTTATATTTGTGAAAGATAATGAAAATGGACAAATTGGTCGTATCGTAAATATCTGGTCCGAAACCGACTCTATATTGCTATTTCAGCAAATCAAAGGAAAAGGCTGCCTTACATGTATTTAGCATGTTTTGAGTAAACCGAAATGTATAGGATTCGCTTATACTTTAAATAGTTTTTTCCGAGGCCGGGAGAGCCGAGTCACATATGCCAATCGACTCAGCTCGACAAATTGGGACAGTGTCTGTAGGTGTGTGTCTGTATGGATGTACACTAGGGTGGCAGTTATTCTTGAGATGCTGGAATTTTGTCTGTCGCCGATATAAAAATGAATCAAGGTATCAAAAAATTTGACAAAATTTGAGCGAAAATGGACCATTTTAAAATGTGTCCCAAAACGATGGAAGTTTTATATAGAAAGTACATATTTATTTTTTTTCGCACGCTGTGTATGAAAATTCATATTATTTCTCAAAATAATCGAAAAATGTTGAAACTTGGTAGAGCTCGAGCTAGAGCTTCCATCTCGAGAATCCCGGGATTTTTGCATTGTCAGGGTTTCTCAAACCCCAGGAAATTATGTTTATTCATTCCCAGCATTCGGAAATCCCGGGATTTTTTAAGGTTTTTCAAAGGAACTTAAGTAGGGAATATTTCGATCGACAAACAATCGAAAAAGATGATAATTTCTGATAAATCAATTTGAACTAGTTCGCATTGGGTTACATTCCTTTGAGCTCAGTAAAACAGATCGATTAGTATTTTCTTGGTTGCGCCACGCAAATGATATAAATATAAGAACATAAAATCCATTAGTATACATCAACAGTTAAGAAAAAACCACTGAATCTTACCAACCCCTTAATATTTGATTTTGATTCAGTAACAAAGCGCGATTGTAATCACATAAACGAGAAACAATCTGTTAATAATAGCAACTTGAAAGCTTCTAAACTGATTAAATATTTTCATTTGTCAGTCAACTATATGAAAGCTTTTGTGCAATACCAGCTTCCACGCTAAAATGTTTAACAAGGAAGATAAAAGTCAATAGTTTCATTAGCGTATGTATCTATGTGTAGTCAAACCTATCTCCTACCGACTGGCAGTATTTTTAGAAAAGAATTTGTGTGCATCTATCTACCTATTCATGTTATGCTATATTTCTCCTTACTCGAGAAAATTTAACTAAAAAACTATTTTTTCTCCACTAAGAAGAAAATTGTTTTAAACCACATCAGAGCGTGAAGGGCTCAAAACCTAGAACTAAATTAGTTATTGGAGAGGCATTTCGAGTTCCTATCATCAGAATCCGACACTAACTTAGTGACAGGACTAAGGTCATGCAAAAATACTATACCCACGACAGTAAAAGAGTTTAGAAGCGCTGGATAATGAAGAAATTCGGCTTTTTGTACATATTTTAGATCATATGTTCGTAGTATTCTTATAATGTGTCGTTGGACGTTCCTTAGAGCTATCTCCAGGGCGTAGAATATTTACATGTATATGAATATATGAATAGATAAATTAGTTATTGGAGAGGCGTTTCGAGTTCCTCTCATCATAATCCGACACTGACTTAGTAACAGGACTAAGGTAGCGACAGATTGACGCTAGCTTCAAAAAAGTAAACCACAATTTGTGTTTCTTATTATTCATTTCATTGATTTTATTAATTTTATTCATATTATTTATTTTGTTTGTTTTATTTACTTTTTTTATTTTATGAATTTTATTTCTTTATTTTTTTTAAATTTTATTTATTTTTTTTTTGTTTACTGGGGCTTTAAACATTTGGTCTTTTGCCTAAATTTATTTCATTAATTTTTATTAATTTTTTCCAGTTCATACATTTTATTCAACTTATTCGTTTTATTAATTTTATTTTAGTCATTTCTTCTATTCATTTCATCCAATTTGTTAGTTTGAATTATACTATGAATTTTATAATGTTTTACCTATTCTCTGTTTTATACTTTAATGAACTGAACTAAATTGATTTATTTATTTTATTAATTTGATTTATATTAATCATTTAACTCATTTTATCAATTTGCCAAAACTGCGTTTATCCTACCTCTAGTTGGGTGCCTACATCGCATGAGTTCTGCAAACTAATGAATGATCTAACAGTGACATGCGTAAGAAATGTCTCGTCTCACCGTAAGGTGGATTAAAGATTTTTCTATTTCAAGCGACAGTTTCTTTCTTCAGAAATTGTTTATTGGATGAAGGCTTTACAACGGTATTACAAAAAGTTAAATCGTGGAGACCCAGTAAAAAGCAATGAGTGAAACACAAAATCTGTTTCGATGTCGAGGACGCTTTCTTTATAACTCAATGAAATTGTTCGATGAATTGATACAGAGCGACAAGTTGTCCAAATACGAGCTTTATAGGAATCTTGGAAAATTGGCTATGTTATTTAGAAAACATACCACGAAAATAAAATAATATTTTATCCTTAGAGGGAAAAGATTTGTGCAGAACTTCGACACGTGAGATCCTACCCGTTTCATGAGAGTTTACTCTCAGCACCCAATATGTGGATGCTCACCGTTATCGGCCAGAGCGGTAACGGTTAAATAGATTAGTATTGGAGAATAACTTTATATTTAATATTTATAGTTGGTTTACTGCCTAGAATCAGCCAGAATTATTTTGAAGATTTTTTGTTTAACACAACACTTTTAGCTTAATAAAAAAGTGGACTGGAGGGTTCTAGAAGAAAAATTGTTCGAATCAATTCACCATGAAGTGATATTTTACTTTTCTCGTTGTTGAATTCATCTTTTTAGATAAATATATGAATAATTAAAATTATATGGATGGTTCTGAAATGAAATCTACACGGAACTTTTCGTTAGGCTTCATGACCTTGGTCATATTAGAAGTTGAAAAGGGTACCGCGACAATCCGAATAAATTGGTTCAATTTGCACATTTCCCACGTACTTCGTAGATTAAGCAGCACGTCTCAAAACATTGATTAGTGTTTTGTACAATATGATTGTTTTGGAATACAAATCAGCTTTTAAGGAACACTTTCCAGGACTTTTTATCATGCGGAACAAAACCTTGACATTCGGGACTGTCCCGCCCAACACGGGACGTCTCGTCACATCAGAGTAGCTTCTACAAAAAGCAAGGTTTGGTGACACTTACTTATTGTCTAGAGTACGGCTTTAGTCCAAGGAGGTCATCGAATTTAAATGTTTTGTAAACGTTTTTGCGTTGTAACGAAATATTTCTTTTTATAACTAGAAACCTCCCATTTCTACTTGAAAACATTTGCATGTATATTTTCTTTTGTCCTGTAGGCCAGAAAGGATTAATGGCCTTAAAAATTTCGTCTACTTTGTAAAATCACTCGCAACACACCTTTTCGCTTTTCTCAATTAAATTAAAAAGATGCTTTCTTGTAACTATGGCAACAGTTCCGCCTAATCCTGAAAAATATACAATTTGATAAAAATTTGAATTTTATAAAATGCGAAATCGGCAACATTCGGCAGGTTTTATTGCACTATTATAACAAGGAAGAGTTGGTCTATAATATGATATAGTTCATTCAATCGGAAACTACCGGAAAGTCAACTTTTTCAATTTTAAGTGAGCTTGAAAATTTTCTTTCTTATATTTAGTACTTGTGTGCCTATGATTCTCGGTAATTGTTAAGGTAATTTATTTGAATTTGAATTGCATAGTATTATTCTACAAGCCTTCTTTTACAACTTTAATGGCGGATTTGAAAAAAATTTGCTTCAGATTCTCCTAAACTTATGAATTGAACTCACAATATTTGAGGTTAAAATACAACTCAAAAAGAAGCTAAATCAGTCGATTAGTACCTCTTGTAACGTGGGTAAACACAACATTAGAATCCGTAATATCTGTCAAAAGATGCGGAAATCATCACACTACACCATTAAACAGCACATAACAATGGTAACTTAATTTGAAATTTTTAATTCACTATTTCTAGATGCTTCTTATCGAGAAAAATGCGGAAATGGGGGTATTGGGCATTTGATGAAAATAATGTAGTTTCTAGGCTAAATGTCAGAAAAATCTGAATTTCCTAAATTATACCGGTATCTGGAAATTTTCTACGTTCAACACGGTACATTTAATAAAAATTGTTTCAAGAATATTAAACGAATGACAAAATGCTCTAGAACCCCTAGTTCTCGTATTTTGACAAAAGGCGCAAAAGTCTCGTTCGATTCCTAAGATTTTATTGCATTAGAAAAACAGCAAAATATGCATGATATGCAGCACAGAGCATAAGTATTATTAAGAATATTGGATTTTTGACACAACATTTTAAGAATACTTCCTTAAAAAGAGGTATAAATTTTTCTAGTGCTACCTTAAAAGTTCTAAAATTTAATATATTTTTTTCGTCATATTTTCCCATAACGCCAATCTCAAAAACTTCGAGTGAAGTGGTCGTGGGTCAAAAATTCAAATAATGTTAAATTCGGCATCTGAGTTTACTTTGACATTTATCGCAATATGAAAGGGGTGGGGGTGGGCTTAGAGATTATAGCTGTTATGTGTCCAACAAAAAAAACACCTTTAACAGGCCAACGTAGGTACCCGGGTACCCACAAATTGAAATGCTCACAACTATGGTTTTCTTTATCCGATTTGGACACTTTTAGATTTTTGGATTCAGGAACTCGTCCACTTTTTGATTTATAAAATTGAACCGGATGAATGGATCTGGTGCTTGGTAATCCAGATTTTCCGGGGTAATGTACCAGTACTAGGGTATGATTTGTAAATTTTATTAATGTCCTAGAAATATTAGTATCAAAACTCTTCAAAATGTCTCGGAAGTCTGGTATTTATTGTTACGGGACCCTATGGCAATTTAAAAAATGGAATTGGAATGGAATGGCCACTCACGGCCCTACGGGAACCTGCTCCGAAATGTCCGTTCCGTGGTCAAATCACCAAATGGTTCCAAAACCACGAGATACAGCATACTGATGTTATTTCAAGAATTTTGATACCCATATTACTAGTATTCCATTGAAGTTCTCAAATAGTATCCCTGTACTGGAACCTGCTTCCGAAAATCCGGATTACCGGAAACCGAATGAAGTAACCCGATTCAGTTTTACCAAGTCCAAAAGCGGATGAGTTCCTGGATCCAAAGCACCCAAAAGTATCGAAATCGGTTGGAAATTACCTTAGTTATTGGTATTTCAGTTTTGTGGGTACCCGGGTACCCACGTTGGTCTGTTACGTATTAAAAAAAATCAGGAGCCCCTCCTAACTCTCCCCCTTACTATATCAACAATATTATTAACCCAAACTTGACTTAGTGAAGTTCTAAGATCTCACAAAGTTTCAATTTCCAGCTATGGATAAAACATAGGAATTTCATGAATTGAAACCTAAAAAGGTACCCGGGTACCGCGTCGGATACATAATAAGGTGTCCCAAAATGACATCATGTTAAAAAAGTCATCGGGCTCACTTCTTAAATGAAAGGTTAGGGTATTTGGACCACTTTCTTCTTCGGAGTGAATTTGCTAAAACGCTTCCTACTGGTGGCGAATTTTTTTTTTTTTGAAAATGGGCTGAATTTGCATAAAATTTCAAATTTATGCCTGTTGAAGTGGTCCTGAACTGTCTTACATTTCTTTCTGGAGATCCAAATTGAGAAGTTTGGTTAATTAGTTTGTACAAATTTTGAATTATAAGAGCATCAGAGCCATTAAAACTTAGTAAAAAGTGTCAGGACGAGGTTTAATGAGCATCTGATGATTTTTTTGTAACTAAAATTATAAAAATAATGATAACTTTGCCAAGTTTCTTATTATTTTTTGAAGAGTCAATTCTTCATAATTACTTCTAGAAGGCACCTTTAACAAAATAATTGTGTCAGAAGATGCGCTGTATTCTGTTGTAAAACTTTTTCGAGGATATTTGCCCCAAATGTGACTATTTCGGAATTATGTGATCTAAACAGTAAATATCAGTTTTTCAACACTCACCTCACTCTTCTGCATTTTACTCCACTTTAAAGTTCCTAACTTGGAAATAAGACCTTATATACAAAATGTGAATACCCAAATCAATCCAGCCTTCAAATATACGCCATACCTTGCCATTAACTCGACATATTTGTTTTATTTTAGTGATTTTCAAACCCGCTAGGTGGCAATTAGTATACAAAATAATTTTACAAAAAATCGTCAAATGCTCATAAAACCTATTCTGATGTACTAGAGACAAGCGACCAACGCCATTTTTCATCATTTTCCTTCTATTTTCCGAAAAATAATATGCGGACTAAGCACACTTAAGTTGTTTTATTTTGTAGAACAGTGTTATTTTTGGTGAATATTATTAAATGTCAAAAAGTTATTTAACAAAAACTTAAATAATTAATTCCCCATTATCCGTATTTATACACTTTCTTCCGCAAAATTATGCCCCTGTATTCGGCTCAACTATATAAAGTGTTTTCTATACTTTTAAAATTTTGAAGATACCAGTTTTGAAGAAAAACTACTGAAAAACACCAAAAGTTTCACTTTTTACTAAGTTTTAATGGCTCTGCCGCTCTTGTGATTCAAAATTTGTGTAAACTAACTAACCAAACTTCTCCATTAGGACCTTCAGTAAAATAAAAAAATACTGAAAAAAATCTAAGGTCATTCAGGAGCACTTCAAGAGGCATGCATTTGAAATTTTACCGAAAATCGGCCCATTTTTCAAAAAATCGAAATTCGTCACCAGTAGGGAGCTTTTTAGCAAATTCACTCCGAAGAAGAAAGTGGTCCAAATACCCTAACCTTTCATTTAAGAAGTGAGCCCGATGACTTTTTTAACATGATGTCATTTTGAGACACCCTAATACATAACGGTTTAAAATGCTCTGCAGCTCTGTGCAAATCATTTCACACGCGTTATTTGGAGGGTTTCTTTTCCTCCAGATGTCATAAATAAAACTGTCAGCTAGCTTAAACATTTGAAACAGCCCGCCTAAAGTATTTATAAAGGTATTGAAATTCTTTGTGTCGCTGTACAACTTATTACGGAAGGATTATAATCCGATAATCTATTTTCGATTTGTTTTTGTCCACCTATGACAGGTGGAGGAAAACAAATTGTTGAACACACTAATACAGTTACAGATTGTAGTACTCTCCCTAATCCACATGTGTATTGTACACGTGTATTTGGACACGTATTTTTGATGTTCTCAAACAACATCCTGTGTGTTTGACTGTCATCTTTCGTTTGTTTACTTTTTGCGCGGTTTTAATTCTTCGTTTCACAAATGTTGTGCCAAGTGATAATTCTGGTTTTGAACATATGGCTAAGTGAAATCGATATACCCACACGCAAACGAAAAGCACCTAAAATTGAGTTCTTTGACTCAATCTCGGGGTATCGTGGAGTAAGGTAAAATTAGATAAACCGAGTTGAAGGTAGTTTCCATTTAACCACGGAAAAATTCACACCTCATTGATAGGTTTTTATACTCAACCTTGAATTCAATATACTAAAATTTAAGTTGATTTACCTAATTTTTAATATACCCCAAACAACTCAAAAGTACCATACTCCACTGAAGACCTCGACTGAGTCGAATCTCTCGTTTTGTTTTTGACAACACTAATAAGTGCGAAAGCGACGCACAACTCAAAAGTAGGTTAAAATATTATATTCTTTGGGTTGTTTTTTCATGCAGGCAAAAATTGGCGTAAATCCTTCACAAACAAGTTTGGAGTACACCATTCTTTGAATGAACTGCCAGGAGGTAGTAAAAAACCAGACTCTTTCAGCCTGAAACTGGACCTGAATAAGGTAACTCCATTTATGAAGAATAAATCAATGTCGATATGAGATCCGACCAAGGAATGATCCGGAATCTTGAGACCTATAAAAAGCAAATAATCGCCAAAGTACAGATCAAAAGCCACGCACTGCAACGGGTGCACCCCATTAGGTATAAATACGTTAGGCATACGGACGTTAGGCATAAAAATATTCGGCATAATGGACGATTGGCATAAATTACCATATTGATGTTGCACGTAAAGAATATATTCTTGTAAATATTAACGATAAAGCTACGCAAAATGCCTGATCCGAGAAAGGAATATCTTCATGTACTGTGATGAGTTGGCGAAACAAACAAGCAGTAAAATATTTAGCCTGTCTACAAAAATTGGCTTTTTCGTTTGGCTACCAACGATGTGAGTTTTGCAGCGGCCAGATACATGCATTTTGATGGACTATTAGATCTCGACAAACATGACTACGGTGTAAAAGTTAACTGTCAAAATTCTCTTTAAAGGGAAATTCCGGATAAACTGTCACTGGCCACAGTTCACAGCAAGGTGCTTAGAGTTCTAAGGTGATTCGTCTTTGGCAGTAACTAGGTGAGCGTGCAGCAGACTGCGGGGAAGAATAATGACAGCGAACAACTTTGTTTACCCACTGAAATCCAAGCAAACATATGGAGAGAACTAGTAAACAATGTTGTTATCTGTCGTTTCCAGAACCAACATGGCTGATCGGCGTTTTTGAGGATCGTATCACCTGAGAATAAAAACTCCTTGGTTCACAGCATTTAATGAAAGAGAAAACTTTTCTCTTTTGTTTACTGCCAACATCTGTAATTGGCGAGTAACCGTTCGTCCGGAATTTTCACTCAAAGTGAATTTTGACAGTTGGATTTTAAGCCCTAATCATATGTTTGTCGAGATCTCTGTGTTAAAGGGAACGCACAAATCCTTCAAGGTCCACAATATTCAACTACCGTCGTCAGAGTGGATGTGAGCGATGTGAATAGGTCGATTCAAATAGAGATAATCGATCGAGAACTGCTGGTATTTCAAGAATTATGCTCATGTGGTTTCAGGTCTACCATTTTTGACACTACAGATAACATAAAATACTTTCACGTGTCAAAATTGTCCGGAATTTGATAAAAATATATATACACTCAATTTAGGTCGGTAATTTCCGCAGAGTCGAATAACTAGTAAATGTTTTTAACTGATATCTCAGCAAAGTGACAATAATTTACTGAGTTGCAGTCAGAGGTGGGAAAATACCGGTTGAGTACCGGTACGGTAAACCAAATATCCACACGTGAAAACTAAACCGAGTTTCGTTTACACAGCACCGCGGTTTGGTTTTGATTTTCGTTTACCGGTGCACGAGTATGGGAGGGAAACACGAAAATAACGAAACCAAACTTCGGTTGTGTTGCGGTTGTGTATTCGGGTTGATGTTTATCGGCTATGCTAGTGCTGCTAGTATTTTTTATTAAGAATTCTAAACAAATTTCTTTTGGGTATAATATAAGGCATTTTTTCGGTAATTGAAAAACTGTCTTTAGACATCTTTCTGTTCAAATAAATTACGTTCGTTATGGTTTGCAATATGGGTATGTTTAGTATGTGAAACTGCCCAATAGACCTCTCCACATTTTGAAAAAGTTTTGAAATATACATGGGTCAGCTCAAATTTTTGTTTTGGGTGTGAATTTAAGAACTTTCGCCAAAAATGGCCTCATTTGGACATGATTTAGAGGTGTCTCCAATCAAAAATCGTGTTTTTGCTATGTTTCCATAGTAACATCACTTACACTCTGATTTAGTAGGCCCTACATGCCCACATATCATCAAAGGTTGTTCCTTACACATATCTTAACATGTTTTAACAGGTGAACATAGCTCTAATCGCAATAGAAAATTTGTTAACTGGTTTTTTATGAAGAGAAGAATACCAAAACCAAGAAAAAATACTACTAATTTTCCTTGGTTTTGATATACTTTTCTATATGAAAATCCAATTAACAAATTTTCTACTGCGATTAAAGCTATGTTCACCTGTTAAAACATGTTAAGATATGTGTAAGGAACAACCTTTGATGATATGTGGGCATGTAGGGTCTATTAAATCAGAGTGTAAGTGATGTTACTATGGAAACATAGCAAAAACACGATTTTTGATTGGAGACACCTCTAAATCACGTCCAAATGAGGTCATTTTTGGCGAAAGTTCTTAAATTCACACCTAGAACAAAAATTTGAGCTGACCCATGTATATTTCAAAACTTTTTCAAAATGTGGAGAGGTCTACTGCCCAAAAATCTAAAGTAAAAAGAAATTTAATAATCTCCGCTATTTTTATATCTAAGATAGCAGATCAAAATTTATGATGACGGTATATTCAAGATATTCTGTCATCTAGAATTACGCGACATGGACATTTGTAATATAAAAAATATGTCAAAAGATCGCAAATTGATACCTGCTGTCATTTGAAATCCAATATGGCGAGCTATACTACTGGCATTCAATAACCTTTTGATGTTAAAAAATCATGAAACAAGGGTATTTTTGATATCAAAAAGATGTCTAGAGATTAAAAATTGTTATTCGTCGCCAATTTGCATCCCAATATGGTGTTATTTTCACGACCATTTAGCATTTTAAAGCATGCATATTTAAATAGGCATATGCAAGGAGTTTTTATTCTCAGGTGATACGATCCTCAAAAACGCCGATCAGCCATGTTGGTTTTAAAAACGACAGCTAACAACATTGTTTACTATTTCTCTCCATATGTTTGCTTGGATTTCAGTGGGTAAACAAAGTCGTTCGCTGTCATTTTTCTTCCCCGCAGTCTGCTGCACGCTTACCTCACTCCTCACCTAGTTACTGCCAAAGACGAATCACCTTAGAACTCTAAGCACCTTGGGCATATGCTTCCAAGGAAACGAAACTTGAATTGCGTCGTGAATAAGAAATTCAAAATGGCGGAATTATATTAAAAATGATGGCCTATTCATGATTTACCAACTAGCATGGTTATTGTA
The DNA here is from genome assembly GCF_030247195.1 of Topomyia yanbarensis. Classification (NCBI taxonomy): domain Eukaryota; kingdom Metazoa; phylum Arthropoda; class Insecta; order Diptera; family Culicidae; genus Topomyia; species Topomyia yanbarensis. The sequence continues at coordinate 350,459,157 of NC_080672.1, read as the reverse complement.
TGGACCAACTGTTAACAACCGCTCAGAACCAGCCATTTCGATATTCCCCCATCGACTCTCAAAAACTAATTAAACTCAATTCAGTTGTCTATTCGGCAGCACTGCACACGAATTTACTGCTTCTTCTTTCAACTGCAGCACCATGTATAGAAAAAACCAGGTTCGGTTTTCTAAAGCCGAACCGAAACCGCTGTTATGAATACATCAACATAAGTAGAAACATGTTCACACATGTAGACGGTGCTGAGTGACTCGGTTTGGTTTTAGAAACTGAGACTCGGTTGAGGTTTTTTATTTCGTTTACCGTGTGAATGAAACCAACACCGAATACGATGTGCATCGCTTGTTTGTATGTGTTCAGATTTTGAGAACCGTACCAGTGAATGTACGCACCGGTTGGTTTTCTTACCCACCTCTGGTTGCAGTAAAACAAACGTCACTTGTACTGAATTTATGAGATCTCGGCAAAAGCTTAGTTTTTACTCGGTTACATAGAACTTCACGCAGAGAAAAGATTTGTAGGTTCAATAAAATTATGCATTAAATTCAATAAATTAAATTATTGGTCGGGAGACAATAAAATTATTTATTGAATTCAATAAAATTTATTTATTGTTTCAATAAAACAAAATTATCGTTCCGTTTTTCAATAATTATTTTATTGAAATTAAAAGAAAATTATTGATACTAAAAATGTATTTATTGAAAGCAAAAATTTGTTGTTGTTCTAATAAAAAAATATTTTCAAACCAATAAGTTTGTTTGTTAAAGTGATAAACAATAAATGATTGGATTCAATAACACATATTTTTGGTTTAAATATGCTAATTTTTTCTGCGTGTTGGTAAAAATGCGAAAAAAAACTGGGATTCGGCAAAAAGAAATTAAGAAAATTCAATAATTTATAAAGGAATAGTAATAATTTCATCTGATTGCCGCAATGTTCAAGTTTAATCTCGTACAATAAAGCATTAATCGTTTAAGTCTCCTTAAAACCACGGCACTTGATCAAGGCACAGAGAACAGACATTCATGATCGAACAAAAATATTTAAAAAACGTGTGTAAACATTTGAATTAATATACGAAAAACACTAGCGCCGCCACACCAACCTATCCCAACTATCCGTCAAATCGATTCCGGAACCGGTTCGAAATCCTGGATGGATTCAGTATGGAATCTAGCTCAAAGAAAACAACCGATTCCGACTCTATCGGTTGATGCATTTGAGCTGGAATTCATGCTGGAAGTCCGAATCGGTTCCGGACTAGTTTGACTGGGTAGAGGAATAACCGCTGTCAATTCTGTCGAACTCAGCCACAAAAAACATGACGACAGTAGCGCACCTGGTTTAGATATCCAAACTACCTTCGAAACCGTTAGAGATTTTACACAAGTTGAATGCGGAAGATGGACGTCTGTTCTCTGTGATCAAGGCATCAGGCTGACGTAGTATGCCCCATTAGCAAGCAGAACTTCTTCACTCACAGAATCATAATTCATCAGTCGTTTAGTGTATTCCCAGGCAATGTTTCCAATTTTGGACTAGCGTCAAGTGCCATTATTCTGAAGAGACGAAGTTGTAACGTAAAATTCTTGACTTATAGTTAGGTTTTGTGTTCTTCAACCATACAGTGGCTTTTAACCAATAATTCTCCTTAGGTAGCAATTTAGTATATAAAACATTTTTAAATCAAACTTCATTTTTATATGATTTTAATAAAAATATGTGGATAACTATTTTTAAAAATGTCCTTACCTTACCCGAGAATCAGAAAGGAAAATCGATACATTCCCTATTTATGTTGTTTACGCTTATCACGTTAGAAAAAGAGTCACACCTTCTGCCAACATCAGTTCCTAACGTTAAATGACCTTTCAACCTTTCAACTCCTGGATGAAATTTCGGAAACGTGCTCGTTAATCGTCCAGGGATTTGTTGGCTGCACAGCTGCTAGCCCATCGTTCGGTCTAGTAACGACAACCATTCCCAAAGGTTGCCAGCAATTATTTACACAATTCCGTGTCTCATTTCGGCACAATATGATCCCAGTCCGGGTTTGTGACAATGGCGAATGGAAACTAAAGCTACAATAGCTAGCAGCACGCATATAGTTCTATTTATAGAGAGTTTATCTATCCAATCTCATTATGGCAGCTGCCCAGCTGGTATGTCCCCAAGGGGTTCTCTCTTGTTTCACGTTTTTAGGCTTGGCCAAACGATGAGAGATGAGGAATGTGAAAATTAAATTTGCGCTATTTGGGATATTAATTGAGATGAAAGGCGACGGCAGCCGGGACCCCATGCAACTTCAATCGCCTGTCGTCGGCATCCTTGCCGGTGATGAATGATGGGACCATTACGAAGATGAAAATTGAACCGAATGGTGTTCACTGATGATTGATTTTCAAACTTTTCACAGAAGATTGTTGTTTTGCGTCTGTCGTTTCAGTTCTCCGCCCTGGCTTATGCGTGCCAATAGATGTGCTTAACTGCCAACGTCGCACATCCGAACTCAAACTCCAACGAAATCAGCAACAGCAGCGAACCGTCGCCGGGTAATTCTGTCTCCTCCGGTGCCAAAACGTCATGACCGGATGCGAGGTAAACTGTAAGGTGGACCCCGGCCAGCCCCAGTAGTTAGTGATGCTCCCGGCCGTCTACGATGCTTATCTCGCCCGTCTCTGTTTCAGGAGTTACGATGCACGGGCTGAGTCACCTGCAATCCGGCTCAACCCTGGAGGCACTCACGCAGGCCACTATCATTCTCATCCTAGCGGTCGCCATCATCGTAGCCAACCTCATCGTAGTAGCCACATATCTTAACTTTAAGGGTGAGTTCGATCGTTGCTGGGTGAGGTCGGTGTTGGTTGGTAACTTGATAATATGATTTGATTTCTAACAAAATAGGTATAGCACATGGTTGTTCTGTAATTTTAATATTTTTTGACAGGTGTCTTGTACGAGTGTGTGACAACAGATTATCTCATCTCCGTATTTTGCTTCAAAATTTTCCATCTCACAGGTCCGCATGAGGTCATAAATTACTACCTATTATCGCTGGCCGTTGCCGATCTGCTATGTGGTCTGATCATAGTGCCTCTGTACGTTTACCCGGCCTACTATGGCGACTGGGTGTACGGGAACGTGGTGTGTATGATGCTCGGTTATCTGGAGGTTACGCTCTGGTCCATTTCGGTGTACACCTTTATGTGGATATCGGTCGATCGGTATCTGGCAGTCAGGAAACCGCTGCGCTATGAAACGATACAGACTAAAACAAGGTAATTGAGCACATGGGACTTGGTTTCATAGTCGCGTGAGCATCTGACTTCCTAGGTCCTAGCGGAGATGTGTCCACCTAAACCCCGTTCTAACCTAAGATGCTCTGACTAACTACTAGCCATCGGTTTAGTGATCTTTGAAATAATCTATCTCGAGGATGAACTGCATCCTCAGTTTCCCTGTGTGTTTCCAAAGACAAAACAAAGAAATTCATTGATTTTCCGGTGTGATTGCACCCCTCCACATACATGTGTGTATGTGTGTATATTTTTGCTATCAGTAATAAACTGTACAAAACTGTAGATATATGTGTGTAACCGTGTTCTTTTCATGAAACTTGCATGCAAAACATGGACTGCGATTGACGGTGTGATCAATGATGAATGATCATTCGAAACTAGTTTAGAAGAAACCTAAAATTAAAACAGTTGACTACTGGTCGATTCAATTACAGCTGCAAAATTAGCTGATTTTCTGTTGAAACTACCACTAGTCTACCAAGAAATTATAAAAAAAACTAATTAAATATCCCTAAACAAGTCTCATATTTTGCATGAAGATTTGACACTAGAAACATATTTCCGACTCTCAACCCTAGCCGTTGTGTTGTGCAATTTTCTCTGATGGTATTTTCTCTCCATTGCACTCTGACTGAGGGAGCGCTGATTTCCTTCTGTATGGTTGGAGCGAAAAGGAACACAATCGTCGGAGACAGTGGAGAGAGAAAATCACTTACTTTTTTTCTCTTCCTACACACGCCCACACTATCCAACATTAATCGATGTGTTTGTTCTTGATGTGTGCTAATTACTGTTCTCGATATGAAATTCTAGGAATGGAAGGTTTGATATTTAGTTCAATTCTATTTGGTTCTAGTTTCTATTTAATTCTCATTTCTTGCCGATTGCTGTACATTCCCATTCAATTATACAATTCTTATCATAATTTAGAAAACCTTATTCCGTAAAATATTCGTTTTGTTTATTATGAAAAATCTTACAAAGATAAATATTTTTATCTTGAAATATTGTGCTAATGATCGTATAGTATTAGTCCTCGGATGTATTTACTTGTAGAAGAGAACACATTTGATGCATATCAAGTGAAGAAATTATAGTACACAAGTATAAGAATTTACTATTATATTTGTATTTAGCTAACGTAATCTTAGACCTTTTACACAACTCCTTTTGCACTCTTCAATGCACGAAACTAGCTCTACACTCCCAAACACCACACTTACAATGTGTATCCCGTAGATAGAATTAGATATGAACTATGTAGGTCTTTTACAGTAAATTAGATCCACTACACACAACGCAAACGTAAATTTGGTACTTCCCATTTGTCGCACCCTGTACATCCCTCAACTTCAAACGCTTATAGCAAGGAGACTGACAGCTGTGATAAACGGATGACGTTTGTCAGTTGGGCATTTTTGCTTATGATGGAAAATCCGTAGAGGAATTTAATCTCTAAATCGCCGCGAAATTCTGAATGAATGGATTAACTAATAACGGTTTTTAACAAGATGGACAAATTATGTGAAAGCGAATATAACGAATCTTGAACACTAGTATGACGGTTTGTATGAAGAAATCGCTCAAATACTCTAGATGATAGCTCAGACCAACAAATAGTTATTTTATTCTATCTGTTCATTTGATGCGGCATGATACGTTAGTTTGAGTTTTTGCGTTTTACATATGAAATTTCTTAAATAAAACTAGAGGGTGAAATTTTAAATAATATGAATGCTACAAAGATTGAAGAACAATTTTTAGACTATCTTAAAATTAAAAACACAGCTCAATAGCGTCAATGTACCAATACTCGTATACTTAGGGAAAACTTTTGGTAAAAAAATCGATGAAAAGATCTATGAGTGATTTTTTTTTAAATTTTATTTCAATTTTGCTCCATTTCTTCAGTAAAAACAACAATTGATTTTTGACGCCATTTTGAAAACCAAGATGGCGGTTTCCAGTTACCATAAAATAGTGAAAAGCATCATCAACAATGGAATCATTGTAAAGCGAATAGTCAGCAGAAGACGGAAATTAGTGATTGACACCATTTTGAAAACCAATTACGCTTAACACAAAACAGTGAAAACCTTCACCATTATGGGTATCATTTGAAAGGGGGTGGTCAATAGAACACAGAAATGGACCATTGATGCCATCACGCAAATCAAAATGGCGACTTCCGGTCGGATATATGCGCCTCCGCGCTGGTAATTTTTAACATACGCCGACATACACGAAATGCGAAGTTCTTCAAATCATACGCTCCAACAGCTCCCTTAACCTCGGTATGACTATTCCGGCACCGGTTCCGAACGGAAACAAATAAGGACATTTGACGCTATTTTGAAAACCAAGATGGCCGTTTCGGTTACTACAAAACACTGAAAAGCAGCATCAACAATGGTGTTATTGTAAAGCAAGTAGTCAGCAGAAGACGGAAATTGGTGATTGACACCATTTTGAAAACCATTTACGTTTAACACAAAACAGCGAAAAACTTCATCAATATGGGTATCATTTGAAAGGATGATGATCATTGATAATTGACGGCATTTTGATAACAAAGATGGCGGTTTCCGGCTACCACAAAACCGTCAAAACCATTGTCAAGATGGGTATCATTTCAAGGAGGGTGGTCAGTAAAAATAACAATCGATTTTTGGCGTTATTTTCAAATTCAAGTTGGTGGCTTCCGGTTACCACAATATATTGAAACCAATCATCAACGGTAATGTCATTGTAAAGCTGGTGGTCAGCAGAAGATGGAAATTAGTGATTGACACCATTTTTCAAAACCAAGATTATATTACGGTTAACACAAAACAGTGAAAACCATCATTAATATGGGTATCGTTTGAAAGGGGGTGGTCAGTAGAAAATAGCAATTGCTTTTTGACGCCATTTTTCACACCAAGATGGGGGCTTCCGGTAACCACAAAACAGTTTATGTGTTTAAAACTATTTTTACCACTATATAAATATATGTATCAGTAGTGACGCAATTGCTGATTCCGGTTCCTATTGCTGCAAATCCCCTTGCTATCTTATGGGACATGCAACTATACGTACATTAGCTCAACTATAGTTACAACCACAAATTAGTCGGCGACGGTTGGTATCTTAACAACCTTAACCTCCTACTGCAATTAATGTTACACCAAAAGTATAGGAGCCCCATATGAGGAATCTACGAAGATCCGTCCGAAAATCTTTAAAATCGTGACCGACCATCTTAGATTCCAATGAAAATTTACTCGTTTCATTGGCATGGAAGACTACACATATTCCATAGTCAATAAGAATATTTTAACTCAAGTCAATAAGTCAATAAGAATATTTTAACTCAAGAGTAATTTTTTTAAAAGACCGTAGACATTTCTACGTGGAATAATTTAAAAAATATTTGTTTTCAATCGCTGTATTTTAAACAGCACAATTATCTCAGAATGAGTTGCAGAAAATGAATACTTCTGTATGAAAAAATATGCAAAGAAAAAAATGTTGTAATTTTTCACAAAAACAAAAATTGTGTTAAAAATTAAAATTACAAAAAACCCATTTTTTTAAATGTCATATATTTTGTCAACAAAAACCTACAGATAAAAGAAACATTTTGAATACCTTATCGGTAAAAAGGATTTTCTAACAATAACATTATCCATGTTTTTAAATTTCTTAATAATTAGGGTATAAAACTGTAATTTTATTACAGAATATATTTCTAAGTATCATTTTTTATCAAAATGCATTTAACAAAAACCTTCCAAAATGCGATAGTTGTCGAGATATTTGGGATTTTGCTCCAATAGAAACAACTAATTCGTGTAATTATGCTCTTTTTAAAAGTTATTCGTGTTACCTCATCATAAAATGTCAACAATCTAGTATTATCACTTTAAAGACTTTTTCAGTGTATTTGGATCATGGAGCAGCTTTCAATAAAAAAATTTCCTAATAACGACTTTTGACATATTTTTATAATTCGTACTATTTGCAGTCAAAAATACAATTTTGTTTTTTGAATATGATTCTAAATGCCATTTTAAATGAAAATGCTTGTAAGAAAAATTTGGTTAAATGTAGTAGTTGTCGAGATATTTATAATTTTATTTTAACTGTGCAATTATTTTGTTTTATTACAAATTATTCGCATTTCTCCATCAACAACAATAGGTTTTTGAAAAGGCCCATAAAATTTCCTGTAACTTTCCTTTTGACAACAAGGCGACATTGTAAACCATTTGAAAACTACATGAAAACAACCAATATATGTTGCAACTTGGAAGATTTTTGTTAAATGCATTTTGATTTAAAATGATACTTAGAATTATATACTGTAATAAAATTACAGTTTTATGTGTCAATTAGTATGAAATTTAAAATCATTTATAAAGTTATTGTTAGGAAAACTTTTTTACCGATAAGTTCTCTATCATGCAATCAAATTAACTATGCTTCTCTTATCTTTTGGTTTTTGCGGACAATATATACAAAAAAATTAAAAATGGATTTCTTTGCAATTTAAATTATTAACATATTTTATTGTTTTTGTGCAAAATGACACATTTTTATCAGTGTATTTTTTTTTCGTTCAGAAATATTTATTCCCTATAACTCGTTCTCAGATACTTTTGCTGTTTAAAATACAGTAATCGAGCAAAAAAATTAAAATTAATGCGCGTAGAAACGTCTACGCCCTTTTGAAAAATTGCTCTTGTATCAAAATATTGCATAGAGATTCATAAACCGAACACAACTGCAAATGTTTCGTTTGAATCGATAATGGTCCTATTTTGCGGTCCTCCGATTTCTCATGGAATCCCGCATATGTTACATGGAGGATCAATTGACTTTTAATTAAAACTACGGGTCGGAGAGGGGAGGTCGTTTTAATTTTTTATAAATATGTACTATAAATACAACACAGCTGTTTTTGTTAATAACAAGAACTCAATTTAACATTTTAACAACATTCAATTAGCTAGAGATTACTGGGTAGGGAAAGTTATGAAACTTAGAGCCATAGTACTCAAGTGAGAGCAAGGATGTGAAGTAAACAGATCGGAAAACTAGAAGTGGCAGGGTCATTAGAACAGGCTTAATATCGTACGGGCTTAATCATTGTCTTCTGTTAATGAGGGTCGAGCTTAGGCAGAATAACTACGAATCACCCGAGTTCACTAACATGTGTCCTGATAAAGGTAGACGTGTCTATCTTTACCGTGACAACCGACTGTCGGTTTGCAAATTGGTTGCGAAGGACGTTTACAAGAGGACTTGGTTCCAACGTCGGGTGACAACAGTATTAGGAACAGGGAAGAGAGGGCGGGCAACGATGACCGAGAAAAGAAGTGTACCACGTTTGCAATTTTTTGGAAAACAAGATCAACGATATGAATGTCAGCCTCGTCAGCCTGTCAAGAAATCATGAATCGGATCGTCGTGTGGTTTTCCTCGGGCCCACAAGAAATCCTTCAGGTTGCTCTTACTTCAATTTCGGTTAATTCAAGCAAAGTGATGAGTTCAAACGATCACGTAGCATCGTTCTGAAGCGGGTTGGCATTATAAAGGCAGTACAGGGGACTTTTGAACATAAGACATAAAAATAAAGGGCCCAACCTGGAACGGTGGTGATCTTCCTCAAGCTCGACAGGAATTTAACGACTGAGACCTGTCGCCATAATATTCGGTGCACGTCCAGACAACATGCTAGATGTCGCGATAACCACCACGAAAAGTACAGCGACCGCTCTCCAGTAGTCTAATCTGTCGAAAATGTGCGTCCAACGATTTCACATGATTTAGGAAATCACCCAAAGCCAAGCTTTCGTCGAAACCTTCGGAATAATAGTGACCAAGCTCCCCATTGTTCCAAGAGGTCTGCTTATATTTGCTACATGATTGAAAATTTATTGTAAGCCCGTGATGGCCGCAATTGCTGTGTGGTAGAATCTCCAAATAGGTACACTCAGAAGAATGTTGCTGCGCAACGCCTTAGATCTAGCTTTAAGGTTTACTCGTTCGATGAAGGCTGGAGAATCGATGCGCACTGCCAACAGATCGGCGGAAACATGGACTACTTGTTGTGTCTCGACGGTGCCAGAGGTTGTCGAGTTGAATTAGTTGGCAGCGGTTCTCGCAGCTCTCGATCCCGCCAGGGGAGCTTTCGCAGAGCGTCTCGTATAAATTTGCGTAGCATACCTTCAATTCGGACGCAACCGTTCAAGTAGTGCGGAATTGCTTTTGTGGGATGTGTGCGTCCGTTAAAGTCTTGCTAAGGTTGAATAATGTATATCTTAAGGTCATCGGCGTACAAAAGCGTGGCCCTCTGAGTCTGTAATTTACATCGTTGAAGTAAGGCAGGAATATGTGTGGTCGTAGTTTACTTCCCTGTGGGATGACAGACGTAGCTGCAAACATTTCAGAGTGGTCGTTGCCTATATTAACGCTAAATTTATGGCCTGCAAGATATGACTGAAAGCATACTCCTATTCCATTGAATTCAAGATTAACTGATTTGGCGACATCGACATTGATGTATCCAAAAGCGGCGGACAGTAGCATCAATTGCAAATACCTTGTGAATCATTTCCGCCTTTGCCATTTAAAGACATTGTCGAATCCACATAGCTCCAGAAAGATTTTGAGTCCGGTTCCAGCTTGCGTTGCATTTTTCGTTCTGGAGAAACAATATACTCTCAATTTTTTGAAGCCATGTTTTATTCAGATGTAATGAGTTTTGAGTGACAAAGTGCGGTGTTTACAATTTTTTCTCAGCCCTGCTCATTTAGCTGATTTTAGTCGACGAAGCACAATGATTTGCACAAAAGGGTGGGTAGGGTGACTTTGGATTGGATTCAACACTGCTGGGTGCGACGTGTGTGCGCTGCTTGTGAGTTTGCGTTGGGACAAACTAATTCAGTATTAAGTTTGTGTGTGCGTTGAGTTAACAATACGGGGGGAATTCTCATGCCAAAACTCGTTCAGCAGTTTGTAGGTACGTTTGCATGTCATGTTTTTTATTACTAAGGCATATAACAGCATGCTTCTGTAGGTATTTCGAAAACAAGGCTGAACTGAACTGGATTTGTGCCTACAGAAAGGCGGGATTGGAGATTTTGGTCGGCGCGCACATTGAATTAGGAATATATTTTCAAAAAGTTACAAAAAAACTAAGCTATAACGATTCTTGGTGATCAACCCAAAAGTAGTAACACAGCTTTAAACGCGTTTTAAAATAAGCAACAACTAGAACCTCAGTGTAAACCAACTTAAATTTTAAAATAAAACTGTTTGAAATTATAAAAAAAACGCTATACTGAGGATGAAATTGTTTCAGTTCTAGTTCCATATTGAAACGTCTGTATAAAATAAAATGCCGCAGGACTAGCACTAAGATCATTGTATTAGTTTCAAACTGGATAAGGTTGAATTCAAAAATAGTCAAAATTGCAAATTGTCACGATAGTAATATTGTGATTTATTGAAATTTTTATTAGTTTAGCCAATAATCGATTGAAAAATACTTAATCTAAAGATTGTTTACCTAAGCTCATTAGTACATTATTAAAAATTTGGTTGGAAAATGAGATTTCATAGTTCGTGGAAAAACTGAATTATATCTTTGGTGAGCGTTGGCTTTCATACCACAGCCCCCCTCAATAATGAAGCTGCTCGTTTTTTAATATATTTCCAGATCAGAGTAACTTAGTTTTGCTACCTGTTCCTTGTATAGAGGAGTAAGTGGAGTCAAATCCTGACCAAAATTGTTTTATGCCACTATTACTGTTATTATGTCTTAATATGAACTAAAAATATACTGTAACTAGTTTTTGAAACAATTTGGCATCTATCCACCTACACTGTAGAAGTCAATTTTATATATGCTTCTGAATACTAGTAATTTCGTGGTGATCCTTGTGAATACATTTGTTTTTTTCAGTTGCATGAACAGTTAATCAATGAAAAAGTGAAAAGAAAAGAGACGCTTGTGCACATATTCATAGAGATACATTTTGCCAAACAGAGTATTATAGCCCCGACTTGATTGAGAAGGGACAGTGGTGACAAGCTTATAAGAGGCATTGGGGGTAGATGGGTCCATTTGTAGGTATTAGGGCTGTGGCGTCTATCACGATACTGCTGGGAAATCTGTGATGACATCATCACAATGTGTGACTGGGAGGTCGCAGGTTCCTGCTTGAGGACATATATTTTCTCAGTGTTGTCCAATGAAAAGGTGAACTGTTACCGTTCCGGTCATTCTGTGTCTGTCTATTTTCTATTGGACACATTCCTAAAAAACCTTGAATAAAGGAAAAAACATGGCTCACGTCAAACAGCAATGAATATACGTTTTTTGCCATTCATTTTCTAAGAAAATCGGTAGCATCCAGCCATCCATCGAGTAAAAATAGTTCACGACATTTTTGCTTTTCCATCCCCGGACTCGTCATTAAATTTGTGATATCTCCTGTAATTCGAGTCTCTTCGTATTAGGTAACTTTTAATTTTGCATCGAGCTTCGGTTCCGTGCATGATTAAACTTATGGTAAAATGGGTGTCGAGCAAAATTCCTCATCGAAATCTCCTACTTTCGGTTTAAAATTATACACATTGAATTCAGTCGGAGCATCTGATCTTTTTTCGGATCCAAGAAAATCCGCAACGTATTCTAAACATTTTGAAAGAGCGCAGAAATTTTCAGCCGTAATAGATTACAGATATCTTAAAAGTTAGTCCAGGTACGCAAACAACATTACTGGCGACAAGTTTTTTTTTTATAAAAGACTATCGCGTCTACATGCCCGCCCACAAAGTTGAGATCGATGGTGTAGTCACCGATTAAAATGTTCCATGTGTGGATCTACTGAAGCACGATGATGACTGTTTCAAGGGCTCCTTGCTCCAGTGAGTGAAGATTTGCGAAACCGACAGCATTTACGCTTGCCGGAAATGCCGCTGACTCTGGTGATACGCATTTAAAAATGCCAAAACATCAGACTCCTGCGGTTAGAAGAGAAAGGGTTAGGTCGTTGGGAAACTCTAAGCTTGCTTATATTACCCTATTCCACACTTTTCTAAACTTCCTTCTTTCAACTCTTTGCTCTTCCTTGAGTAAGAGCCATAGCTTAATATAGAAAAAATACATCACACCTTCCAGTACCTTGCTAAATGTCGTTACAACATAAAAAAGGAAAAATTGACTCACTCTCAAAAGAAAAAAAATACTTAAAAAAATCATATGAATTAGATGTGGACTATACATATTCAAGAATTGAAAACTTTTGGGTTAAATATAATCGATATATATATATATATATATATATATATATATATATATATATATATATATATATATATATATATATATATATATATATATATATATATATATATATATATATATATATATATATATATATATATATATATATATATATATATATATATATATATATATATATATATATATATATATATATATATCCATCTAGTACTGGTTTCGAGATTTTGTTTCCTTCCACGGATATTAAACAACGTCAATTGCAAAAGTCATCCAACACAGCTTTCAGTCTTCTTCTGATTAAAACTCTACATACAAACATGCTTTCGAAAACTGATGAATTACTCTACAGCATTCTAACTTTTTTTCTTTTCTTTTCTCTCGAATTCTCTCGTGTTTTTTCCTACCCATCACCGTTTCGCCCACCAATGTACCGTGCTGCCCCACGTGCCACCCACCAAAACATTGTAAAATTGTCAAACCAAAAAAAATACTAATGACACTGACAGATGCCAATGCTGGATGGCCTTCACGTGGATCTCGGCAGCGATGCTGTGCTGTCCACCATTGCTCGGCTTTAACAAGGCCTTCTACAATCCAGAAACCCACATCTGTATGCTCGAGTGGGGCAACATGGCTGCCTATAGTGCAACGCTGGCAATCCTGGTCCTGGGGCCGAGTGTAATCTCGATCGTCTACAACTATGGCTACATCTTCACTATGATGCGTAAAGTGCGATCGGGAGCACCGATCCATGATAAGGAGTACGCCACGGCACTGGCCGAAAATCTGGCCAACCCGAGCCACTGCATGTCATTCGCATTGGTGTTCTCCTTCTGGGTCTCGTGGGGACCGTACATCGGGCTGCGGATCTACGAGCTGGTGATGGAGGAACGGTACGACAACGCGTTGATCCAGTTCGGTGCCGTTTGGCTGGGGATCCTCAACTCGTTCTGGAAGATCGTGATCATGTCCAGCATGTCGCAGCAGTTCCGGCTGCTGGTGCGGTTACTCTTCCTAACAATCTGCTGCAAAACCAAGGGCCGACTGCAGGCCGAACTGATCGGGCTCGATGTGGACGATTAAGAGGGTCCGCTGTAGTAGGATCCGACGCTTTGATGTCATTCCCCTGCCTAGCCAGAGAGACAAACAGAATTCCACCACCGCCGCTCACTAACGTGTTAGACACATCATCTTCCGAGAAGAGCAAAGTTATAAGAAAATAAAAAAAAAACAAAAGGTAAACGATAGCATTACACTATGTACTACTATAAAGCAGACATCTTTTGAACTAAGAGAGCAAGAACTTCAATTAAATTGTTGTAATTTTAACATATACTCTAACTATTATAAAAGTAATAATCAACTCAGCTACAACGTAAGCTACAGACGTGAAGGTCTTATCAGGGCGAATTTTGAACGCCGTAGTGAATCTCAGAACAATCATTCTCTTGAAAAAAAAACAAAAAACGAGAAACGTAATCTTGCATAACTAGAATCTTGTTGTGGTAGGAAAGTACGATTCACCATTGACAAGCGTAACCATTGCTCATCATTGATTCGAGAATTATTCTTTTATGTTTGTTGCAAATTATCGGATAGTTGAATAAAAATATACTTGTATTATTTTCTTGCTAAAAACTATGGGTTTAAAATAATATTTAATTTTTATTTTGGCATTGGCCAGTTTGAAGTTTCCTATCGCCAACGTTCAATGTTGGTGACAAACAAAACTAGTAGAATCTCGAATCAAACAACAGTTGCTGTTTTACTACAATTTCACGGATTTGGAAATCCACAGCAATGTCACATTCGCAAAAATCAACACGCAGAAAAAAAACAAACGAAAACAATATTCAACAACTAGAACAACAATTTCAGGGCTTAAACAGAGCTAAGACAACGCGAAAACAGCAGTAATAAGATGTGAATGAACTTGCACGTAATTTGACGGAATCATTAATTCTAGTATTCAAATGAGTGAGAATTAAATCCCAACTAGAATAAACGCGACGAGTAAATGCATCAGCGAAGACTAACTCGTTCATTACCTACGTACGCATTTCACAGTTTGTAATTGTAGAACATATTTGAAGAGAGAGAGATAGAAATAAACACAGTAAAAGTCAGCTTCTGTGGTCACCGATGAACGAACAAGCTTCAATCATTTTATACACATGAAAAATTATTTGTAATCTTGTAAATTAATAAGAACTATAGGTAAAATCATAAACAACACAAATGACGGTCGTTGGGAGATTTATTGAGTAATAAATAGGGTGCGGAAGGTGTTATTCTGCTTGAGCGTGTAAATATTTCACTGAAATTTCGCAGGAAGTAAGTGAAATTCCTAACCAAAATTTGTTCAGCGGTAGCAATTTTTGTTTGAAGCGAATAAGTGACGAAAGATTCGAGTAAAAATTTTCCTATGAAAAAACAGATTTGCACTGTAAATAAATACAAAGTTAATATGTTAATTTAAACCGAGTAAAAAAATGCGCAAAGTTATGTCGAAAATGCACACGAGCACAAGAAGGGAGACGATCTTTGCACAATCGATGCACAAGGGGGAAAAATGTACCAAAAACGCGATTTTTTTTGAAAAGGCTGAATGACGTTCACCAGGAAAAGCGTTTTTTATCATGAAAGGTATGAAAAATTGATTGCTAGTATTTACAATGACCGTACGGTTGTAAGTAGGGGTTTTGTTCACAACTCGGGTTCTTGTTTGCCTGGCGGACCCTTCTCTTCAGGGCGGCCTAGGTGCTTCTACTAAGACTTTCGGATTTTCGTAAGTCAACAAAAGAGGTAAACAAATAAAATCAATTACAATTTACCGACTTTATTGTCATCCAACTCTCCACTTCACTGCTGCTGCTGCTGTGACTCACTGTTGTGGGGGGAAAGGCAGGTGGTTTCTTCCGACCGGCCGGGACTGCAACGGTTGAGTTCTCCCGAAATGTCGTTGGCTGCTCCGGCAGCGGTCCTTGGCTTTTAGCTATGGAGGTGAGCTTTGCTCCTTTGTTGTAACATCCCTAGCGACGTTTGCGACGAATCACGGGATCTTCTACTCGCCGTAAACGATCCCGGAAGTCACCGCAGTGAATTTCCCAGGGGGAACTTTTGTCCGCCCTGCTTCGTTCTCCTTGACGATTAGCTGTAGAGGAGAGCTTGACTCGTTTGACTTATCATATATCCGGTGATTCGATTCCTTAATGTTTAGCCGGGGTAGCGAAAACACTCCTTGACGTTTAGCTTACCAATGGCGAATCGACACCGCTTTTACGTGTGCCCGAACCACGGGCCGGCACTCTTCAACGAATTTAACTGACCATCACACGCGTGAACTTTACTTCACTGCAATTGTGGCGGAAAACTGTCCCGAAAAGGATTTAATAATTCGGGCGTCTGACAACAACCGTGGTTCGTCACTTTCTAAAAAAAACTCGATGGCCGCCTTCCTCACGACACGAAAAAACAAACACCAACACCAAAGAAACCGTACCGCCGCATAACTGTCATCGCTATGTGTAGCATATCCAGCACACTTACTGCAACAAGAGGAAAGCGGTGGCCTAACTAAACCCTATGTTACGTATATACAAATATTTAAAAAAATTACTACACCTATCTGATCTAACAAAAACGTTAACAAACAAAACTATAAACAAAATTTAACGTAAAAATCGAACGATCATATGGAAGTGGTGGTGAGCAACACTACGTAAACAATACACTCTACGGAGAGAGTACGCACAAATAGGTATATTTCCACCAGTGCTAAATTGTTACCCTGACGGGTTACACAGTACGTTATCATGCCCGTTTTTCCCCAATTCCCTTTTTCGTTTGAAGTCATTTTCAAGACTGAATATATAACGATGAAGAAAGTTGAATACGGCTGACCAAAATTGGTATTTCTTATGTAAAAAAGTCCTTTATACCCCATTTCTTTGCACAACTGGTCGGTGTTAGGTCAGAACAGCGTTTAAAGTTTGAATCGCAGCATCCTTTACATTATAATAGGAAAATAATTTTTACCATAATTCTTGTTTATTGTTTCATATTTCAAATCTGGTAAAAGTAGAATGTAAACAAGGAAATTCTTTATTCAGTGCTATCATTAACTCATTTTTTGATGTTTTGCGACTTGGTCCGGTCTGACTTAACACCGACCAACTAAACTAAAGATTGAAGTTAATCCTGGCTTTACATTTCGCCAGAAGGCTATATGCGGCTGATCAAAAGTGGTAATTCTTATGTATAAAAGTCCAGGTTATCATTTGAATATAAAGGGTGTTTCACATCCAATTGCCCCACAAAAAAATGCCGTGGAAAATTACCTAGCGGGCCGATCCTTTTCAAACTTACAGATATTAAAATATAACCCATTAATAAGATTGTGACATATTTATTTCATTCAACTTCAGTACCATAACCGCACGCTCGCATCTAACGGTTAACACCACTTATTAGGTTCTGTGCAACATCCGGCTGCAGCTTCTTCTGTATGGGGACCTCCTTGGGATGCTTCCGTGGAGCCTGCTTCATAATTGCCCAGTATTTTTCGATGGGCCTTAATTCCGGTGCGTTGGAGGTGGGAAGGGGAGGATTCATGTCCTTTGATAATAAAGTGACCCTGTTGTTTGTACGGATGCAGTCCCACCCGGTCCTTGGCTCTCTGACCGTAAGACTTGGACAGATTCAACCTTTTGGCCGCATCCCTGACCGAAGCATTAGAATTCCGCTCAAACGCATTTACTACACGTTTGTGATCCTGATCACTAATAGAACAGCTTTCCAAATGCTTGCGCAAAATTCATTTACAACGTTGCTTTTCGGGCGACGTTATTTTTTCCAACTTTAGAAAAAACCGACTGCGGTAAAAATACAGTAAAAACTCTCTAAACTACTTCTACCCAAATTTCCAAGATAAATTGCACAATGAGTTATTTTCTACAGCATTTTATCCGCGATACAATTTGACGTGGGACACTCTTTAGTTAGATTGACCGGCCTTAACGTGTGTGCCCGTTTTACCCCAATTCCTCACATAAGTTAAGTGTAAAGTTAAACCTGGCTCTACATTTCAGAAACAGGCTGAATGCGGGTGATGAAAAGTAACAATTCGTATGTAAAAATAGCAGGAAATCGATTGAAGATAGTTGTAATGACCGCTCGAGACGTGTAGACCCATTCTACCCCAATTCTTCGCATAATGAATGTATGTTATACCTTGCTCATCATTTCAAAAAGAGGCTGAAAGTGGCTCACCAAAATAGTTTTTCTTGTATAAAACAGTTCAGAGAATCGACTGAGCATACTTGGAATGATTGCCCGAAACGTGTTTACCCGTTTTACCCCAATTCTTTCCTTCATAAAAGTGTGAAATTACACTTACCCCACAGATCAGAAAGAGGCTAAAATAAGCTGATTAAAAGTAATTTTAATGTTGAATAGTCCAGGCAATCAAATGAAGGTAACTAGAATGTCCGCACGAAACAAGTGTACCCGTTTTACCCTAAGTAGCTCGAATAACCTAAGTGTAAAGATAAACCTGGCTGTTCTTCTCAGAAACAGGTTTGTTATCACTTCAGATATAAGAAGAATTGGAGTAAAACGGATACAAAAGTTTTGTGCGGTCCTTCTAATTATCTTCAATTGACTCCCAGCATTTTTTTAACTTAAAACTAACTACTTTGGATGAGCCGTATTCGACTTCTATCCTAAAACCTGGTTAAACTTCAATCTTGATCTATAGAAAAAAATACGAGGTAAAACGGGTTCACATATTCCATGCGGAGATACTGACCATCTATAATCGATTCCCAGGACTGTATTCAGAATCTTGCCGAAATATAATACATGTTTAATTTTCCTCTTGAGCTTGGAAAAAATCAGGGTAACACGGGTTCCCACTTTCCGTGCGGTCATTCTATCTATCTTCACTCGATTCCTTGAACTTTTTTGCATAAGAAACATTATTTTGATCAGCGGCATTAAGTCTGCTTCCGAGATGTTGAGTAAAGTTAAACTAAAAACCCAACATTTGGAGGGAATTGGGGTAGAACGGATTAAATCGTTTTATGGCGACAATCATACCATCTTCTATAGAATTTTTGGATTTTTTTGCATAACGAACACTAAATATGGTAGCTCGTGTTCAGTTTCTTTCCAAGTTATATAGCCAGTAATAGAAATAAAAACTCACAAAAAGGGGAATTTGGGCAACTTTACGGTCATTTCAAATACATGTAATCGATTCCCCAGACATTTTTACATAAGGAGTGCACATATTCGATAAACGCACGCTGTTGAATAAAGTCGCATTTTTGATACTTTTTTCGTACTGTGCAATGCTTTTCCTTCAATTAGTGTTATTTATGTAGAGTTTACGTGAATCTTTATTGCTACAAACGATAATTTTTCAAGGTTCGTCTATTTCTTTTCAAAATATCTTTTTTCTGATTCTCGCAAATCAGAGAACCTGATTCAGTTGGAAACGAAAAGTACACTTTCAATGCTCCATCGAGTGATGCAAAGAAACCAAAGTTGCAGCGACTTTATACAATTTAATTGATCGAAGTACCAATGAAAAATAACATCTCTGTAATTAATAATAGTCTAGCGGATTCGATTAAACGTAATTCTTCGAGATAAAATACTATGAACCGTAACGAAATTGATTAGCAACTCATTTTGCTTGCATTATTATACTCGATTTTCTAAGGAAGCTCCTAACCAAGAGTCGAATGATACCTTCAAAACATAAAAATCACCAGGAGCACTACATGGATCCGAAAGTGTTTCAAGGTTTATTGGTTTGTCTATTTAATAACGATCAAAATTATTGGAAATTATGAAATAAATATTATATCTAAAATCAATTCAATTTGACATAAGCAAAAACTTTCAGTACTAAATAAAGCTGTAAAATCTCGTTCGTCCGAACATTTTGTTCATTTATGCACTAGGTACTTGCAGTCCTTCATTCGCACATACGTTTCCACATGGCCTACATGTAAGACCCAGCAACAGGAAAAAAAAATTAACTTACTACCCTGGTAAACATTGCTCGACACCGATCCAGAATAAACTGAACCCGAAAACATTATAGGCATTCAGTAGCGTCTTGCGCTAAGACCCACATTTACCTAGCTGCTTATGTGGGACAACAATTGTGCACTAGTGAATATGGGCCTTATCACAAAAAGGCGGCACTGAAACTTTCCACTAATATGTATATCAAATCGCCTGTTTTCGAAGATAATGCTTCTTGCCGTGCGACACTGTAACAAAACTTGATAGCGAAAAGCAGTAAAAATATTGTATTCTCACACGTGAAAAAACATAACAAATGGATGTCAAAAAAACCTGTTCTCAGAGAAAATGTCATTTACACCAAGTAATGAACTCGAATTATTACATATTTATCGAAACAAAAACTATTTAGCTCGTAGAAGCAGATCAGAAATGAAACTCTTTGGTGTTTTCAACTATTAACTAAAAATCACGTAGACGAACGCTGGAAGGTATTTAAACATTTCCATCAAACAAAAAAATCACGGAAAGTACCCTGCTTGTAGTGACGCAATGGTGCAAACCATACAACAGCAAAAGTTAGCTTAAGCTAATAGAAAAGTTTTCTAATCGAAATATACGATCACCCACTTCCCAGTAAAAGTAGTTCTCGAACCCAGTCATTGCGTGTTGGATTAAAGCCGGAGCATGACAGATGACACAATTAATACCAGAGCAGAGCCGACAGAGTTGTGACTTTTCACTACTAGTCATGTTGACTTATTTTTTTATTTTTGAAAGTAGGCAAATTGTTGAGTTTCTATTCGTTATAGTAAACTGAGTGAATGATGGAACATTTTGTATTCGTAGTAGGCTGTGCAGACTAGGTTGTGGGGCTGTATTAATTATAAACAAAAATGAAAACCAGATCCATATTAGTAGTCGGGAAAACGAATAATGCTCTTTGTGGTAGAGCAGGCATCCCCGGTAACCAATAAAAATCCTGCCTAGTTCACAAAAGTGGCTGGCAGTTGTTGTTTTCGTTGATTTGTTAACTCGGTAAATTTAATTTTCACATCACGTGAAAACGACTCACTGATTATCTTGTGCAAACAGCAGATTAGAAACATAAATAGTAAGGATTATTCGTAACCAGCAGAAAAAGAAGCAAGCAAACACTTGTAGTACCGAAGGGAAAAGTATAGCAGAACAAAGCAAAAAGCAAACATTCTTATATATAGTCGAAATTTAATGGTGGTCGAAGGGTAATGCGAAAAGTAAATCGTACACAATTTGTAGAAGCTTCCAAATTTTCAATTACAACAAAAACATGTCAGCAATTTGACAAGCAGATGAAACGTTTATAAACAAACATGAAAAAGAAAGAAGAGGCGTAAATGTGCCCAGTTACTGTGCTACTAAAAGGTAATCCCGAAACTGCAAGGAAAAAAACAAAGCTACAAATAACGTACAGAAAAGCAAATACTTGTAAGTCCTGTTTTATTTATGATAGAATAAATTGAAAATAAATTATTATCTGCTACTTTTTTCTTAAACGCAAGTGTTACAACGCTTAGGTGAGACGTTGATCACACAAGCCAGTTGGGATGGGTTCAAGACTCAACGAGCAGCAAATTAGCTCAGTGATCTTGAGATTGTGGTTGTTTGGATTATTTCATACATTGTTTTATTGTAGGGGGGCCCTATTCTCACAGTCACGTCACCTAGTGACTAGAAGAAAATTTCCTTCTAGTCACCAAGTGACGTGACTGTGAGAATAGGGCCCAATAAGAGTTTCCAAAAATTACAGTTCCTGACCAGTGACCATATTATCATTCTTAACCCTACTCCGCCCACGACAATTTTTTGCAATTAAGAATAGAAAAACATTTTTTAATCAAAATCTTTCTCTTTGCACTCGAATTATAATCTATGGCTACTATGCATGAAATCTGAAGTGGTGCTCTTGAGCACCACCAGTTTTAATGTATTTTTAACAGTTTTCTTCCAGTGGGTAGTCAATTGTAAATTATTAAATATGCACTGTTTGATTTGTACGCGGATTATGCGTTTTGCTAGCGTCTGTTTCTTAAGCCATTCGCTGCACTAACAAGTTCTGTGTATAGTGCATAATTTAGAAAAATAAGGTAACTTTTTCCCGCAGGGCAAAAATTTCGTACAAGTTTTTTTTAGGTTTTTTATTCTTTTTCTGTGAATTGCGTAATTGTATGTTTTGTTGCAGCCAAAACTGAAGTGAATTAATTTGAGACGCGTCGAAAAAAATGATCTTTCGTGTTGCAAATCCGATACTTTCCACATCGTGCTTCGAAAAAACCCCTTAAAATCCTTGCGCTTAGGTAAAAATTGAGAAATCTGTGCTAATCTCTGCATTCTAGTAGAAAGCTTTGAAAATTTGTGCGTTAAAACAGAAAACTGTGGAAATCTGTACAGTTCTTGCAATCTGTCCAGCATATTGAAAATCGGTGAAACACAGATAAATCTATGCACCTGGCATCCCTGGACGGAACTGATGCGGAGTAGAGTTCCTATATATAGAGTTAGGAGGACATAAAAGTCGGAAAACTGGCAGCTCTTATTCCAGGAAGAAAACACTGGCAACCCATGCCAATGTTCAAGCTCTAGCTTAATGATTTCATTGTCGTCGTGAGTTAAAACTTCACATGTACGAATGGAATACCAATTCGAAGATCTGATGATATGATTTCATACTTGTGCGAATATCTCTTTGTGTTACAAAAAAAAATCTTGTTCTTTTCGTTTCTCTACACTCGATAACACAAGAAAAGAGTAAAATAATTAAAACCATAATCACAATACCTTTTCCATATACATCCAAAAAGAACATGTTATGTGACGTAATGCTCGATTGGCTCCACCATTTGACATGTTCAATTGGCTCCGCTCAGTGTCTCCGCCTAACTATGAATATAGTAACTATAATGCGGAGTGGTGAATATCACAGTTTATAAAGAACAGTTGCGCAAAGACTGAAGCAAATCTACCTATTGAACACTCAAAACGTCTACCTATCGGACACGAAGAATAACAATGCTCGAATGCGTGGGGAGTATCGTTATTATGTGATTATAATTATGAGAAAAAAATCAATGATGTAATATTAACATTATTTAAAACCAGGAATACTTTCTTAATAATGACAATTATTAAAAAATATATGTTCACTGATATTCAAATTTGGCACTATTTCAAACACCGGAACAGCTCTGGGTAATGTTAATAATCTTCCACCGACAGTGGAAATATGAAGGTATTTCTCATAGTTAAAGTGCAGCTAAAATTTTGACAAATTTGTGTATGCATTCCACTTATACATATGTACTTATTCAAATTTATCTTACGCTGCAAATTCGATTGTTTTTTGTCACACCCCAATCAGACGACAAGCGGCAAAAATCAATGCATTTCGTTCTTAGTTGCGGATCAGTTGAGAACCGGAAAAAGCTTAAATTCTTTATACGATGTTATTTATCGTACTGATTTTTACAAAATAAAACTAAACACTTAATTTTAAATTTTTTAAATGCGCAAAGTTAACTTCTAACTGAAGCGTTCGGGTGAAGTCATTTGAAATTTAACTAAAAATAAAAGGTTGCCAAAATTTAAAAAAGACCAATGATTGGTCCAATGTTGCCAATCCTCTTTACGCAACTCTACTATTAAAAACTCTGGTGAATATAAATGTCGTCGCTGTTCGCCTTCGAGTACCAGATTGCACAGCTTGCATTTTGACAAACTGTAAACTGCCAGTTGAACGTGAAATCTCTGTTCGATGATGAAACTGTTCACTACGTCGTCCACCGTGAACAATGGAAGGTATTCAACACTTGTTCACTTTCATTTTCACGGAGTCTAAATAGTGCTTTATAAATGAAAATACGTTGAAAATCATTCGCAAACAGATTCGTATGCAATGCCTGAATCATCATTGTACCAAAGTATGCATGTAAAGCCTGTATATTGATTGCTAAGCAATCATTGCACCGGCCAGTGACAACTTTTTACCTTGTTGAGAGATTTTAAACCAGTTTCAATTTTACATTAGTTTCAAACTCAAAATCGTTTCAAACCAAATTTGACCACCAAAACTGATTTTCATGAAATAAGATTATTACGTATGGGGAATTGTACAATGCTCATTTAACCGTTGTGTATCCGACGCGGTACCCGGGTACCTTTTTAGGTTTCAATTAATAAAATTCCCATGTTTTATACATAGCTGGAAATCGAAACTTTGCGACATCTTAGAACTTCACTAAGTCAAGCTTTTGGGTTAATAATATTGTTGATATAGTAAGGGAGGGAGTTAGGAGGGGCTCCTGAATTTTTTTACTACGTAACAGGCCGCCGTGGGTACCCGGGTACCTACAAAACTGAAATACCAATAACTAAGGTAATTTCCAACCGATTTTGATGCTTTTGGGTGTTTTGGATTCAGGAACTCATCCGCTTTTGGACGTGGTAAAAACGAATCGGGTTACTTCATTCGGTGTCCGAGAATCCGGATTTCCGGAAGCAGGTTCCAGTACTGGGATACTATGTGTGAACTTCAATGGAATACTGGCAATATGGGTATCAAAATTCTTGGAATTGTATCAGTAGGCTGTATCTCGTGGTTTTGGAACCATTTGGTGATTTGACCCCGGAACGGACATTCCGGAGCAGGTTCCCGTGGGGCCGTGAGTGGCCATTCCATTCCAATTCCATTTTTTAAATTGCCATAGGGTCCCGTAACAATAAATAACAGACTTCCGAGACAATTTGAAGAGTTTTGATACTAATATTGCAAGGACATTATTAAAATTTACAAATCATACCCCAGTACTCGAACATTACCCCGGAAAATGCGGATTACCAAGAACCAGATCCATTCATCCGGTTCAACTTTACAGAATCAAAAAGTGGACGAGTTTCTGAATCCAAAACATCTAAAAGTGTCCAAATCGGTTAAAGGAAGCCATAGTTATGAGCATTGCAAATTGTGGGTACCCGGGTACCCACGTTGGCCTGTTAAAGGTGTTTTTTTTGTTGGGCACATAACTGTTAAAATCGATATTACCCTTCCCGATTTTGTTCTGGATCCGCTCTTGGACAAGTTGCTACTTGGCGATAGTATTTCAGAGTGACTCACGTGGCTTATGCCTACTGTTTTTTCATAAAACGTCGCACGAAAGTAAACTGTTATATGCCTGTCTATTTGCATAACGATGGGCTCATTGTGAACCTATGCTGTGTGAAATATCTATCCTATGCAAAGTTGTATAGATATTGAGTATACCACAGTATACCAAGTCTATGTGATGCCAAAATCTGCGTAATCAGTTATTTGTCCCGCACGGCTAGACGTCCTAGAAGTTCGCACACCCATGGATAACCTCAAGTTTGTAAATGTGTTTCGATACCACAGGATTGTAAATTGGTTAATGATACGTCATGAAAATTCAATTTTCCCGTGACAGGTTTTTTTTGCCTTCAAAATGCCCTGTGTATGCAAAGCTCATGATCCGCTGGGACATCAGCATTGCTTGTAAAATGCTTCACCACGCTAAACATTGCATACATACAGGACATTTTGCAGGTCACCAGAAGCTGTTCATTCCTACACGCTAGAAACATGTCTCATTTTTGGACATGTTTCGAAATCCAGAATAATGTTTCAAAAAATGTGTTTATGTCGAGTTATTTTCACCAAATATGTACAAAATATGTCTAACAAGAAACATATAAGGTGATTGTAATATCTCATTCACTTATTAGTTAGAAAATAATGACTTTGCTTAACGTTTTCATTTTACCACCAGTTCAGTTCCCCTATGAGCCAGCTTATGAGTCTTTCTAAAATTTTCTCATTCTAACGAAAGCTGTGCACACTATCACAAAACGGCCAAAATTCGAAAATGTTCGCATGTAAAAAATCACCACGAATCCCTAATTCTGAGGCCAAATTACTTGAAAACTTGTTTCCTGAAAATTTGAGTTTGGATATGCAGCTTTTTTACTTAAAAATACACAAAACATCAGGATCTGGGGTCATTTGAAGAAAAAGGTACTGAAATGCGGCTTAGAAATAGGGTAATGAGCCCATTTTCGCGATGTTTCTATTATCACACTACCCCTTCGAAGCCGTTGGTTAGAGCAGTATCTGCCATCTTTGTTCAACGCATTGAGTCAAATGGTAGCGCAACAATTGAGTTCTTGTCGCTTGGTCTCACGAACACTTCTGCGGCTTCCTGGTTGAAAACAATCCCATTTGATTTTGCCGTTTTTATTTATTATTTTCCACCAGTTTGTGATGTAGTGTTTGTGTCATGTGACGTGTACGTACATGAGCCATAGAAAAGTCTATTGGAGCACTCGATTCGAGTTTTCGTTGAGCTCAAACACGAGAATTTCACTGTTTTCAGCGCATTTGTGTTATTATATTGGTTCTTAACGACTAAGCAAAGCTGTTGATGTCAATTTTTACGCATTCCATTGGTTGTAGGCCGAGAAATTAATGAATTAGTGAGGCACCCTGCTTAGTATGGTGAAAATAGGCACTTTATCTAAATCTTTTCCAAATGCATCAAAAATACGAATGTAATATCCATATTTTAAAGACACACCTCTTATTCATATCCGATTCGAGATGCTAAAGTTATTGGACACTACTCGATTGAAAATTCAGGATGACCATTTTTATGGACACTAGGGTGGGACGAAAATTAGATTCCTGCTCCGAGCAACTTTTCGGGGAACTTTTGGGTTCTAAAACAATCGTGCAAATTTTTAGCTCGATATATATTATAACACAGTTAAATGCGCAATGTTGTTTTAAAACAACATTGCGAATACTATCTCAAAATTATCATAGTAACGAATTAAACCTGTGAGACAATTTTCAGAAGATTTGAAAAAAAATTGGTTTGCGTGTTTAAGGGTTAAAGTTTGCATAAGAATTCGTATGGGAAAATAATTCCTCCAGGAGTTGCTCATTAACTCCAAAAAATAAATCGATATGTGGTTTTAGTAAGAAATTTAACAGTGAAACCATGTCTCAAAGACCGCGAAATGATCTTGGGGAAAAAGTTATTCAGCAGAAACTGATTGATGTCTGACGGTTGATAAAATATTCATTTTTTCTAGCACCACTGCTGTTAGCTTTCTAATCATATACAATGTTCTTTGACTTTCTTTGAGTCCAAATTAATGAACTGAGTTTTTTTGGCCACTTCACAATAGTTTTTAGGAATAAAATGAGACTTCTTTTGTACACAATAAGAGAAAGTTTAAAATTGTGTATATAATTCAGCCGCCAGCAACAGTGATTCTACGAAAATTTAATTTCTTATCAATGGTCAAATCATCAATCGGTTTTTATTTAATAACTTTTTCTATAAGCGTCAGATCGTTTCAAAATCTTCGAGAATTTATTTCATTGTTAAATCTATCTATCTATCTATCTATATATCTATATATATATATATATATATATATATATATATATATATATATATATATATATATATATATATATATATATATATATATATATATATATATATATATATATATATATATATATATATATATATATATATATATATATATATATATATATATATATATATATATAAAACTCAATGTTTGTATGTATATGATTTGACTTCCAAACCGCTTAACCGATTGCCGTCAAAATTTATACATCGTAGGCATTTGTTCTGGAACGTGTTTGTGTGCTATTGGTTTGGGATTATCTGCCCGCCAGATGGCGCTTCGGAACAAATTGTGTTTTCCCCCTATTTCGTTGAAAGTCGCGCGATGGGTATTAGCTAGTTTCCTATAAAATGCACATGTCAATTTATTTTTAAGAGCTGATGACCTTCTGGACTTCTGGAGGATTTATTTATGTGGTTTTTGTTTGAGGCGAAACTGAGTCAGTTCCTAACCCCAACTGCTGTCAAAATGTATGAACTGACAGCGGTTGGGGTTAGAACCTGACTCAGTTTTAGGTTCAAGCGAAATCGCCATTAGTGAAAGTCAAATTTCCTATACGAAATCTCATGTAAACTTGAAATGTGGGCGCAAAAATATAGTTTCACCGATCGAGCTAAGAATCTACGCAGTTGTTCTAGAACCCAAATGGTACCCAAAAAGTTGCTCGGAGCAAAATTTTATTTTATTTATTTTTTTTTTTTTCATATAACCGTGTCCCACTCTTATGGACACCTCAATATTTGTATGAAGTACACAATTGATTAAATTGTGTATGGGAGTTCAGAATGCAATAACAAGATTATAGTAGAATGCAATTTTTGCAGCAAGCTGTGTTATAAATCTGATCTCGCAAGTTTAAATAACAGAAAATTATAACAAGTAACAGCACGAGATGTAGTTTTGAAAGGCTTTTGTCAAGTGTTTCTGATCGGGATACGTGCTAATTGTACCAAAAACTTTCTGGCCATTTTACACTGGCATCAGGTCACTTTGGCTTTGTTCGAGTCAACATTCCTATATTCATGTGGAACAGTCAGCGATGCCAGATTTACAGACATGTCTGTATTTTACAGACTTTTGATGTCTTCTACAGACGTAGCCAGAGATCTACAGACTTTTAAAAGGGTAATAATGTTTAGTAAAATTGCGCTAGAATAACTGTTTTCGAATACGAGTGATTCATTCACAATAGAATTCTACTTTCAATCTATTTTTAAAGTAAAATTTTAGTGTAACTACGATTTACACAACCATCTACAGACTTTTACAGACATTTTAGTTATTCTTCTACAGACATTTCAAAAAAACATGTGGCATCGCTGGGAACAGTTTCAATATTACGCCTACAATTATGTTATCTTTGAATGCACTGTGGTCTGGCATCTCTGCTCGCATGAAGCAGTATACGCTGCGTTACTTAGAGGTACTTTCCGAGCCTCTACTCAACCGAAATGACATTTGCTGCGCTCTTTGTTTACTTGGCTGCTCAGCTGGTCTTTAGAAAACCCTAAGAGAAGAGACCACAACAGGCTTCTTGCTCTTCTTAACCCATTATATCCCAGGGGTTTCAAAAAGTGAGCCAAATGCAGTGATATCTTCATTCCCATCAAAAAATGTATCAAAGATTATGGGAAAAATAAAATCGCCGCTTAAAATGGTTTTGAGAATGAAAATATCTCGTGCAAAAAATTTCGTACGATTATATAAAAACAACAAATTTTAAGTTGTTTCACATATTTCTTCGGATTTTCTGATAGACAACACTTCTTTTATACCTGTGGGAACGTTTTGTCACATAATGGAATTATTAGAACGAATGCCAACAATAAAATCTAACTAAATGTATTGCTTACTTTTCAGTCGCCATTTGCCCCTACTATGAACGGTTCAAAAATGTAAATAAAATTACAAAAAATGGCAGCAGTCTTTTTTAACAATGAAATATGAGGTGTAAAGATCCCGTTAGTGCAATAATAAAGCAGTTAGATGCCACAATTCTACAGTAAATACTCGTTAAACGATGGATAGTTCTGCGTATGAAATTTCATACGCTAGGATATAATGGGTTAATTTTCTCGATTTGGCCCTGCCGTAAATCTGAAGACAACAAGCGTTCATCGTTGCCAGATTCCCTTTGAATGCTTTTTACAATTGCCGAAAATAATTGTACGTAAAAGATCGCACCTTTACCAAGAATTTACAATGCTAGCTGCATTTAAAAATTAAATTAAATTTTTATTCATGTCTCTCTTAACAATACACGTGTAAGTATATCGTCATTCAGATCTTTTATTCAATTTGCACGAAATGTTGATGTGTATGAAAAGTAGCCAGAATAAATTCAGCAGCACTGTTTTCCATCCCGATTGTAAATATAATGAACGCTCATGACTGGCAAAATGACCAATCAGAATCTGCTAAGAGAAGAGACGACAACAGGCTTCTTGCTCTTCTTAATTTTAGGTTTGTTCCAGTACCAGGAGAAACTGGAAGTACTCCGGAGCAAACAGGGAGAAAATCGTTCCTGTACTATCATCTTCTCTTTTTTCTTCTTCTGGTGCCAAACCGGAGTGAAAAGGAACGAGAATTTTTTGGTCCGGAGCAACAGGGAGTAACTTCCATGTACTGGAACAAACCTTTTATCTACCAGGCCCTGTCGTAATTCCAAAGACAACAAGCATCCATCGTTGCCAAATTCCGTAGTTATATCGTCATTCAGGGTATTTATTCAATTTGCATAAAATGTTCATGGGTATGAAAAGTAGCCAAAATAAATTCAGCAGCACTGTTTTTCATCCCGTTTGAAAATATTATGAACGCTCTTGGCTGGCAAAACGACCAATCAGAAGTTGGTTCAATATTGAGGTTAGGACTGGATCAAATTAGCTACGCGATTGTCTTCTCTTCTCTTAGAGAAAATCCGCGAACAGCAGATCAGCCAAGTAAACAAAGAGTGCAGAAAATGTTATTCCGGTCGAGCAGTGACTCGAAGACTACCGATATGTAACGCAGTGTGTATTTGCTTCATTGATGTCTCTCAATCGGGTAACCCTTGGCCAAAGTATTTTGATATTGTAACAGGTATGCTTATTCACACACTGCCTCAATTTCATACAAAATAGTTTGCTATGGAAATTGAATTTTTCGATTCTCTTCTGTTTTGGAATATTGGTTTACTAATAAACTTATGATTGCGCCGCGAGTAAATGAATGGATTATTCTCCATATAAGTTTTATGGTAACTTTTGGTAATTTGATGTTTGCTGTAATTCATGTTACTTAAACTAGCAGTAGTGGTACTTTTCGAGCCTCTACTCTGCGGTGAATCAAACCGACGGCATCCAGTTCTAATAGACCTTTTTTTAGATACGACACTGTAGACCATCAAATGGAAATAGTCAAACCAATTAGGTGAGTAAATCGACTGTATTAAGCTTTGTGGATCCACAAAATTTAATACATTTCTTTCCATCAAAACAGATATTTCGAGTTTATTTTGGGTAGCATGTATCACGCGTTGTCAAAATTTTGGAACTTATTATTTCAACTGTTTACTTTGGATCGTTGTTCTGAAAAAAAAGCTCCCAATATCTGGATTAGTTTTCCGTTTAGGTGACGATAAGATATCTGCAGATAACATCTTTTATTATTTTGATAGAGTAGAAAGAGCTGCACAAGTTGGTTAAACGCCTAATTTTGGAATGATTATACTGTCTGATAGATATTTGGCATTTTTTGTTGAAAACCTCGTCTTCCAATACATACCATACTATCATAAACATGTTTCATAATATTGAGACATTCACCGAAACGTAGACGCCGCAGCAACTGCTTACTAAACGCCGCTCTAAGGTTGCCAGCAAGTTTTTTGTGTAACTAGTACTTGTATTTGCTGTTTGCAGTAGTAATAAGTCTCCCATTTTTGTTTAAACGCAAGGACAATTTTTAAAACAGAATTTGATTGAAAAGTATAGCACATTAAACCAATTTTATCAATTCTAAAATCTAAAAAGAATTTTTGAATTTTACGTGAAAAATTTGGCACTAATTGCATCTGGTATAGGGGAAAGAGGGTAACAGTGGAACCATGAAAACGTATTGTTTTCATAGTTCCACTGTTACCCTCTTTTCCCTATTCAACCTGTTTACTTATTCAGTCCTTCGTTATTCAAATTTGCAATATTATGATAGTTGGCTAAGCGCGGTGTTTCAGCCCGGCCGTTACTGTCGATCAGGAAAGACCGCGTGGAATTTTGGACAAATGCGCTAATAAAATGCGGAAATGCACTAAAACTAAAATGTAAACGAAGCAAGGCACTCATTCGCAGTTACGTTGTTTTCAAAAATTACGGTAGAATACACCAAACGATGAGCGAGAAAGCAATAGCATTTTCTTACCTGGTTATGAACATCTCATTGGCATATGGGGTGCAACTGAACTAACGGTAAATCGGTTTAGGCATCTGCAAACGACAGCTTCATGTGCGAAAACGAGACAGCGACTGGTTGAAACTGTCAGTTTTCCGAAGCAAAACACTTCCCTGTCGCTTTGCCAAGATGGTGCTGCTGCTGCTGCTGGTATGCGTTGATGTGTTGTGTGATGTATACCGAGCGAGTCAGCCACAGAGCGCCAGCGATGTGGTCGTAGTCGTGCTGTCGGTCGTGAGCTAGTTGGGTTGCTTCGTCTCGGGGAAAGGTAACGAAAACGGACCCATCGGAGAAATAGGTACGGGATTTTCAATGGTGGATTGCGGTTTGAAAACGGGATTTGTTAGTGCTGACCGTCATTGTGAAGCAGTGTTTGCTAATTCAGCAGCAATATTTTTGCCCACTTTGCACTCAGAGCTGTTTGGATGTAGCTTAAAAAGTGGCCAAGGACGAGCGAAAGCGGACCACCGCAAGGTTGGATAACGCAGAAAACGCGTAGTTTGCGAAAGGAAAGCTACCACTTTGGCTACACATCTGCTGTGTTGTGTGTTGTGGCCTTTTCTGCCGTGTGCGGTGCTGCCAGGCCAAGAGAGAGTGCATTTTGTGTTTTATTTGGCAAGGATTTTTCATTGCTGAAGTGACTGCTAGTTTTCCGATTTCGAAACGGCTCATAGCAAGTTTGCACTGTTGAGCGAGTAGTCTGGAAGGAATGGTTTCGAGAGGAAAAACAACACATCTCACCTACACGTACAGTGCGAGGTCAAAAGGATTTGATCTCGTTTCACATTGAATAGTGTCATGGCTCGGTAGTGTGTGTGTGTGTGCCTTGCAGGGGGAAAAGTGCCAAAAGTGTAGTGTAAACAGTTGATACGAAAAGAGGGCGGCTCGAGTGGGCAGGAGGAAAAGCACGAAAAAGATGCTAACGTTGTAAACACACTCGCACACATCCATAGATTTATGCTAATGCTTTCCGTGTTTACGTGGTGTATGTTTACATGTGTGAGCTGGAATTGTGTTGTTGCGGAACAACGCAGCCACCATGGTTCAACGATCTGGTGGTGGTGTAGTCGACCCGACCATTGTTTTCAGAGCGATTTGCAGCTTTCCCAATGGGTTTTGGGTTTTTCTCGACGGGGTTTAACAAGATTTTATTGCTCATTCATTCAGGTAAAGTTGAATCTAGGTATTCGGAAGAATTTGCTTTCTAGCCCTTAATTTCAATTTGTGTGATGCGATATGTTCAAAATCTTGTAATATACTTGAGAAAATAGGCAAAACGAAATAATTTTCGAGGTCAGACTAGAAAAAAGGTGAACAACGTGCAATGCCCCGTCTTTTCGTAATATGATTATGTTAGTTGGGGGATTGTTCTTGAATTGGGTACGTTTTTTTGCAATTGCTTCGTTTTGCTTTTAAAACCTACACAATGCATTGAAATGTTCGAACAAATGTCATCTTGTTAATTAACATTACTAGATTCTCCCTGTTACAATAACTTGGTCTTAGTTACTAGTCTCCCTGTTAAAATAACTTAGTAAAATAGGTCTTGTGACCATATGATGTTTTAGCTTGAAGCCAAACTGAGTCAAGTGGAAGCCAGAAGTTTTTTACTTCTTGCTAAATTGTGTAGCACTTAAAACATTACTAGTTCACCAGTAAATATTTGATCTCATTGGGCCTAAGAATATAACGGTCTTTCATTAAAACACTAATAACTTTTCAATCTGCCTAAGTTCTATCATCCAACCTACCGAAAGAATCACGCAAGTATCCAAGGGAAATTTCAAGAAAACTTCGATTTGATTGCTTGGTTTCTCAAATCGCTTAAACAAAACCCAAGACATGCTTATAAATTAAATACCAAAAGTCAAACACAGACCAAATTTCATAGTTGAATATAAATCAAAATCAACCATTAGTGTTTATGGTAACTAGTCACTGCGATTAGTGTTTATTGTAACCAGAATTATGCATATGAACATTCCTGTTTACTAGAGTATAACTTAAAATTCACTATCCAATTTTAAACCGATATTCAGTACTACCGACAGTCTTATAATATAATTTAATTTAATTTTGAACAGTGTGAACTCGAAATTCCCAAATCAATCCAGCAACTGCCTAAACTATTTTGATAACTTTGGACGTGTGGGCACACTATAGCGGAAATATAATGCCAACATTCTGTTTTCCTTTCTCCACAGTTCGCTTGCTGTAAGTTTTTCTACAATGAACATTAACAGTTTTTACTTGATTCTCATTAGGTCACAGTAACTAGAAAAGATCGGGTGGCTGACGAGCTTCCTAGTTGTAGAAAATTTTGAATAATGTCCAATAATGCAATTGTACTTGGAGAAATGCAGCAAATTCTTTGACATTTTCGGACTCAGATTCGGCAGAACAGTCTTTTTTTTATCTTAAAATACGTTTATTTGGGCCCAAATGCTGTAGCTTAACGAGGCCGATAATTCATTTTTTTATATTACATGTCACATGTTAGTGGGGGAAGGGAAAGCCGTATTTAGGGGCGGCTTGCTCCCCTCTTATGTAAGTAAAGGAAGAAGGTAGGAAGTGGGATACATATTGTGTAATTGACATCGTCGTTTGCTGATTGATCATTGTGGCGGATATGCACACTTTGTTGTAGTGTTGTAGTTTCCAGCCTGTAATCGCAGGGGCGAGGGGAGGGTCGATATTTCGGATAATTATTGGCACTCTATATCATCTGCATGTGCGGTATGTCATGATGTTCTGGATAGACGGTTATCAAGAAGAGTGTGCACCGAAGACTCGTGAAGCAATGCCATATTGTAGATACAGGGATAGGTTGGTGAGATTCTACTGTGAATGAGAGAGGGTAAAATGTATTAAACTTGGACATCAATGGTTTTCAAAAAGATATAGATAAGAAAAATATAGGGGTGGTCACGGCTTGCCAGGACGTCCCGGACTGGCACATAGGGTGATCTACCTCGGGCCCGAAGGGAATCTATTAGTTGGGACCTGGCAACACAGTACTCTGCGCACAGCCAAACAACATGCTCGATGTCGTGATAGCCGTTCTCACAAACACAATGATTATTTTCAGCAAGCCCTATACGACGGAGATGCGCGTCAAACGAGTAATGGTTGGACATGATCCTTGACATCGTACGAATAAAGTCCCGGTTCACATCCAACCCCTTAAACCAAGCATTCGTTGATACCTTCGGGATAATGGAATGTAGCCACCGTCCCAGATGCCCATTGCTCCATGAGGTTTGCCAACTATCGAGCGTCCTCTGACGAGAGATACTGAAAAATTCGTTGAAGCAAATTGGTCTTTCGTAAGTGTCGCCTTCTAATGCGCCCACCTTGGCTAAAGAGTCCGCCTTCTCATTGCCCGCAATAGAACAATGTGACGGGACCCAAACCAAGGTAATCTGGTAAGATTTTTCAGATAAAGCACTCAGATATTCCCGTATTTTCCCCAGGAAATACGGTGAGTGCTTTCCAGGCTTCGCCGCACGGATGGCCTCAATGGAGCTGAGACTATCCGAAACGATGAAGTAATGGTCTGAGGGCAGGGTGTCAATGATCCCGAGAGTATACTGAATGGCAGCTAATTCTGCGACGTAAATTGAAGCAGGATCATTGAGTTTGAATGAGGCAGCAAGATTTTCGTTGAAGATACCGAAGCCTGTGGACCCGTCGAGAATTGATCCGTCAGTGTAGAACATTTTGGCGCAGTCGACTTGATGGTATTTGTTATAGAAAATATTTGGGACCACTTGTGGGCGAATATGATCCGGAATTCCATAAATCTCTTCCTTCATGGATGTATCGAAAAATACAGTTGGATCAGAAGTATCTAAGAGATGAGCACGGTTGACGTTATATGTAGATGAATTGATGTTCTGTGCCATGTAATCGAAGTACAAGGACATGAATCGGGTCTGAGAATTAAGCTCGACAAGCCTTTCGCAATTTGCAATCACCAATGGGTTCAGAATATCGCATCGAATGAGCAATCGATATGAGAGGTCCCAGAATCGATTTTTCAGCGGAAGAACGCCCGCCAGCACTTCGAGACTCATCGTATGGGTCGAGTGCATGCAACCCAAGGCAATACGCAAGCAACGATACTGGATTCGCTCCAGTTTGATGAAGTGTATGTTCGCAGCGGAGCGAAAGCAGAAACATCCGTACTCCAACACTGATAATATCGTTGTTTGGTACAACCTGATTAGGTCTCCTGGATGGGCACCCCACCATGTTCCAGTTATTGTACGGAAAAAGTTGATCCTTTGTTGGCACTTCTGTTTCAGATACCTAATGTGACATCCCCAGGTACCTTTAGAGTCGAACCATACCCCGAGATATTTGAATGTTGAAGCCTGAGCAATAGTTTGATCCATTAATTGAAGCTGTAGTTGCGCTGGTTCACGCTTTCTAGAAAATACGACTAGCTCAGTTTTCTCCGTGGAGAACTCGATACCCAGTTGGAGAGCCCATGCAGACAAATTGTCCAAGGTATCTTGCAGTGGTCCTTGCAAGTCGACGGCTTTAGGACCTGTAATAGAGACCACACCGTCATCTGCAAGCTGCCTTAGCGTGCAGGAATTGACAAGACATTCGTCAATGTCATTCACGTAAAAATTGTAGAGGAGAGGGCTTAGACATGAGCCCTGGGGAAGGCCCATGTAGCTAAATCGTGATGTCGATAAATCGCCATGCGAGAAATGCATTTGTTTTTCAGACAACAGGTTTAGCAAAAAGTTATTTAAAATTGGCGAAAGACCATGCTGGTGCAACTTCTCATAAAGAATGTTGATCGAAACTGAATCGAAAGCCCCCTTAATATCCAAGAATACTGATGCCATCTGCTCTTTGTTAGCATATGCCATTTGAATTTCTGTTGAGAGCAACGCAAGGCAATCGTTCGTCCCTTTGCCTTTGCGGAAGCCAAATTGTGTATCTGACAGTAAGCCATTTGTTTCGACCCAATTGTCGAGCCGAAACAGGATCATTTTCTCGAACAACTTCCGGATACAGGACAGCATTGCAATCGGACGATACGAATTGTGGTCGGAGGCTGGTTTTCCTGGTTTTTGGATGGCGATGACCCTCACCTGTCTCCAGTCATGTGGGACAATGTTACCCTCAAGAAACCTATTAAATAAATTCAACAAGCGTCTTTTGGCAGAGTCTGGCAGATTCTTCAATAAGTTGAATTTAATTCTATCTGGCCCCGGGGCTTTATTGTTACATGATAAGAGAGCAAGTGAGAACTCCACCATCGTAAACGATGTTTCGTTCGCGGTATTGTAAGGCGACGCGGCGCGGTAGATTTTCTGTGCCGGGGCGGAATCCGGACAAACCTTCTTGGCGAAATCGAATATCCAACGGTTTGAATATTCCACGCTCTCGTTAGTACTGTTTCGGTTTCGCATACGTCGGGCCGTGCCCCAAAGAGTGCTCATCGATGTTTCTCTTGTTAACCCGTCGACAAACCGGCGCCAGTAACTGCGTTTCTTAGCTTTCATTAAATTTTTCATTCGCTTTTCTAATATCGCGTATACTCGATAACTAGCAACTAAACCGTCGTTCCGGAAGGTTTTATACGCGGCAGCTTTCTCCGCGTACACGTCTGAGCACTCTTTGTCCCACCACGGGTTGGGAGAACGTTTTTGGGTGTTCACGTCGGGTACTCGTTTCGTCTGAGTTTGAATCGCGCTATCGAGAATCGAGTTGGACAAAAACTTATATTCTTCCTCCGGGGGAAGTATCTGTGTTGAATCGATAGTTTTGGATATCTCAGCAGCGTAGCTCTTCCAATCAATGTTTCGTGTGAGGTCATAGGGAACATTGATTGGTGTCGATGGTCTTGAACCAGTGGTGATTGCAATTACAATTGGTAAGTGGTCACTACCGTGGGGATCAGATATTACCTTCCACTTGCAATCTAACCGTAGTGATGTCGAGCATAAAGATATGTCCAGTGCACTTGCTTGCGCAGGTGGTCTAGGAATTCGTGTCATTTCCCCTGTGTTCAGAATTGTCATATTGAAGTTGTCACAAAGGTCTTGAATTGTCGAAGATCGATTATCGTCGTATAGACAGCCCCACCCCGTACCGTGAGAGTTAAAGTCTCCAAGAAGCAGGCGGGGCGAGGGAAGGTGTTCAATCACGTTGGAGAATCTTCGATATCCCATCATGGCCCTAGGAGGAATGTAAATAGAAGCAATGCAAAGATCTTTGCCTTTGATTGTTGTTTGACAAGCGACAACTTCAATGCCTGGCGTCGAAGGGAGGTTGATTCGATTGAAGGAGTAGCACTTTTTGATCCCTAAAAGTACCCCCCCATATGAGTCTTCTCGATCCAAGCGGATAATGTTAAAATCGTGGAAGTTGAGGTTTATATTAGAAGTTAGCCATGTTTCACATAGGGAAAATGCATCACAATGATTGTAATTTAGCAAGTGTTTTAATGAATCAATTTTGGGGATAATACTTCTGCAGTTCCACTGTAAAACAGTGATCAGATCCCTGATTCCGTCTAATAAGTTAGCCATCGAAGGATACGATCGCTGTAAGGAGGGGCCATTGTTCAGTCAACTGTTTTAAAAATGTTCTTACTGTTGGTAGAATAGCAACCAGCAAGCTTTTCATAGGATCGGTAATGTTGAAAGCTGTGAATATCCAGTCCACAATGTCAGAAAATTTAAGGAATCCCGTTTTAGGTTGAGTTTCTGACTGTAAAATTGGAGCACTTGGGATTTTTGGTGCCCCGGGGAGTGCTGGGAACTCCTGGTTGTATCTCAATTTCCCAAAACCAGGAGGTATTATCTTCGGATTTGTACCAGCACTTCCAGTTGATGAATTATTTTTATTTTGTACCCTTGTTTGGGACAACCTAGGACCCTTACGAGGAAGTTCAGGTGAGTTTTGATTAGGTCTTTTCCTAGAGTTTCCAAGCGGAGCCAAAGAATGCCCCTCGCAAGGGTCGTTAGAGGCGTTATCGTCAGTTGGCAAGAGAGCGAATGGGTTTTCGGAGATAAGTGGAACAGCTCTTTTAAGCATTTCTGCGTAAGAGCGTCTGGAGCGATCTTTGGCGGATCGCTTCAGTTTATCCGCGCGAAGTTTGTACGTTGGGCATGTCAAAAGTGCATGCGGATTCTCCCCACAGTAAACACACTTCTCAGCGGGGCTACTGCAAGTATCATCCGCATGGCGTTCCCCACATTTACCGCACCGTTGCTTGTTGCTACAGTAGGTGGCCGTGTGACCTAGCTGCTTGCAATTGGAACAATTCATGACCCGCGGTACAAACAGGCGTACCGGTAGACGAGCTCCTCCCACTTCAACGTAGCTCGGAAGTGCAGATCCGGCGAAGGTTACGCGAAACGAGTCTGATGGATAGTAATTACCATCTTCGATGGACTTTGAGTGCAATTGCTTGCACTCCAAAATCTTAACTGATTGAAGGTTAGGGTCCTTAAAGCGGCCAGCCCCATCATTCATCAGATCATCGACAGTTAGACCCGCATCACTTACCACACCGTCGATCTCCACATCACGAGAAGGGATGTAGACGCGATACTCCAGCGTAAAGAGGCTATTGCTAACGATATCATTGGCCTGTTTCAAGTCAGTAACGACTACGCGCAGTTTATCTGATTGAACCTTTTTAATCTCGGTTACGGCCGAGTAACGTTTTGTCAGCTCCCGTGCAACAGTTATGCTGTTTAACGGTTTATTTTTGGGCCGAAAGTATACCACCCAAGGACCAGCGGATCCATCCTGGTAAACCTTGACTCGGGGGGGCTGTGAGACATTGGGGGAAGTGGATCGACCATAACATTATCTGTCTCAGTATCAGATATACGTTCTTCTTCTTCATAATATTCCTCTTCGGAGGGTGATCCTTCTGTTTGTTCCATTTTGTTGCGGGAGCAACACGCTCGACCGCACTGTTTAACTTAAATCAAAATAAAAAATCAAAAGCAATAAAAAGAAAAAAATCGATAAGAAAAGTAAAAAACGAAACACTTCACCAGTTGGTTCCTGACGAGCTGGTAGGTGAATTGATCCTTCGTTTGTTTTATCCGTCACCCGCGTGACCTTCACACAGTAGAGCTGATATAGCTCGTCTAAACAAAGCCGTCTTTCAGGCAAGAAAAATGTTTAGTAACGCACTTCACTGCACTACTTTAACTGATATCGCAGGTAACAATTATCACTCGCGGGACTGTTTATTAGTAATGCTTTACTGCAGCCTCTGCCACAGCAAGCACCTTCGAACCACCGAAAAAACTAAACCACACCGGAGAGAACAAAAAGCACTTGTTTCCCGGTACAAAGTTGGGTTACGAATGAGAACAGTCTTTGTTTGAATGCAAAATTGTAAGCTACGCCCATATCTCGACGAACATATTATTACGGCTTAAAAGCCAACTGTCAAAATTCTCTTTGAGAGGAAATTCCGGACAAACCGTTACTCAGCAATCACAGATGTTGGTAGCAAACAAAAGAGAAAAGTTTTCTCTTTCAATAACTGCTGTAAATTGTGGTTGGCAAGTAAAGCTTTGTCCGGAATTTCCTTTCAAAGAGAATTTTGACAGTCGGTTTTTAAGCTGTAATCATATGTTAGTCGAGATATTTTGTATGTTCAGATGCAGCCCAAGAGCGAATCTTGTGGTTTATCCAACTTATCGAAAGAGGTAAAACTGGTTCTGGACCAACGAAGTCAGTCGCAGCGCTTACTCTAGCCAATTCGTCTGCCCATTCATTTCCAGTAATTCCGGAATGACCGGGTACCCATAGAAGGTAGATAGCATTTGAAATGCCAAGTTCTTTGACTGAGTTCGACATGCGATTACTAATTTCGGTCTCGAATCTGCCGAACTAAGTGCTTTCAGGACAGCCTGACTGTCAGAGATTTTACCACAAATTCCCTGTTGAAGTGCCGATTGTACGCCGATAGATTTCTGCTTGGAATACGGTACAGTATCTACCAAGCAAATGAGACTGGTTTAATCTCCTTTCACGACAATAGACTCCAGCACCGGCTCGGTCCTCTAACAAAGAACCGTCAGTATAACAAACTACATATTCTTCAAGTTGTCGCTCCATCCAGCCAGATAGCGATTCCTCGCTAGGAGGAATTCTCACGCTGAAATTTTTAAAAAGGAAAACTACGTGTGAGTGTAAGGTCACTGGGAGCAAGTGTATACTCATCCCAAAAAAAAATTTGTGGTCACAGCCTTGTGTAGCCAATTGCACGATCTATTGGATTACTGTTCTGGAGACCTGTATCCTTAAGACGGTATGCACAAGAAAGTGCTTCTTATTTCAGAAACACATAGTGGTTTTATGTTCAAGGGTGTCTCTAGAGCAGCAGTAGGGGATGTCGAAAACGCACCAGTCGTCGCCATCAAGACCATCCTCTGAAGATGGCCTAACTTTGATTGGATGATCATAACTAACTCCCTTCTGTTACCAAACAAGGCACCCGTATACCAGTATTGGCCTAACAATTGTTGTGGAGATCCACTGAATGTACTTTGATTTGAGTCCCAAAGATTTGCCGGAAGCGTGTCTAGACGGCACCGGTGGTTGAGTGGTAAGCGTGACCGCCACCCATCCCAATTGGTCTGAGTTCAATCCCAACCGAGGTCGTTGAGATTCGGAAGGGAAGTAAACCGTTGGTCCCCGGTCCACTAGTCCAGAGAGTGGAGTCACCTCTCTGTTGTCGATCTTTGGTTTCGTAGCAGAAATAGGCTGATGGAAAATAATTAGAACATGAAGAAACGCACCCCATACTTACTAACAAATATCCTTCTCGAGTGATACTTGTGGATTGCGCAGTAGTATAAACGGCCTCTAGCATAAGCAAGTATCGAA
Source organism: Topomyia yanbarensis (assembly GCF_030247195.1). NCBI lineage: Eukaryota > Metazoa > Arthropoda > Insecta > Diptera > Culicidae > Topomyia > Topomyia yanbarensis. The sequence goes on along the minus strand of NC_080672.1, from coordinate 350,417,708 downwards.
CTAACATCCCTTCCCTTTCCTTCCGCGTTCTACGTTCGAGCCTGGCCGGCGCCAGTATTGATCAATAAACACTTTAGGATTATCAGGAGCTGCACATTGAAAGATGCTTCTTCGCTAGTCCCAAGCATAATTATCTACTGGTTACCTTTGCAACTTCTGCTAGTCCAGATCGATAACGGAATGGTAGCCAGGGGTGGTCGCACAAGCTCAAGCCCAATATTTGCCGGAAGTGCGCCTACATTGACCGAAGGCCATGTAAGCTTTCTTGATTCAGATCAATTTAGTTGTGAGTCAAAAATTATCCCAACACATTTTACTTGATCTGCGGCAACAACTCCAGAGTAAAGGAACTGCAACAGATGAGCTCCGGTTGTGATCCTTCGTTGTCTGAAAAGCACCTTTGCTGTTTTATTTGGATTAACTGATATTCCAGCATAAAGACACAATTGCTCAACCTTACATAAGGCTTGTTGCATCAAATCAAAAAGTGTGTTGATGAAAATTCCGGTGAATTTTATATGATAATCATCCGCGAAACCACATGTCGAAAGCCCAAACTCATTCAGTTCTCAGCACACTACCTTGAGAACATTCGCAGACACTCAGGTTCCTTTATCTCTACTTGTCTTAACGATGAGCACAGATGTCGGTTGCTAAGCATTGCGTTATCCAATTCGTGATATATAAAGGTACTCCATGATCTTGTGCTGCTTCCAAAATGAATTCGAAAGACACGTTATCAGGTGCTCACCTTCAATATTAAGAAAAACTCCTAAACTGATTGATTGATTTTGCGATTTTCGATGTTGTAGACAACATTGTGTAACAGGGTGGTAGAAGACTTCCCCCTGCTGGCGCTTGCCCAAACTAACCTTCCGAATATAGTGGTCTATTAAACGTTCCACTGATTTGAGAAGGAAGGAGGTCAGTCAGATCGGTCTAAAGCTTTTTGCCTCATCATAAGTAACACGGTTACTTTTGAGAACAAATTTCACCATTATTTTCCGTCACGCTAATGAAATGTATCCAGTTGCAAGACTACAAGTAAGAACTTTGTTCAAAATATGCTTGAAGAGTTGATATCCTCTTTGTAGTGGAACTGGAATGATTCCATCTTTTCCCGGAGAGTTATGCGGAGCAAAACTTTCAATCGCCCATTTCATTGATTCTGAGCAAATGTCCAAAAATCAGAATTACCTGAAAAGAACTCAAGGGCAGTTGTCAGTGATGACTCTGTACAGCCTGGAAAGTGTGTGTCAAACAGACAGTTGAGTACCACATCTTCACCAGATGAGTATTCACTACTAGCATTTCTAATCAAACTGATATAAAAGTCTGTCGATTTCGAAAGTAACTTATTCAATCTACTCGTTGAAATTTAAGACATTTGCACAGAGGCTTTTCCAACCACCTCGCTCAGAGGATCGAAAGGCATTTCTGTATGCTTTGTGAGTCAACCTTAATGCCTTCAACCTGTCCCTGTGTCTGCGATTCCAAGCAATTCTTCATAACTTTTTGAGTCTAACAAGTTTAGTATTTCACCAAGAGGTTCCTCTAAAGGCACGCGTAGCTCGATGCGGACAAGCCTCTTGACATGTTGCTACTATGAGTGACATTGTTTTATCCACGACCTCAACCAAGTCACTTGGAGATTCAATCATGGGAAGATACCTATGAAACCTATTCGCCAAGCCCGTACATTTGGGATTACAATATGTGACGTTATCTAACGAGACGTTTAAATACTTAAAGACGATGTACTTATGATCAGATAACGACGTTCCAAGCTCGTTTTCCAACTCATTTGTAATACTGTCAGAGCAGAGAGTTACATCTAACACCTCTTCTCTGCCATACCGTGCCAATGTTGGGCTATTTCCTATAAATAAGAATAGCAGATTTTTACTACTTCAATATTCCAACTATTCGTGCCTCTCAGATTGATATCTGAGCTGCCCCAAATTATATGGTGAGCATGCGCGTCGCTGCCGATTTTTCTTTATTCAAGTCGTTCGTTCGTTTAAAGGTGACACATTTTGAATTTCTTACAACTAGGTGCTAAAACATTTTATTATAATTAATTTTTAAACAAGCATAACATTTTGCAACCATATTAAAACTAGGAATAACTAGAGGGAGTGATTCATTTTTTTTATTAAGATCGAAGGGAAGGGGGCTAATTAGGGGATTTTTTAATGAGCAGTAGTACTGTTGAGCATTTCTTGACGAGATAATATATTGGACAACTAAAACTAGAAAGGACAGGGACAAATAAGTTTTGGGAAGATAATTAGGAAGGGGTGTGTGGTGAATTCCTTATCTAGGTATCGACGACAGGGAAGATAGAGTGGACAAAGTTGACAGTGGGAGAAAGATATCGACTTTCAGTTTCAGACATCGGGAAATCAACGGTAAGGATTACAGACCCGGTCGTATGCCGGGCAGTCGCCCTCCAGCCGACAGGGGTTCCTCCAGACGATTTCGTAGTACGGTTCAGATGCGGATCGGCAACACACCGCGTTTCGCGTGTGTTGTTTGTACTGTTGGCTCAGTCGCCAGAGATGTTTCGTATCAGCTTGAGGTCACATGAAACCATCGTTAGTGTACGGTACAAGCAGAAGAGGGCACTTTTGGGAATGATAAGAAAAATAATAGTACACGCAGAAAAATGAATTATAGATATAACAATATTCTGGTTTAAACTCAACAATAATTATTATTATCTCAGGACTAATAATATTCAATACTTGATTCAATCCGTAATATTGTTATTTCTACAATAAATTCTGGCTTTGACGTTTCTAGTTTTCAATCACATCATCGGTTGAATCAACAATATTATTGTTGAAACGATAGCCAATATTATTGATCTAATATTGTGAACACGATTGGTCCAACAATATGATTCAGTTGAAACTACAACGAATATAGAAGAAAATATGTACTGTTGATGTTTGTTAATAAAATAAAATTCAATAATTTTATTGCTTTATTTTTAAATTTTCTGTAAATTTAAAAACTTTGTAGGATCATTTGCCAGTTATTCATTTTCTGCATTTTGAGGTTGTTCTGAAAGTGTCAAAGGTTATATTACTGCCAATGTTATTATTTTAATATTGACACTTACCTCAGTGTTGAGTTTGGGCTGCGAAATTTGTTGAAATCGATATTCCAAAATTTGTACATTATTTTTTATTAATAAATAGTAATTTTCATTAAGAAATGAAAAATACCACCGCAAACACGCACAAACATTTTCAATACACACTGATTTACTACTAGTCAAAACCAAAATTGAATAAAATTTGGTTGGAATGAACATAATATTGTTAGTTCAATAATAAAATATTGTATATTGTACAATCAAAGAGTTTCGAATCAAAAATAGACTGTCGATTGCTATCAAAAATGAATTTTGTTGGTTTAATCATGTGAAATTTCGCTGCGTGTAGTAGTCAAATCTGTATATTGACGGTTTTAGGAAATCGCAGCTTGCCAGTACATCTGGAACCGGGACATTGGGTGATCTTCCTCGGGCCCGAAGCGAATCCAATAGATGAGATCTGGCAGAACCGTACTCGACGCATGCCCAGACAATATGTTCGATATCGTGCTAACCGTCACCACAAGCGCAGATGCCGCTATTCGCAAACCCAATACGTTGGAGATGAGCGTCTCGAAATCTCGACCCACATCTGATCCCAGGTTCGCCAGATCATCCGGATTATCCACCGTCCCATTTCTCCATCGCTCCAAGATATCTGCCAACTTTCTAGCGTCCTATGACGAGAGATATTGAAAAATTCATTGAAGCAAATTGGTCTTTCATTGATGTCACCTTCTAAAGCGCCCGCCTTAGCTAAAGAGTCCGCTTCTTCATTACCTGGAATGGAGCAATGCGAGGGAAACCAAGCTAAGGTAATCTTGTACGATCTCACAGACAAAGCACGCAGAGGAGCTACCATATTTTCCCAGAAAATATGGAATGAGCTTCCTAGGTTTCATCAAACGGACAGCTTCTATTTAGCTGAGGCTGTCCGAAACGATAAAGTAATGATCAGTGAAAAAGTATCAATAATGCCAACGGTATACTGAATAGCAGCAATTTCTGCGACGTAGACTGAAGCAGGATCATTGAGAAGGTTTTGATTGAATATACCGAAGCCAGTGGAGCCGTTGAGGCATGACCCGTCGGTGTAAAACATCTTGTTGCAGTAGACCTCATCGCAATTTACTATGGAAAATGTTTGGGCTTACTTGCGGACGTATGTGATCCGGGATCCACGAATCTCATCTTTCATGGATGTGTCGAATATTAATTACGATTGGCAGATGGTTCGCTGCCTTGGGGATCAGAGACTACCTTCCACGTGCAATTTAACCGCAGCGAGGTCGAGCAGAGGGACAAGTCTAAGGAGCTCGCGCGCGCTCAAGGAGCCGGAATCCGTGTAATTTCACCCGTGCTCAAAATGATCATTTTGAAGTTGTCGCAAAGCACGTGGAGTGAGGTGGATCGATTATCGTCAAGGCAACTCAAGTCGTACCGTGGGAGTTAAAATCAACTAAAACTAGCGTCAGTGCGGGGACGAGTTCCGCAATATTGCAAAGCCATCGGTGGACAACTGGGGCTCTTGGGGGAATGTAAGTGGAAGCAATGCAAAGGTTTAATTCTAGTGTGGCAAGCGACAACTTCAATGCCTGTACTGATCTCTAAAAGTACCGTAAGAGGCTTCTCGATCCAGGCGAATAATATTGAAATCGTGAAGGTTGATATCTATTCCTGAAATAAGCCATGTTCGGTATAATGCAAATGCATCGCATTTCAAGTTATTTAGTAAAATTTCAAACGAACCGATTTTCGTGATAATGCTTCTTCAATTTCACTGCGAAACAGTGACGAAATCCGTGACCGTGTTCGAAGAATTAGCCATCGAAGGATACAATCATCGAAAGGAGGGGCCATTTTGCAGTCAACTGCATCAATAATCTTTTTACTGTGGAGCGAAAGCTTATTTAGATGCTTTTAAGAGGGTCAGAAATATTTAAAGCTGTAAAAATACGGCCCACAATATCAAAGAAATGTATTAAACCAGCGCTGATTTCCTTCTCTAGCTGAGATATGAGAACACTTGGGGTTTTTGATGTCCCAAGTAGTGCTGTGAACTCCTTTTCTGAGCTCAGAGTTTTGAGCCTGGGAGGTACCTGCTTCGGTTTTGACCCAGTACTTCTACGAGTAGTTATTGAAGGACCTTGAAGAGACACCTTCTGGCGTTAACAACGAAGCTTAGGAGATGAGATTATCTTCCTTTTTCGATTGCTTCTAGGCACAGCAGAAGATGTTCCCTCCTGGCATTCATCACAGTCGCCTTCGTCAGTAGACAAGTTACAATATATGTTAGTAGGTACCGATGGCGTAGCTATCTTTAGCATTTCTGCGAGATCGCTTAGAACGTTCCTGAATCGAACGCTTAAGTTTCTCCTCGCACTGTTTGTACGCGGGACCTATCGGAAGATCATGTGGGTTTCCCATACATTAGAGACGCTTTTCAATATTCCTTTCATAGGATTCCCACTGTATTTCACACACCGAACCTTATCGATGCAATGGAAGGCTGCGTGTCCCAATTGTTTACAATTTGTGCAGGTCACGACCCGCGGCACAAAAAGGCGAACAGGTAGACGAACCTTGTCAAAGAGGAGATAGTTTGGTAGGGTAAAACCGGCAAAGTTCACCCGATAGGTGTTTGAGTTGACGTATGTCTTTTTTCCGTCAGCTGCGACTGATTCTGAATTTAATCGTTTGCACTCCAGTATCTTCAGTGGCTGGAGCATGGGGTCTTTAAAAAGGTCAACCATGTCAGCATATCAGCATATTACCTCGAACAGTCTGCAAATGCAAAACATGGACGCTGGGTAGCAAATAGATACGGCGTATATCATCCGCTACTGTTCTCACTTTTTATAAACGATGTGCATCACTACTGCCATCGGACTGTCGTCTGTTCTATGCAGACGATACGAAAATTTACAAAATATTTAAATGTCTTCTCGACTGCCTGGAGTTACAAAGAATGTTGCATCTGTTTGTGGAATGGTGCACAAAAAACTTTATGAGCTTAAGTATTACAAAATGCAACATCATTTCCTTCCATCGAAAAACTCTGTCCATCATTTATGATTATCAAATGTGTAGCTGCTCGCTTACAAGGACAGAACGCATTGGGGATCTTGGCGTTACTATAGATCGTGAAATGAACTGCAGACTCCACTATGGCGATATCCTGTCAAAATCCAACCGACAGTTGGGTTTCATCTTTAAGATTGCTAAGGAGTTTCGTGATCCGTTTTGCTTAAAATCATTATACTGCTCTCTTGTACGTTCATTGCTGGAATCCAATGCCGGAGCCCTTACCATGCAAACTGGATCGCCAGAATTGAAGGTGTTCAACAACAATTTGTGAAGTATGCTTTGCGGTTGCTGCCGTAGCGAGACCCAATTAACTTGCCACCATGCGAGAATTGCTGTCGTCTATTAAACATCGAACCGCTGATCAAAAGTAACTTTTTATGTTAAATAGACCAGGAAAGCGATTGAAAATAGATAGTTGACCGAACAAAACATGTGTACCCGTTTTACCCCGACTTTCTCCTATAGCTCAAGTGTGAAGTTAAACCTGATTTTACTTCTCGGGAAGAGGCTGAATGCGGCTGATGAAAAGTAGAAATTGTTATGTACAAAATTCCGGGGAATCGATTGGAGATAGTATGACCACTCGAAACGTTTATATCCGTTTTGCCCCAATTCTTTACGTAATGTATGTGTGGAGTTATACTTTACTCATCATTTCAGCAGCAGGTTGAACGCGAATTTTTTATACATAAGAATTACTACTTTTCAACAGCTGAAAAACAGCCAGGTTTAACTTCACACTTTAGTTATGAGAGGAACTTAGGGTAAAACGGTTACACATGTTTCGTGCGGATATTTTAGCTACCTTTAATTGATTTCCTGAAGTATTTAACATAACAAATTACTTTTTATCAGCCTCAAATGTTGGGTAAGTATAATTTTACACTTGCATAAGGAAAAGAATCGGGGTGAAACGAGTAAACACGCTTCATGCGGTCATTCCAAGTATGTTCAATCGATTTCTTGAACTGTTTTACATAAGAAAAACTACTTTGGTTAGCCACTTTCGGCCTCTTGCTGAAATGGTGAGTAAGGTATAAATTCACATATTTATTATGTGGAGAATTGGGGTAAAACGGGTACATACGCTTAGTGCGGTCATTCTATCTTCAATCGAGAAGTTTTTACATAAGAATTGCTACGTTTCATCAGCCGCATACAGCCTCTTTCCGAGAAGCACAGCCAAGTTTAACTTCACGTTTGAGCAATGGGAAGAATTGGGGTAAAACGGATACACAAGTTTCGTGCGGTTATTCTAACTAACTTCACTCGATTCCCCTGAATTTTGTACATTGGAATTACTACTTTTCATTAGCCACATTCAGCCTGTTTCAGAGAAGTACAGACAGGTTTAACTTCACACTTGAGTTATGGGAAGAATTTGGGGTAAAACGGGTACACATGTTATGTCCGATCATTCGAACTATCTTCAAACAATTTCCTGGACTATTTAACATAAAAAATACTTTTGAACAGTAGCTTTCTACGTCTTTCTGAAATATTGCGTAAGGTATATCTCCACACTTGTGTTATGTGAATAATTGGGGTAAAACGGAAACAAACAAACAAACGCTTCTTGCGGTCATTCTAACTATCTTTAACTGATTCCCCGGATTTTTGAACATAAGAATTACTACTTTTTATCAGCCATCTTCAGCCTCTTTTCGAGACGCACAGCCAGGTTTAACTTTCCACTTGAGATATAGAAAGAGTTGGGGTAAAATAGGTACACACGTTTTGTGCGGCCATTCAAACTATCTTCAATAGATTCTCCAGAATTTTTGGCATAAGAAATGCAAATTTTGATTAACCGTTTTCAGCCTCTTTCTGAAATGTGGAGTCTGGTTTAACTTTATCCTTGAGTATGGGAGGAATTGGGGTAAAACGGGTACGCACGTTTCAGGCAGCCACTCTATCTATATTCAAGCGATAACCTGACTTTTTACCGAAATATAAAACCAGGATTAACTTCAAACTTTAGTTTTTCGAAGAATTGGGGTAAAATGGATGTATACGTTTCGTGAGATTATTCTAATTACCTTCAATCAATTCTCTGAACTTTTTTACATAAGAAATATTAATTTTTGTCATCCGTATTCAACGTTTTACTGAGTTATATATTCAGTTTTGAACATAAACTCAAACGAAAGGCAAAACGCAAAACGGGCATAAAAGCGTACCGTGCGGTCGTTGTAAATACTAGCAATCAATTTCTCAGACTATTTTACATAAGAATAACCTTTCGTGGTAAACGTCATCCAGCCTTTTCAAAAAAGTCGCGTTTTGGGTTCATTTTTTCCCACTGTGCGCTGGAGGTAAGACGGATCACCTCACAAGGATTATTCGCTGCAAAGATACTCACAGGCGATATTGACAGCTCTGCTCAGCTTACTCAGCTGAATGTGTACGCTCTTGAGAGAAAACTTCGTCGCCGTAACTTCCTGTTCCTGGAGTCACGAAATACACAGTACGGACAGTATTACCCGCTTGATTCGTTTGCTCGCGATTCAACGAATTTGCTGATCTCTTCGATTTTTATGTGTCGTCTAATGTACTTGATCATTTTCGTGTTGCTCGTAATATGTAAATAGCTTTAATTTTTTCTTTTAAGTTTTCATTAAGACAATTTATGTCAGATGAAATAAAAACTAAAAAAATCACAATTCAAACTGGGATCGGAGACTATTCAACCCCATTTGATGGTACATGTACTCTACAGTCCTCTGTAAAAGGCTCGTAGCCAGAAATATCATTTACCACTACCCGAAGCTGGGAGCACGTCGTTTGGCATAAGTTCATTTGGAATAATGTTCATTAACAGCAGCTGACACATGCTTTCGTTTGGTATAATGTTTCTTAATCTAGTTGATACTCCCCATGTTTCAGTAATCTGCGAGTGGATCACAGGTTTGCTAGCAAGGGGCCGCCGCTTCCGACGGCGAGTCGGCGGCCACCAAACCTGGATGGTCTCGCTTATGCGACAAAGCCAAGGGATATGTTTGAAAGAAGAATTAACCCTTATGTTTAAGTAAAACGAGCAAACGAACAGTTCAACAGCTTGCTTGCGATCTTATTTGGCATGAAGATTCAAAGAACTGTTCTTGTTTGAACGAAGGAGTCAGCCCCTTAAGTTTTGGTAAACCGGGCAAACGAGTGGATCACCAGTCTACTTGCGAGGGCTATTGGTGTACAAATTTAATGAACAGCTCATGACTGAAAGAAGGAATCAACCCTTATGTTTCTGGCAAATATACATATATTTTCCAAACAGTCTACTTTCTACCTCTGCCGCTGTCAGACATACAATCGAGCCAAGTGAACAACAGGCCTCTCGATCTAGTGTACATTGTCTCGAGAACAAAGGAAGCATCGGATTATACTTGTTACCATGAGCAAAGTTGACGAAAAAGCTCTACTTCGACCCAACGCCGCGGTCGTTGACTTGAAATTTTGTTCAACGCGCCCGAGTTTTTGTGAAGTGGAATACCTTTTGAAGGCAAAAATGCAACTTAGACTTACGGAAGTGTTGTACCTTCAGTATCATCATCTTCGCAGTGCAGTGTTAATATCATTCAACACGTTTGCACAAGCTGAGCGTTTAGTTTTGCAGAACAACTTAAAACACGTGGTGGAAAGTGACAACGTTGGAATTAAGATTCCCGTTTGTATTGAAAATGATCATATAGATGTAAAGCTATGTGACCTATCACCTCGTACCCCTCTTGAGCAAATTGCAAAATACATGTCGCAATACGGAGAAGTAGAATCCGTTACACCTGATACCTGGAGAAGCTTCTTCCCGGGTACTCCTAACGGCGTTTTTGTAGTGAGGATGCGGGTCGAAAGGCCCGTACCCTCCTACTTGACAATAAAACTCAAAACTCACGAAATTACAATTAAACCGATTGCCAACTCATCTACGGCAAACCAACCCAAAACAGAGTTTTCAATACCAATGCCTGAACCACAAACGGTGGCCAAATTTGTGGCAGCAGTTGCACAGACCATACTGACAGGGTTGATTTCTTCTTTCAAATATGAGCAGTTCTTTAAATCTATATACCAAATAGCCCTTGGCTTTGTCGTATAACCGAGACCAAGGATCCGAAGCGGTGCAAAGCCGCTGAGAATCCGCCAGGCGAGGTTGCCGCCGTCGGAAGCGGCGACCCTCACAAGCAAACCTATGATACACTAGTTTGCCCGGGTTACTCAACTAGTTTAAGTCCGACGGAGTAGAGCGATGTCAGATGGTACCATACTTAAAGCGATGTGGCGTAGCCACAGTTTGGTATGGACGGGAATCGATTTTTTTCACCTAAAAAAATCGATGACTGTCCATACCAAATTTGCTAGCGGTGATGACAACAAAGCAACGTAGCCACATTTTGTGTCAACACCTAATATAACAGAAATTTCAATGCATATTTCAAATTATGCCAAACGACCATTATGCCAAATGACCATTATGCCAAATGAACATTATGCCAAACGAAAGCATGTGTAACCTGCTGTTATGCCAAATGAACTTATGCCAACCGAACTTATGCCAAACGAACTTATGCCAAACGACGTGCTCCCCCCGAAGCTTATCAGAGCGTATTTTCGATATTTCTGTTCCGTCAGTGCTCGAGAAATCTTGAATAAATTCCAACACTTTTTTGTCTTTGAGTCGGAGGAAGATCGCGTAAGGCTCGGTAGCCGAGCATGGATAAACTTTGAACGGGTGAGCTGATTTTGTTTAGACGTCCATCTCTCCTGGAGATGAACCACTGTTAGGAGAAGTCGTTTGTGCACGGGTATATTGCCCAGTGTAAGCTGGTAATACAGACAAGAATGAGAAGTGCAGTATTATAGCGCTACTTAATTTGTATATATAACGGTAAACAGATGGCTAGAAAAAAACACTGCTTCACTGCTCACTGGCCAGATAACGGTAAATGCACAGAAAGACAAAACAAGGGAAAAAATACTGAAACCTCGACGAGGTGGAGAGTGCGCAAGATAAATTTAGAATTATATTACAGTTAACTCTCTTTATGTCGATATTGAAGGGACCATCGACATAGGGAGAGATCGACATATAGAACACAATGATTTTCTTTGAGACAACTTTTCCTTCAGGACATCATAATGCATACCGGGAAATGAAGATAGATGCTCGTATTGGGGGAGTAGGGTAGTAGACGACGAGATAAACTGCACTCGCACTGCATAACATCAAGTTTGCTGTTTGAAAAGGAATGCATTATTTGCAATTTATCATTCTGCCCCACATGTAGGGGAACATGGCGAGACTTGACCAGGTTTCAGCTAAACCTGCATAAAAGTTTTCAATCCTTCCAAAGTCACTGAGATATAATGTAAAATGTATTATTCGTGTTCATAATTTTTTGCGGAATTTTTAATTTACTTTTTCAAAAGTTTGTCTGAGATCGTTTTTTTTTTTGGTAAAGTCTCCCCACTGCGGGGAAACTTGACCAAGGCCTGGGGAGACTTGACCAAGAGAATTTTGAAAAATCAGAACAAAAAATAACATAAATAATACTGCAATCCTTTTTTTCATATTGTCGAGGTCATTAGGTAGCAGTAAAAAATATAAAAAGGTTGTATTTCATAAATTTCGACTGTGTTTAATGCATTTCCTTTTAACGATTAACTATACTGCTTACATTGCATATTAACACGTCACAAAATCAGCCATATTACTACTAACTTTGTTCACTAGTACAAAAAGATATAGACTGATGTTTGATGTGGGATTTTTTTGTGACGTGATTAACACTAACAGTAGGTACGACAGCATAGTAAATATCAGAAAAAAATTATCTTTCTTCGGCTTATTGCCACTTGGTCATGTCTCCCCATAAAATCTTGGTCAAGTCTCCCCAACATTAGTTATTGCGTTTAATCTCGTGCAAATTTTAGTAATAACTATTTCAATGTTCCGATTTATGTAAAATCGTTACACTATTTCATAAAGTATAAAATAATGTATGAGTACTTTAGAAGTAATTATTAGGCGAGTAGATATGTCCATACAAAGTTTGATACAAAATTACATCATTTAACGCAAATTTATTGAATACGGAATCTTTTCTATAAGGAAAGCATTTTTCATTCCAAACTTTTAAAATTACCTTGACGGACCGAAACTAGTATAAAAATATTTTGAAAATTTTTTTAAGAGCCTAATAGAACACGTCATAGCCAATAATATAATTCTGCGCTTGATCAAGTCTCTCCATGTTCCCCTAATTGAAATTGTTTTGACCACGAAAGAATGATTTCCGTGCTACAGATGGCTGCATTTTAAATATTTTCATAGCACGTTAAAGTTAAAATTTTGAACCTAAAAATGCATAAATTCTAGAAAACCTCGATATATGCAGATTAAGATGAATTCATTTTACAAAGTCTCGTAGGAAAACATATTGAATATCCACTTTACCCCAAATCATGTCTTTACTGCCCCTACATGCAAAATATTGATATACGACTTAGCGCCCTGATCGCCAATTTTCATTTCATTATGTATATGCTTTGGGATGTCCCGAGAGAAAAAAAAAACACATCGACATAGAGAGAGAATAATGCAGGCAAATATAAAGCTAGGTACATCGAGATAGGGAGATATCGAGATAGAGAAAATATCGACATAGAGGAGTTTTTATACATGCAATCTGAAGGGACCTACGAAATAATCGAGATAGAGAAAAATATCGACATAGAGAATATCGACATAGAGAGAGTTAACTGTAGTACTATTCTTTTTTAACGTTACACTTCATGGACTGGGACCAAATATATATATAAATAGCCTTCCAGTTCAGGACCAATCAGCGATGTTGGTCAGCTGGTTGATACTATCAACAAAGATCTAACAGTTATCAACTGGGTCCTAGAAACTCTCCAACGCCGAACCCAAGGAAGACACAGGCAATAATTGTCTGTAAAGAAGGACAGGTTATCCCAAAACATGTAATCCGTTTCTGCGGCGAACCTATTGCTTACGGATGGACATGGCGTCGGCTGTTACAACATCTCCCGCGTTGGCTGTTGTACTTTCTGCTCTCCGTTTGTATCGAATGTTATACGACAAGTACGCCTTATCCGTAGACTAAAGTGTTAATTTAAAACGTCAAAACTTTGTGGTGAATTGGTGGTGATCAAATAAGTATAAAAAACGTGTTTTGTGCGACATAAACCTTAAATTGAAGAAGTATGTGAACAAGAAGGCTATGGAAGTGTACAACTGTCTAAGAACATTCCGACAATTTTCTACGTTGCTATCTCTACAAGCACGCATGCTATTGATAAGATCAGTAGTGATTCCGGTTTTTTATATACTAACCCGGCTTAACAATAGCTCTGAAATCACGACTGCATCGATGCTTCCAGGTTTCGATACGATCTGTCTTCAATCTAAAACGACTCGAAACAACTACTGGCATCCGAAACGCAGTTGATCGCGATCCATTCGACTACTACAATAATTATATATACTATGTCTTCATCAAATTTGGAACAATATGCTTTCTCCATATATACTTGAACACTTAAATAAAGGATAAAGACATACGAGCTCTTACTTTCCTTCTACCGTTTTTCACCTCGAGCAAGAAAACAAGCGTACTGATCTATGGAATCCCCCTATGCAACGCATTACCTAAAGATGTTAAATCGAAATCGTCTCTCGGTACAAGAAGCCTAGATTTTTAAAACTAACCAAGCAATCTGAACTACATTGGTTGTTTCTCATTTATTGTAATAAGATTTGTCTTTCCTTTCCGTCTTATCCCTACAGTAGATTGCCTGACCCGATGTAGCTTAGCTACAAGGTTACCGTGTGACAAATAAATTACATACAATTACAATTACCGAAAAATAATTTTCGTCAAAAATGTGGGTATCCCTTTGGACGCGATCCATCATATAAATTGAAGATTTTTTTCACCTTAAAATATTCCCAATGAACAGCTAAACACGCTGCGTATGATTTTGGGCCACTGAACCACCCAAATTCATGAAAAGATGCCGCATAACAGCTATTATTCAGTAAGGTTCTTCCTTTCACAATTTCTTGACCTTCTACCTTTCTCCAGTTAATGTCGTGAAACAATCACACCAAGTCCCACTTCGGATACAGTTCGTTCGGCGCATCACCACAAAATCACCTCCGATCTACAAAAGCATGCGCTGCAATCGCTCAATACCATTCCAAACAGCATTGGCAGCAACGTTTAAGAAACATTCATCTTACAATGTTTCTATGCTCGCTCAATAAGGTCACAGAATCATCGCCATCGACCGATCGCTCGCATGGATGAAGGCTCGTTAGTGCCAATTTCTGCTGCCATCGTTTTGATAGACTGTTAGCCCCATCTGCCGCCCTCGTGTGCCAGTTGCGTCGTCGTTCGGCTGGTAGGCAACGTACCAATCTATTGCTGGGATCTACCCGAACATTGCTCACCACAGAGCAGCAGCAGCAGCACGGATTGCGGATTGTATGTTTGCGATTGCGTTGCGGCACCAGGTGGTGTTGGTGTGCTGCTTCGCTAATAGCGATCGCTGTTGATGTAGTTGTTAGTTATAAAACTGTGTTTGTTGTTTCTGATTTTTTTTATTTCGAAGCGAAGGTAAAGAGAAGGCAATAATAAAACGATACTCATCGGTGAAGTGGATGTGAGTAGTAAAAGGAGGAGGAGGAGGAGGCGGAGGTAACCGTCTAGTGAGAAGTGTAGTGAAAAGAAAACGTAGTAAATACGGTAAGAAGAGGAGACAAAACAACGATCAGATGATTTCTTTCGCATTACGTTGCTGCAAATGATAATAATCATGCGCTCGAAAATCATCTTGCTCCGTTGGTGATGATTGTGGTGAAGGTGACGATGATGATGATGTTGATAATGAGGGAGGGATGAGAAGAGTGGATCAGTGAAGTGAAAGAGAAAAAACAAAAGTCGGGATTAAGTCAAAACAACGAGATATCGATTCGCTCGGTCGAATCTGGCTCAGCTGCTTCTGCACACTGGTTGATGGTTGGTGGCATGAAGTGAAGTGAGAAGTGCTGTGCCGAGGGAAATAAAACAAGCGCCCCGATCGTGACCGTCTGTAGCCCGGGGTGAAGAAATTGCTGGTCAAACTGGCGACGGTGTGTACCGGCTCGTACCGGAGTTTTTGGAGGTGGCAGGGCTGCTACTCTATCGCCATAACCAGCCGAACTGGAGCAGCGGCTGGAAACGGAGGAGGGCGAACCGAAGGCACTGTTACTCGTTGAGGATTGATCCCATAACGCGTGCACACGAAGAAAGAAAGAAATTCAGGTATGTACAATGACCTTGTTTCGTTCCCACACACAAGCCAACCGCGCAGATCGAGCTCGGGTTTTTAGACGTTCGCGGCTGCGGTCAACCCATTAGCGGCCTACATTTCGGTTTTATGGTTTAGATTGTGCTGTGTGTTCATTTTTAATCTCCTTTGTGCTTTTCTAAAACCGTGTTGCAAAGCTAGATTGTGTATTCCGGCTGAGAAATAGAAAATGAAGCAAGAGGATTCGTATGGGTTAGCTCGCCGGTTATGCGGTAGACAATGATCAGTTCAACAGAAGGAAAGTTCGCAGAGTACTCAGTTACCTTCACTTCCACTGAGAAGGGTTCCCATCGAAATGCTGCCATTTCATGTTCCAAGAATTTTTTAATTCTGCAGAAACGTAGTTATTATTACGCAATATGTTTTTGCGAATTCCTCGATTTGATAAATTACGGATAACGCAAATTTAAATTTAATTTGAGAATCAATTTTAAATAAATTTGTTGGATTACTATCCCAGCCTACGACTTTGGCATCATATTTAATGTCTGGTGTATAAATTGAAATTTGAAGTTGTCTGTGAAAGGTTAACAAGATATGCATTAATTTCTAAAATATATAAATGTCTAGGGTTGTTCCATAACTGACTCAAAATTCAACTGAATGCATTGATTTATAAATTGGTATTCGATAAAAGAATGCATTTCTTATTTTTGTTGAAATTGAAAATTACTACCAACAAACCCATCAAAATTTCTTTACTTTTTTTTACTTTTGCATAAGTTTCTCCCATAGACATTCAGGATTAACCATATTATAAGCATCTTCAGGCAAAATTAGATGTATCAGTTTTAGTTCAAATGAACTTAATGCATCAATTATCAACAATGAATACTATAATTAGTCCAGGCGGTTGCGTTGCGATTTCGTCTCTTCAAAGCCACGGCACTTGACCAATGCCCCGGGCTGACGCTAAGTCCAATTCTTGATAAACATATGATTACGGCTTAAAAGTCAACTGTCAAACTCATTTTTAATGAAAATTCCGGAGAAACGGTCACTCGCCAGTCACAGATGTTGGTAGTAAACAAAAGTGAAAAGTTTTCTCCAGCATTTAGTACTGAGAATTATGACAGTTGGCTTTTAAGCCGTAATCATATGTTTGTCGAGAATTAGAAACACTACTTGTGAACATACTAAATGACTTCTAACTTACGATGTGCCGTAAGTGAATAAGTTCTGTGTGCTGATGAGACATACTGAAATCGAACCTTTTTTCCGGCTAAGCGGGCGAATAATTCTGCAACTATTGCAGTATTGCATGTCTGGCAACACTGTAGCCAAAAGGTATAATTTTTCCAAAGTATGATTTTTCCTAGATTCCTAGACCAATTTACTTTAAATAGATAGAAATAAAAGTTAGTAATTGATGCTTTATTTGTATGAAACCTTTACGATTATGCCACGTCAAACAAATTTGGTCGTCAATACACACTTATGACACGTGTGAGTGCGATCATTGTTATCATTTTTACCAAAAACTTTCAATATAGTCATTTCAATATAATTTTTCCTCGAAATGTGCTAAATGGTGCACAACAGTTACGATATTCATACAATAATAACACAAATAAATAATATTTTCTCATATTTTCATGGCAAAATACTGAAAATTTGAAATTCGTTTTGAAATTTTGTACAGTTCTTCTTCACATCATTTTTCGTGTGTAACGATCGGCAATTTAATTTTTTTCTCGATTTTTTTTAATTTTTTGTATTACTTGGAAGCCAAAAATCCGATTTTTGCTAAAGAAAATCGAGAAACGTGTTACTGTAAAAATGATAATTTTGTAAAACACTTCTATGGCTACCTGGGCACAGAGGTGAAGAACTGTGCGAAACTTCAAAGCCATTCAGATTTTGAGTCATGGTGTACACCGCATATTTTCGAATATTCACTGTCACTCACTTAATGTTCAGTATCTTGCCACAAAAATTTCAGACTATAAATGGAAATAGACTGTATATACTTACACTTTCTGTATAACGAAAAAAATAGTGTCTCCTGAGCGATATAATACCTTTAAGGAACATACCGCAAAAATAGTCAAAGTTTGCTCCCACGTGATCATGAAGCGGTTATGCCCGGAAGGCCCTTTGGTTGGTCCAAGCGCGATGTTTCCTATAAGCTGGCACGCGCGACATACAAACTCGGATACATATAAACGCTCGAACCATTCATTTATTTATTTATTTTCGTCAAGCGTATGAAGATTACATAGAATGGTATTACAATATTTACATATATACCTCACATTATTTCTACGGTTTAGTTGCAATTTTATTTGGTTCCAGACATGTAGAGTTTGTCCTAAAAGATTGTTCTTGGAATAATTTACAAGTTCTTATATGACGGCTAGGAACATCAATTTTTTTGCGCGGGTTATCATGCGGATTGTACACGTTGAGAAATAATGTCGTTAATAAAGTGAAACATGGCAAATTCGTGGTGTTCTTTGAGTATTTCTATGTTGACGAGCATACAACGTGCTTTATACGATGGAAGAGGGAATGTCGTCTCCAGTTTAGTTTACTAAATGCTTACAAAAGACATTTTATTGGATTGATTCGATGAATTCTTTGTGCAGTATAGTGTTTCCATACTACGCTATAGTGTTTCAAAATTTAAAAACTAAGGAGAAATTTTTATACTATCTTAAGATGAGTGACAATTTTCGGCCACCTTAAAATAGGAATACAGTTTAAAGTACATGGATCTTTGAACACTACACTTTGGCTTTCGTTTTGAGAAATGGCCTGTGTTAAGCCAAAGAGAACCAAGCGCCATTTTCAGATACATGTTCTAAAAACTCTATATCCAACAGAGCACTAGCAAAGCCCGCATGTATTTATTTTTGTAAATAGTAAATAAGTGTTCACTAACATGCATTGTAATGGTAAGTTATCTACAAATGCATTTTAAAATGAAAAGCACTAGAAAAAAAATTACGGTTTGGCTTAACGCAGGCCAAATTTTATTTAAAACAATGGAAGCCAATGACAGAGAAGAGAAGAACATCAAGCTTGCAGTTTATGGCAAATGATCAACGGTAATGACAGCCTTGGACCACCAAGCCAGCACGCAGCGGGACGTCGGGTGGCACTCGTCGAACCCGTAGGGAATCCTCCAGATGAGTCAGAACTTCGGGTCGGCTCCTATTTTAATACATATACAGATTGGTGGATTAAGACGACCACGTGGCTGCGCTCTGGTGGAAGTTGGCGTCACAAAAGCAGTGTAGAGAACTTCTGAGAATGATTGATTGATTTTGAAAAGAGATATATGCGGGACATAGAAGGGAGATCGCGGCTTGCCATAGCATCTCGAAATGGAATATTGGGTGGTATTCCTCGAGCCCCACGGGTATCCATTAACTAAGACCTGGCGGAACTATATTCGGTGCACGCCCAGACAATATGTTCGATGCCGTGATAGCCGTTGCCACAAACGCAGACGCTACTTTTCACGAGCCCAATACGCCAAAGATGCTATCCAGCGTGTAATGGTTTGTCATGAGTCGGGGCATTACACGAATGACAACCTAACAGGCATTGTAATTCTCTCTCACTCACGCGAGAAGAAGCTTATCCGATGTCCAGCTTTTCCGAGATAAGATGAGTCGCAAAATTCTCTGTCTCCACAAATAGCGTGAGAATAATTTTCCGGATAAAATTTATTTGACTTTTTCCTTCTCACCGGAGAAGGTGATAAAATTTTAATTTCGTGGAAATCAATAAAAACTTCAAAAAATACACTTAATTACAAAGAAAAGCGGCAAAGAAATATGATAGACTTGTTTTTTCGAGTTTTGGAATAACGACAGGAAAGCAGCGAGCGAAAAAAAGACACCGTGATAAACTCATTCACTCATTCTCCGGCTGTTTTATTTATCCGGAGAATTAACACGTTGTATTTATCCGGCGAAGTTGTGTGAGTGCCAATAACTTTTCGTGTGAAAATGTGAGTTTTTATTGTCGCAGTAGCAAACTATCCGGGCGCATTTACTCATATGAGCGATAAATGCAATGCCTGCAACCTACAATCCTCCCCTTGAACCACGGTTTCGTAGATACTGTCGGGACCATCGAATGTAGCCACCTTCCCAGTTCATCATTGCTCCACGAAGTTTGCCAGCTTTCGAGGGTTCTCTGTTAAGTGATACTGAAAAACTAGCACTTTAGCTAAAGAGTACGCTATTTCAA
Source organism: Topomyia yanbarensis (assembly GCF_030247195.1). NCBI lineage: Eukaryota > Metazoa > Arthropoda > Insecta > Diptera > Culicidae > Topomyia > Topomyia yanbarensis. The sequence continues at coordinate 350,397,946 of NC_080672.1, read as the reverse complement.
TGCCCGGAATGAAGAAATGAGAAGGTGTCCAAACCCAGGTTATCTAGAAATATTTTTCAATTAAAGCACTCAGTAGCTCCCATATTTTCCCCATTTCCCCAACTTTCCATGTTTCGTCGAGCAAATAGCGTCAATGGGTCTGAGGCTATCCGAAACAATGAAGTCTGAGGGTAATTTGTAAATGACTCCAAGGGTATACCGAATAGTAGCTATAGTAGTAGTTCTACGGCGAAAACTGAAGCAGAGTCACTGAGTTTGTAAAATTCGGTGAACTTTTGATTGAAACTACCGAATCCAGTAGACCCTTCGAGGTTCTATCGTCAGTATAAAACATCTTACAGTAGTCCACTTTTCGGAATTTATTGTGTAAAATGTCAGGAACTGATTTCGGGCGTATGTGGTCCAGTATTCCACGAATCTCATAATTCATGGACGTGTCAAAGAAAACAGCAGATTCAGAAGTATCTAAAAAGTGAACACGGTTGGGATTGTAAGAAGAAAGGTCAATATTCTGCGCCATGTAGTCAAAATACAGGGACATGAAACGGATCTGAGAATTGAGCTCGACAAGCCTCTCGAAATTACCAATCACCTCTGGGTTCAATATACCGCTGTCATTTCAAGATTCGCTTCGATATGAAAGTTCCCAAATTAATGGGTCGAGTGCAGGCACCCTAAGGCGATAAGCAAGCAACGATACTAAATTCTTTCGAGTTTCATGAAATGTATATTCGTACCGTTGCGAAAGCGGAAGCATCCTTATTCCATTACCGACAGTATTGTTGTTTGATATAGCCTAATAAGGTCTCCTGGGTGGGCTTCCCACCATGTACCGATTAATGTACGGAGAAAATTGATCGTTTATTGGCACTTCTGCTTCAGATACCTAATGTGGCATCCCCAGGTACCTTTAGAGTCGATCCAGACCCCCAGATATTTTGCTGTGAAGACCTGAGCGATAGTTTGACCCATTAATAGAAGCTGTAGTTGTGCTGGTTCACGCTTCCTGTTAAATACGACTGGCTCAGTTTTCTCCGTAGAGAATTTGATATCAAGCTTACTAGCCCAAGTAGACAAATTGTCCAAGGGTATTTTGCAATGGTTCTTGTAGGGGTACCTAATAGAAACCACACCATGTTTCTTTAGCATACAGGAAATGTCAAGACATTCATCGATGTCATTGACGTAAAAAATGTATAGAAGAGGATCTTGGCATGAGCCCTGGGTAGATTCATATAGCTGAGTCTCAACGTTGACGAATCGCCATCCGAGAAGTACATCTGCTTTTCCGACAACAAATCCAGGGAATAATTGTTCAAAGTTTTTGAAAAACCATGCTGGAGAAACTTCTCCGAAAGTGTGACAAGGCCCCTTAGGAGCCGAGAAAACTGATGCCATTTGCCCTTTACGAGAAAGCAAGGCGCTCGTAACTTTGCTTTGCCAAATTAAATATCTGAGAGTAAGCCATTTGCTTCGACCCGATTGTCGAGGCGGAATTGGATCATTTTCTCGAACAACTTCCGGATGCAGGATAACATTGCAATCGGACGATACGAGGTGTGGTCGTAGGCTGGTTTGCATGAGGAACAATGAGGAGGGACACGAGACGCGTTAGGTCTGCTCTACCGGAGCATATTCCGGACATATTTTTTGGCAAAATCGAATATCCAACGGTTTGAGTCTTTCACGTCCTCTGTTTCGGTTTGGCATACGTCGGGCCATACCTCAAAGAGTGCTCATCGATGTTTTTCTCGTTAATCCGTCAACGTTTCGGCGCCATTAACTACGTTTCTTTACTTTCATCAGACTCTTCATTCGCGTTTCTAACGTCGTGCACTGTCGATAGCTAGTGGGTAACCTGTCGTCCCGGAAGAGCTTATACGCGATGGCGTATAAGTTTGAGCACTCATTGTCTCACCACGGATTGGGAAATCGTTTTTGGGTGTTTATGAGGGGTACTGTTTTAGCCTGAGCTTGATTCGCGCTGTCGAGAAGCAAGCCAGCCGAAAACCTGTGATCTTCCTCAGAGTAGAGTCGATTTTATCAGATATCGCGGCAGCATAGCTCTTCCAATCAATATTTCTTGTGAGGTCATATGAAATATTGATTGATTCTGATGGCCTTGAGCCGTTGGTAATTGAAACTACGATCCGCATGCTCACTACCGTGGGGATTAGAGATAACCTTCCACATGCAATCTAACCGCCGCGATGTCGAGCAGAGCGTCAAATCTAAAACGCTCGGGCTCACCCGTGTCATTTCACCAGTGTTCAAAATGGTCATTTTGAAGTAATCGCAGAGATCGCGAATTAAGGAAGACCAATTATCACCATAGAGGCCTCATGCCGTACCGTGAGGGTTAAGGTATCCTTAAACTAGTTGCGGTGGAGACAGGGATTGTATGATCTCATGTACCCATCGGTGCCCAACTGAGGTGTTATGGCGAATATATATGGAAACTATGCAAAGGTTTGTTTTTTACTTGACAAGCGACAACTTCAATACCTGTTATCGAGGGAAGGTTAATTCGGTAGAAGGAATTGAACTTTCTGATCTCCAAAAGTACTCCTTCGTAAGGGGTAGCTTGATCTAGGTGAATTACATTAAAATCGTGAAGGTTGAGGTTTATGTCGAAAGTTCACAAAGTTTCACATTATGCAAATACATCGCATAACAAGCTATTTATTAAAAATTTGAAGCAATCCTTTTTCGGGATGATACTTCTATTATTCCATTGTATAAGTGATCAAATTCGTGACCTCGTTCTATTAAAAAATCGTCGAAATATACAATCGCTAAAAGGCGAGGCCATTTAGCAGTCAATTCTTACTGCAAATAGAAAAGCTAACAACAGACTTCCCATAGCATCAGTTATATTGAAAGTTTTTATTATCCAGTCCACAATTTCCGAGAGTTTGATAATTCCAGTACCGCGATTATTCTTGAAACTAAACAAAGGGGTGTTTGGCGTTCCGAGAGCAAGTAGCTCCTGATCTCGGAGGATTAAGATCAGATAAGAATCTTAATCCTCCGAGATCAGGAGCAACTTGCTTCGGTTTGGTTACAGCATTTCCAAAACATGTCACTTTCGGAGCCCCATCGAGGGACATCTTCTGGCCTTTACAAGAAAGTTTAGGAGAGGAAATGTTCCTCCTCTTCCTGTGACTTCTAGGCACCTTAGTGAATATTTCCTCTTGCGGCAATGCGGAAGATCATCGCATCGCAAACTCACTGTTGACAACACCGTCTATTTATACGCTTACAGTTCGAATATATACATTATAATCCCACGTAGTGTGCTCAAAGCAAACAATATCGTCAGTCACAGCCAAGAACCGTTCTGTCAGATCGTTGGAAATCTGAAAAATATTCAACAATTTAGTCTTGGATCGAAGCCAGACCACAAAAGTGATCAGTTGAGAATTCTGTGTAGCGTTTGAGCCGGGAAAGCCTTAGGAGTTGAACCCGAATCAACCTTCATTTGACCATCCGGAAACGAAACCATCAACGCACGAGATCTGCACCCGCACAGACGGAAGAAAGCAATGAATGTGTCAAGAAAGATAGAAACCACTTTTCTTTAAACTGGTTTCCCGTACCGACCCTGCTTTTATAGCTGGTTATTGTTTAATCCTCACTGCTTCGGCTGAGGAATGTGGCCTTGAGAAACAAGCACAAAGTAAACTGAGTCAAAGCACATTCCCCACAGAGACTAAACACATTCGAACTGTCTGAGGGATATGGTACGAATGATACATAAGACTTGCCCACATTTACTTGTACGTCAGGGAATAGCTCAGGGAAGCTATTTGGGACCGTTGATGTTTCTGCTTTATTTCAATGTGTATAATACTGCTTCGCAGATGCTTTCAAAATATATCGACATATCCGTTCAATTGAGAATCGCGAATTTCTACAAGAACCGCTTGAAATATTCGCTGATTGTGGTGTAGCAATCACTCTCGCGCTCCTTGCGCTTTATTTTGAAACAGAGGGATTTCAAGCTATTCTCAATCTGTTTCGTACAGTCTTCATTTCTGAGTGATGTACACCACAACCTCAACACATTGGCAATGGCATCAAATCTGATGATGTGTTTCATGTTACGTAAATTGTGTAAGGGCCTTTTCAGAAAGTCGATTCTTCTTCTAATTTAGCTAAGCACATAGGCCCATGCTACCAGTTGAAGCACTCAAAAAGAATCACTCAACTTGACTCAAATTATTGTGATTTTAAAAACAGGCAATTAGGTAATTTCTCCGTGCTATATTTCTGATGTTCTCCAAATTTTTAGGAAGAAATTAAGCCTAGTGCACAAAACATTGGCTTGCTAAGCCGAACCATGTTTCGATTTTGCTGGTTTCATGAACAAATCTTTTCTTTTAGAACAGCAAGTTTGAGCAGTTGCTTGCTTTGGAACACAAGTAGTGTTCCTATTTCGGATGTAGCGTCCATCAGGTCCTAAGTCAGTGCCAGATTTTGATGAGACGAACTCGAAACACATAATATATAATTTTCTTCATTTTTTAATTGCGAAAGCAGCTATGTAGTTGAAAATTTGGAAATTATTGAATCAATGATACATAAATTGACTTGTCCCAGGTCGGTAAATGCCGAGTTCTCGTTTTCACACGGCTCCAAAGATGGAGTGGGGTAAATTTGTACCCCAGTGCAACGTTCTAGGGTTAATAAACAATCTTAATTACTACCGAAAATCGAACCGAACGTAATAAGTAGCATAGCTCAACCCAAATTCCATCTCTACCGTTCAAAATTAGTCCGTCCAGTCGAGGGTTAACGTGATTAGTTGCCAGACTAATGTAATGTCGAACCAAGCTGGCTTGAGTGCCATTCAAGTAGCGGATTAGCTTCATTCGTCCCCTTGTCTCGACCGAACCGTACCAACTGTGATACACACAGCTCGGCACTGCATTGAACAACAATTGACGGGCACGAGTATCTATATAATCTATGCCACATGGCGCCGAGGCTCCGGTATAGCTCAATCAGATACTGCTTTGATATTGAACGGATCAGGTTTTTTTTCTTTCGATTTGCCATTTTCCATACTCTTATTCCATTCGATTCAAAACTGGAATCTTCATTTTGCACAGTTGAACGACAAATGACCCATTTATATTGGATATGTAGTAAATAAATCCCACCGCATCATTTCGTTTTTGATGCAGGCACTAATGTTGTATTAGAAATTAGTTGGCACATTTTGGCAAGCTGTTTCATTAATGCTTTTGGGTCTCTGTACGACCGAATACCCACTTATAAGGTTATTCTTTTTCAGCGTTTGAGTAGGCGGCCGCAGAAGTAAGGAGACCTAGAAAAGAGCGGGGCAGCGATTGGGGTAAAATATATAATAATTCAATGAAATGACGCTTCCTTACTCGGTGCCAGTACCTTTTTCATCTTCCCTATTCCCATCGGTACCCATAGTCAAGGTAGGGAAAGTGTGTTTTTTAACAACTACACCTAAAATTAACTGATGACGTAGCAATCTGCGAATGCTTTCTTATGCGGAGAAGAGACTCGCTGTCTGATTACAGCGACAAGTATCATTTTTTTTGTATGCGGCATGAAGTTGTCTGAATGGTGTGAAAGAAGAAAAAAACGACAAAGAAATTACTAAATGGGAGCTCTAAAGTAAAATATTTTTCGACGAAAGTCAGTATCAACAAGACACCAATCAATTTGGTGACTCATGCTCTCTGCAGCTGATGAACACTGATATCGGCGAGCTTACATTTGATTCGCATGTTACCATATTTGGGCGTTCGTCCTATTTCTTGACCTTCATTCAACGACTTCCATAACTTAGTTTTAAGTACCTTGCACAGCCGCCTGTTAATCATCCAAGCAAGTATAAGTATGGGTCTCTATTCGAAAATATTTCAGCTGCTTGTGATATTTTTGGGTGTGAAATATTCTAACCTTTCTCACCTTGCAATGCTGCTATACCTTTCCCATCGGATGTACAAAAAGCGCACAGCTGTAGGTACACTAGGTGGGTAGGTGTGAACTGTTTACAGTTATTAATCCACGTAGATATAATTTCGATACCGGTGCTAATGGTGGTACATTCATGAGTTTTTCCTAAGTGTTTGTGTAGATCAGTGAATAGAGTACTCAGAGCGTTTTATTTTGTTTCCGTGGATGGGGATTCGAAACAGCTATTGTTATAATTCGCTACCGAGAGGTGGCCAGCGTATTTACTACCGAAAAACCAGCCAACAAAAGGTGAACTAAAGCAACGGCAAAAAAATAAAAAATTCCGCCTGGTTTCACCACTCACGGTCCGTTTTCGTACCTTGTTATTTGCGACTCCGCAAAAGCTTTGCGCGAGGGATTTTACCTCAACTTATTGTAATTAAAACAATAATATCAATTGGTCTAAAATAATTGTCTAGGAAACAACCGGCAGCCAAAGTGGGTTTCATGATCAACCTGCCATTATAACCAATTCTCGGAGAGATCAGCGAAGCCCATCGTGCAACAATTTTGTCTTAGTTATAGGAACTAAATTGACTTACAAATTTACGCAGACGATAAAGTTTCCACAAATTACATTAGATTGAAGTATGGACTGACACTGTTGCCACAACAGTATTCTACGGCAGCTGCTGTTGACGGTTCCGAATCCGTAGTGAATGATGGTTTTTTTTTGTAATTTCGTAGCCTCGGGCTCTTTGCTTTTCGGTGCTTGTAATTTTCTTTGATTTATACGCTTGTTTCGCTGTTGAAATGGATGGTACATTTACTGGTGGTTAGAAATGTGCCACATTTCGTTCTACTCTATGAGCAATGGGACAAGTTTTTATCTTTGTTCACCCTTCCGTTTAGAACCGGTCTTAAACGGTAATCCAATTTATATTACCGGTCAACCCGTGCTGGTTTGACCAGTATCAGATAATTTAAACGATGTTAAAAATCAACAGCAAAATCGTTTCAGCATGCTTAAAACTTTATATCAGTGCAAGAAAGAGCATTCCCTAAATAAGTTTTCCTCATACGCTCTTTGATTTTGCTAGGTTCGCGGAAAGGTTGTCCCTCAGCGTACCCAAGCAAACCAATTTAAATGAGGAAATACTAACTTCCTGTGAAACAAAATCCTTCTGCGAAAGAAAATTAGAACATTATGTACAAGACACGACTATGGTTACATTGAAAACGCAGCATGTCTAGCGAACACCATGCTCGAATTACAGAATTCTATTTAATATCAATGGTTTCCGGATTATCTGAAATATTTACACAGATTGTTTGTTGTTTGTTTTACCGTCACAAATAAAAGTGCGCTTATATGCATTTTGATTCAGTTGATTTTCTATTATGATTCATCATAAAATTAATATTGAACGGATGATGCCTACAAAATGTTGACACAATTTTCAAACTTTATTAATCTCTGGTAAAGGCATATAACTGATCATTAACAATCGCAAATGTTTATAAAATCAATAGAAGTATTTCTATAATTTAATTCTCTTATTATCCCTGGGCTTGGGTGATGAGCCTAATGGGCGCATACTCTTGCTTGGTCGATAAGATTGGGAGATTCGAGCGAGTGCTGGTTCATTGATCTCTGAATCTCGTGAATAATAGTCATTCAGTTCTAATGGAACTCTAATGATATGAAAGAACACACTTTCTTCTGGAATCTGAACCGTACACAAAAAATTAAGTATCAGATTCACGATCCGCGCGCGATCATTCTAGAACGCACGCGATTATGAGAAAGGCACACGGTTATGAAATAGAATTTATGCACGCGAAGTTACATACACGTTAGCACACGCGATGTATAAACGCACACGCGATCGAGCACGTTAACGTACAAATGTTCGAGCCCTTCACGATGATACACGCGATTGCGAGTACCGACGCCCGCACATATCTGAACCGTACAATGAATATCACATTCAGAATGGGGAGTGGGCGTAGCGTATTGGTAAATCGATTGCCTTGTACGCAGCGCACCTGGGTTCGGGTCCCGACCCCGCACATAGGGTTAGAAATTTTTCCTAAGAGATTTTTCTAACCCGAAGAGGCGAATGACCTTAAGGTTAAAACCTCTATAATTGAAATAAAAAAAAAAAAAAAAAAAAAAAAACATTCAGAATCACAGCCCGCTACAATTGGCCTAAAGCAGTGTTTTAGTGGGCGACATTGCCTGTCTCGTCTGCAAATTGTAGTATGTGATTCTGACGGGGAGCCCTTCCGAGAACCTAGCTCTATAGCTCCAGTAGGACAACTCTCGAAAAAAAAATTAATTCTCTTATTATGTATTCGTCCTGATAAGGACGATTTGCTAGTAAACTACATATTGTGATTCGGGTCGACTATTCTATGCATCGATTGCTGGTACGGCTCATCCGCACGGTATAAACAAGCAGTTCAGCATCTTGTCATCTGTTGTGCAATCACCGTTTGGGCCCATGGGCATCAAAATCCCTGCTGTGTACACATACAAACATTTGCTGACAACTAGGTCTTGTGATTCGGCTCGAGTATCCTATGAAACGATTCGAACCGTTCCGGCACGGCTCATACGCACAGTATAAACCAGCAATTCGCCATCTCGCTTCTGTCCTACGAACATCAACAAATCATGCCAGTACACACGGACGAACATTCCCCTGTCGCAGCTCATGTCAAATGAGCAGTTTTGAAACAAAGCAACTTTGCAATGCAAATGCAAGAGTCACCTTTTGTACAATAAACGGAAATATTTTCATCATTCTTTTTTGTGTGGCTTTCCCTTAGTAGCAGGGTCACTGATTTTCTTGAAGGTTTTCGCAAATTTCGAGATTTGGGTTCGGGTAATAATTTGATGAATACTTGCTTTTAATGTATTTTTTTTGACGGCTTAGTCAGCCATGAAAAAAATAGTAGAATGTATTTTTATTATCCATTTTTGTTTGCTTTTAATATTATTATTCTTTGGTAAAGGTACAGAGTTGATCATTTACAAACGTAAAAGCAAAACAAGTTAATAGAAGAATTTTTATAATTCAATTCTTTTTCCATTCTATATTCCTCCTAATATAAATGGTTTGCTAGTAACTATGTCTTATGGTTCAGGTCGAGTATTCTATGAAACGATTCGAACCTTGCCGACAAGGTTCATGCGCACGGTACAACCAGAAATTCGCCATCCTACACAGTGGTCCAGAACGAAAATTTAACAGGAAAAGATTTTACTAGAACTACTTAGCCTTATTCTGTCTTTGGAAAAGTGTTCGTAGCTTGTGAGTCTTTCCTTTGTGTTAAAACATCAAAAAATAATGTCTGTACCAGGACACATGCTAGTGAACTCGGGTGATTCGTAGTTATGCTGCCTAAGCTCGACCCTCATTAGCAGAAGACAAAAATCAAGCCCGTACGATATTAAGCCTGTTCTAATGACCCTGCCACTTCTAGTTTTCCGATCTGTTTACTCCATATCCTTGCTCTCACTTGAGTGGCTCTAATTTTCATAACATTCCCTACCCAGTAATCTCTAGCTAATTGAATACCGTTAAAATGTCAAAAAAAAACTTTTTAATCATTCTAGATAGACCCATGCGATCTTCGCTGCTGTAGAACATCAAATTTTAGAACAGTTTGCTGAAGACATGTAAGCTCTATCTGTCATACTTTTCATTTTACGAGGAATTTAAAATGAAGGTTTGAGTTTTATCTGATTGTTTCTTAGAAATATCTGTTTTATTCGTATAACTTTTGCGATATTGATTTAAAACTGAAGTAGTCCTTAGACAACTTTAGGATTGTTTTAGGACGAATAATTTTTTTTTTTCGTGCCACCACGTTTTAACTACTATAGTTAAAATGTTATGAGCTCTTTTTCGCCAAAAATGTTTTTATGGAATACCAATATCATTAATTGTAGCAAATGAAAGATATTCTCTTCAATTACATATAAGGGCATGATTCGAGGTATAATTGAACAAAAAATGACGATTACGGTATGTCTTCAAACTTCACAAAATTGATTTTAAAAAATCAATTTTCGATATTACATTCGACAAGTAGCATTCGACCGATTTCACAATCCTTTTTGTTCAAGATTTGCGGCTGGATGCATGAAATTAGCGGGAATCAATCACTAACGAGCTTCAGTCGGTGGTTTCGAAATCGTTTTTCGTTATGTGGCGCCTTTGCTAGTAGCACGGTACGACACAAACCAATTGAATTGCAATCCACCAACCGTGCACAATTCACAAATATTTCTTTATCAGTATTGTACAGCCCTTTGAGGTTATGCTCCGTTTGCAGCAAACAGCTCAACAGGAATGATAACTTATCATCATTTAAGTGCTTTATTGGAGCATAATATTGATGGCTCTGGTCGGGATGGGCTAGAGATTTTCACTTTTCCGTTCCGTTTTCTAAAGATTTTTAAAAGCGCAGTTTTTTCGTTGTTATTGCATGCCATACATGCACCAAAATTTAAAACAACGTCGCTATTTTGGAGAAGTATATAGTACAACAAAACATATAATTTTCCCAAAGCTAACACGATAAAAATTGTTAATTTATTTAGAATTATTCAAAACTTAATTTAGTGAATTAGTTATGTAATTTGCGTTTCGACTTCCTCTCATCAAAATCAGATACCGTAAACCGGGGTGACTTTGATCATCGGGGTGACTTTGATCACTCGAAACTTTTTTCGTAGTTCGCTTATTAAACCAGAATAGTCTACCGAGTCATTTTAATTTGAAATGATTTTTACTCTAAACTTATAATATATATAATTTTGAGTATATTGTTCGGTTTTTGGGCACAAAAACTACAAAAAACCGAAATTTTCCTTTAGAGTGGGATGTGCCAAATTTACTTTTAAGAGTTTATTAATTTTAAATACAATTTTTAGTGATACTAGTTGACAATTTTTTTAAAGTTATTTTACGCTAAAATTCGCAACATTTTTTTATTGTTCAATATACCAACGTGTTAAAATGGATGAATCATTTTATAACTCGATAAAGCAATGAAATAAAACAATTTTAGCAGATTTAAAGGTTTTCAGCTGGGCCGGACGTGCAAAGTGGATAAAAGTAACTGTCACCGCGAACCGGCAATGGCCTGTCATTGCGAACCGGACCTATCTTGACGATTTTCAATTTTTTGGAATGGACAGTGTCTGGGTAGTATCGTAATATACAAGGTGTATTTAGAAAACATATTTTACATGTTGCTTAGATGCATGTAGATGCACACAAACAAATATGCAAAATGCACCGAAGGCACGTGCAATTTTATTATTCTGCTCGATAGTTATGGTTAATGTTGTTTTACACAGTTCAGACAAATGATAACACAATTCATGCCATGTTCGAACTCAATTATTTTCGGCACAAATCAATACCTCATCTGCAGAAATCTATGCCGCATCGGCATTGCTTGAAATCATTTTGTAAGCGGATTTTCCCTGCAAAATAACATCAATATCGGGAGGGAAAAAGAAGACCGTCTTCGCATGTCCCGTCCCAGGTTTTCAGCATCTTTTAGTCTAGTTCAGAGGCGACGCGTGGTTCCACCGTCAACCTGTTCAATACTACAAAATCCCTCAAAATCGACGATTCTAACATCGAACGAATAGTACCAACGAAAGATGTTTGGCGGACGGGTTTTTCTGATCGCAGGAGTTGAGCAAAACAAATTTGTTGTCAAAACCCATCGGTGAATTATCAAACAAACAGCTTGTGGAATACCTAATTCAAGAGAGTTCCGCAGAAAAAACAAAAGATATATTTCATCCGTATAGGCAACCGCTTACTTCGTATTGAAAAAGATTTCTCAATTTAAATTTCAACAACCATGTCTAAAGGCATTATTGAATACTCATAAGTCATGTTATGATTCGAATCAACCTCCAATGTAGAATCTTATTTTTTACACGGAGAATTGTTCCTTCTTCTGTATAAGATAGGTTGAAACATTTATTAACCTGTTCGAAATCATCTATTAATTCTACCAAACAGGAGAGAAATTTAAATGTTCCATATGCAATTCCAAAAAATTCATTTTCCTCGCGAAATGGCGTAAGAAAGAGACTTTTAACATTATTGCAATAGAACGCGAAACGATTCGAATGAAATCCATTATGTCCATTTTACATTTTCAGTAGACATGTTTTCAAAGAACAAACAATTTCTACGAAGCAGGAACATGGTTTATTACTTTCGTTGAACCAACCAAATCCATACGTGCTTATAACTAATATGTCCCAAGGGCAGAAACATCTGGTTAGACTACCCAAGAAAACAAGCGTTCGACCGACAGCTGTGAACGTATGGCACAACTGCGAAGCGTGTTGGAAAATTAAAAAGCGCTCTCGTTTCGCACACAGAGCTCTAACGAGCAAATGGACATCGCTACAATGCACGCTGGTTCAATATTTGATTTGAACCGGTGCAAAAGAGAATAGAAAAAAAACCGTCGCCCATGGCTCTCAGGCTGCTGCTGCTGCTCCAGCCAAAGCGTGCGGTGAGAGTACGAGATGCGTGCATGTTTGAGGATGAACTGGTGAAACAATTTTCTGAAATTTTGCTGGAGACCGGTTGGTTTATCGTTCAAATCTGAATGACTTTAGTGTTTTATTTTTCCCTTCATTGAAAATATTTTGCTGAGTTCTACAGTTCATTTAAACTTGAAATGGGTTTCGGTTTGTCTGATTTGGCTTACCTGTTCAATGAACAGGTTGAACGTACCGACGCGTCGCCTCTGTTCTAGTTGGACATTAATTATACAATTTTGGTTACTCGAATTTTACAGTACATTGAAATACTTTGTATAATACCAATTAACATCTATTTAACTATGAGTATCTTTCCAGAATTAGGTTAAACAAACATTTGAATGAAAGACACTGACATCAATAACTTAATGTGGGTGAACATGCAGGTTATCAAAGTCACCCCGGAATACGAAAACGGACTTCAACTTGAAATCATTTTTGGAAAAATAGCTGTAAGCGAACAATTTTTGGTAAAACCATCCAATCTTGTTCTCCATACATCAGTACATGTTTTAAAAATATTAAACTTGAAAAAAATGAGTTACGTCTAAAAATATGTAATGATTACTTCGAAAAGTGATCAATGTCACCCCGGTTTACGGTACCAATATAGTGAAACCTGCTTGAAACCCCCTAGTGGTGCAATTGTGCCTTTCTCATTTCTACAAACTATGGTCCCATGGCTGGTTATGTTCAATATAGGATATAAAAAAATAAATATAAATATATAAAAATATTGCATACTAAATTTGCCCTGACAGTCCAGATACAACTGCCACAACAAATGATGGTGGTTTTAGCCCACCCAGTTACTAATAGTGTCAAGAACAACTGGGTGCTTTCCTCGAACAACTTCCACGTTCGGTGCTCGTACTGGGTGACTTCAACGGGCACCATATTTGCGGGAGATCCAACAAATCAACCGCACTAGGCCAATTCATCGCAGAAAAAAACTTTGACGGAACAGTTAGTTATCCTCAGCGACGGGTCACATACCCGAATTGATCCAGCTTCCGGTACCACATCAGCCATCGACCTCACAATCTGCTCCGAAACTGTGGCCTCGAAATTCAATCGCCGAACGTTTCCAGATACCCACAATAGTAACCACTTCCCCATAGTCGATTCGATTCCCGGATTGTCTCAGGTTGCAACAAAGTGGCAGCAATGGATGTACAACCAAGCGGATCGGAACAGTTAACGAACGACTGACTGCCAGCGCTATACGACCGGGCGTCGATATCTCAATAGATCGTTTCGTTGAGCAGTTGATCACTACAGTAAACACTGCAATACCACGCACTACTGGTAAGATAATGCGAAAAGCTTTTCGATGGTGGTATCTGGAGGTGAAAGCAGCCATCAAAAACCTGTTTTAATCCACCTAGAGCAGCAATTATGCCTTTCTCATTTCTCCAAACTATGATTTAATAGCTGGTTCGTACAATATAACATTATGGAAATGTCTTTCATTCTTATTACACATGGTAAGTATATATAAGAGCACCTTTTTGCATTCATCGCGGTATCGGTTTGAATCGGAGTTTTCTATGTGATCGCACTTTACAACCCGTAACTCCGGAGCCGGAAGTCGGATGGAGATGGAATTTAATATCAGTTTCCGGGGACGCAACACCTTTCATTTGAGACTAAGTTGATCAAATCGATCTAACCATTTTCGAGAAACCAATATAACCGTTATTCTGAATTTGGATGCTTCCGGATCCGTAGATGGTGGCCAGTGTGCCAAAGAGACTTTGAATGTTGGTGACCTAGATCTACAAATCACCCATCTCCGAGAAACCGATGGGGACATTTTGTTAACAAATCCGCACATACACATAAGAATAATATTTAATTAGCCTAATCAGCATGAGTTCAATGTTATCTTCATGTGATTATATTTTGAAATGTTGGTGGAATGGGTTTGAAAGCGGAGGGAATGGGGGGTTAGTAGAGTGGGAGTGGAGGATGCGTGAGAAATCCTTCATCTTATTTCGGTATACGGGGTGGATGAAGGAAATGCGGGCGTGAGGGTGGTCCAAGGGGAGGGGAGTGATGAAGGAGAGAGGTGTAAGGGCAAGGCGGGGGAGGGTCGGAGACGCAATACTCAACTGCATATTTTGCCTTCCATTTGAGACTTGGTTTGAGAAAATCGGTTCAGTCATCACCGAAGAACCGATGTGACTTTAATTGTGTAATATGCCCGGAATTCCGGACTTCCGGAATCGTCGATAGTGGACAATACATTCAAAGAATGTTTTATTGGCAACCAGTGATCTAGATCTGCGATTAGAAGTAATTTGGTGACCATTTCAATAGTTTTTAGCCTCTGAGGTATTACGATTGTACCGATTTATATGGGAAATTCCAGTGTATCCTTACTAACAGCCCTGTAACTCCGGAAGCAAGAGTCAGAACCGAATGAAATTCAGCAGTAGTCAATGGTATTACTGTATCTTTCATTTGAAATCAAGTTTGTAAAAATCGGTAGAGAATTCGTTGGGGAATGGGTGTGATATTAGCTTAGGAACTTGGCGGGTTCCCCGGGGGCGTCATGAACCGTCATAGGTGGCCAATGTGATCAAAGCTGCTTTGATTGATCATTAGTGATCCAGACCCGCAAACTAGAGTAATGTTACATCTATTTTAATATGTTTTACATCATTTGAACATCATGGTGGTACCAGTTTATATGGGAATTTGCTGTGACCGTACTCTTCAACCCCTAACTCCGGAACCGGAAGTCGGATCAACTAAAAATTCAATAGCAGCTTATGGGAGCGTTATACCTTTCAGATGAAACTAAGTTTGCGAAAATCGGTTCAGCCATCTCTGAGAAAATTGTGTGAGTTTAAATGACACACACATACACACACACATACACACACGCATACACACATACATACACACACAGACATTTGCCGATCTCGACGAACTGAATCGAATGGTGTATGAGACTCGGCCCTCCGGGCCTCGATTAAAAAGTCGATTTTTACAGTGATTGCATAGCCTTTCTTTATATGAGAAAGGCAAAAACGTAGGAAAACACTCAGAGCACTGAAGCGTATCCAGGCAGAAGATAGCTTCCAAGAATCGCGAGCATTAGTGAGAAAGTCAATCCATGACGCCTAGCAGCGATCATGGGAGACTTTGTCGCGAAAATATCCCCAAGTTCCATTACTTCAAAGATGTGGCAGCTAGAGATGTGCGCCACGCCGCCGCCGCCACGCCGCGCCGGCGGTTGCATGCAAAAATAGTAAGTACATCGGCGTGACGCCGGCGCGCCGCCGACCTATACCTGAAATCGGCGGCGCGGCGCACACCTCTAGTGGCAGCCAAGCCAAATTAGAGCGACTCTGATCCATCTGCTATCCGACCAATCACGTTAACCAGCTGCATGGCGAAGGTATTCGAGCGGATGGTGAATCGACGGTTGACTACCGAGCTATAGTCGAACGGGCGTCTCGACAAACTACAATACGCCTTCAGGTCCGGTCGGAGTACTGACACATGCTTCGCGGAACTAGAGACCGCAATGGACACTGCTTGATAGCGTCGCTTGATTTGTCGAAGGTGGCAGATACGCGAAAGCATGGTTAACATCCTAAACCGTTTTCTGGCAGGAGCATTTATCTCCTGCGAACCCGTAAAGAATGGTGTGCCACAGGGCTCAACGCTCTCGGTTCTGCAGTTTCTCGTGACTATTCAACCTATCGTTGTTCCAAATTACGTACAAATCTTGCTATACGCCGACGTCATTCTGCTTCTAGTATGGAGGAAGAAAGACCAACCGCTATACCGAAAACTTCAAGGCGCAGTAAAAGCCGTCGATAAATGGGAGAGAAGTGTTGGATTTACGATATCTGCAATGAAATCTAGCATCTTCTATTGCAGCCTTAATGCTCGCCGTGAACGGTTCGGTCATTTCCGAATAACCGATGGACGAATGTTGGTTAGGTATCGGTTATAAACTTAGAACGGAAAACTAGAACTAGGTAGACTCATACGGACATGATCGAATGTCGAAATGTGAAGAGTCCTTTGCCTTCTGCTAAGTAGGAGTTGGGCGTTGCACTCAAGTCTACCGCATGGTCTTTAATAGAACATAACTCATCATCATGTTTTACCGCCGACGCCGGTATTTCGGTAGCAATCACTATTAATACTATACCCTTCGTTTAAGACTAAGATTGTGAGAATCGATATGCAATATATGAGACACAGGTGTGAATCTAATTTCGGTACATAGCCAGTCCCTCGGATCTTTCAGAATTCTCAACGGTTCTCAATGTGGTCGAAGAGACTTTGAGTTGCAGTTAGTGGTCAGGACAAGCAATTTAGAGCTTATTTCAATTTGTATTGTACCATTTAGATATAATGACTTTATAAGTAACTTGTAGTGAAAATTGGTGACAGACCTCGGCACCTACCACCGGTCTTCTTGTTGAGTAGCTTAGGTCCACTGCTGGAACTATTCAGCTCACTCATCGAACATGGGTGACTGGAGAAATTTCACTACCGCCTGAAGAAATGGGTATCAGGAGAAATTCGCCCGCCGGAGAACTCTCAGTCGAAGTAAGGTGATTTCACTTCTGGGGACTATCCGACCAGATCGCGGCAAAGCTGGGATCTAAATAGCTCCCGGAAATCGGAGCTAAATGGCTCATGGATTCAGGAGCTAAATGGCTTGCCGTAATTTACCGCTGGAGAATATCAGGGTGCAGTGGCTTAATGGCTCAAGTACGCAGAGGATTGAAACGACATAATAGATGGAGAGAATGACGGAAAGCAAGAGGAAACTCGGGAACTAAATGGGGCTCCGAGGCAGATGTGGAAAACTCAAGAGCAGAAGAAAAAGGCGATGTAAAAGCATAACGAGACTCCTCTCTCCACCCCCACCTCACTCTTAAAACTGCCCTTAAGGTTTTGTTTGGGCCAACTTGTTTTTTCCTCATTTCTGCATCCGACTTGACTTTGGAACGCTTTGTTCCACTCCAGAGCATCTTTCTAGTAATAGCACTTAGCTAAATCTGACGAGAAAGCGTAGGGCTATCGTGATACCTCAGAAGTAGGAGTAGATGCTTTTGAAGGCATTCTTTCAAGTTCACTTGTCCATTGAATGTTCCAGTTGTCACGAACGGGGTGCTCCGCTTCCCACACCACCACATTGCCTGCCAAATGATGTGTTTTTTTTTGGCAAACTTAGACCTTTGCTTATTAACTTCCTCATCTAACAACGTTGAACTTAAGACAAGCAGTGAAGAAAAGGTGTCCGTGAAGTAGCCGGAAATCTGCTTTCACACATCATCCACAACGAGAAAATGCGGTTTCGTCAACTGCTGAGTGTAGAGCTTCCGCGCACGTCCTTTCGCACTGTATTCGAGTTTGTTTGTTGAAGACTCGGTATGTTGCTCTTACCAGGGGCTACCATGTTGGATATAGCAGACGCATTTCTCCTTCAGCCGCCCGTTTCGGGACAGACGTTGTTAAAAATCGCTTCTAATACAGTGTGTCCCTCATTTATACATTCACACTATTTTTTTCAGGTTAATTTTTTCTATTCAAATAAACTGCACAAAATTTTCAGAGTTTGTTTTAAAGCTCAATCAACGATGTTTCTCGAAATTTGAAATACCGTTTATTTTGGCAGTTTAACCGAAAAAGTGATGTCCTACATTTATTAAGCAGGAATATGCTGTTTTCCAAAAAATATTTTGTCAGACTAATCCACGGAGGACTGTGCCGGTGGTTGAGTAGTAAGCGCGACCGCCACCCATCCCAGTCGGTCTGGGTTCAAACCCAGCCGAGGTCGTTGAGATTTTTCTGAAATCTGTGAAAAAATCTGTGGTCACGTTTTCCTTCGGAAGGGAAGTAAAGCCGTTGGTACCCGGTCTATGAGTTGATGTGTCGACATCTGGCTACTAACAACCCTCCTCCCGTGATACTTGTGAAGTGCGCATTGGTACATACGGCCTGTAGCAAAAGCAAGTATTGGACTAACATTTCTTCCTTTTCTTCCGCGTTCTACGTTCGGGCCTGGCCGGCGCCGGTATTGATCAATAAACACTTTAGGATTACCAGGAGCTGCACATTGAAGGATGTTTCGCTACTCCCAAGCATAATTATCTACTGATTCCCTGTGCAACTTCAGCTAGTCCAGATCGATAACGGAGTAGCAGCTTGGGGTAGTCGCACAAGCTCAAGCTCAGACTATTCCACGGAGGACAAGGAGGGGGTGTAATATGAGGATTAGACTGTACACGTGGCATAATGAACTACACCTAAAGGGCGTCCATCTTTCTTGCAGTGTCCGTCTTGGATTCAGTATCCCTAAAGTTATAACTGCTCAATTGCTCGAGACCCATTGATAAGAACACACCAAGCAGAAAATGAATCAAACGACTGTACACAGTGCAATGTTTAGTTCAATTTCAATGTCACATTTTGTATTAATCGCCGTTTCTCGCATCAGGTCAGGTCTAGAGTTCCTAACTAAGATCTATCAATTATCGTAAGTAACAGGACGCAGATAAACTTGTTTGGTGGGACTGAAGACTAGTCTGTATAACTTGTTTTGCAATAGGTATTCGAAGCTAGAATTTGCTATGGTTATTGATTTAAACCACAATCCTTATTATTTCGTAGCGTAACACCGGAAGAGACAAATTAAAAATACTGACACTAGTGTAACCTGTTGCTATTTAATGGATTTGTCATTTATTTTCCGTCGCTGCAACATTTATGTCGTGAAGTAGCACATATTTTTTACGCAGCCTGTGTCAACCGTGAAAAGAAAAGAATAGTGCGTTCTATCTAAATGACCCAATATTAATTATTCAGTAACCAGTTTGAATAACTGCTTGGACTAATTTTCAAGCTAACCCTTGTGCACAAAGCACCAAAGCAGACGTCCTTCTATTTGACTCGTTCTTCTCCGTAGCAGCGCTTCCTTGTTTGGAAAACATTTACAGCTATCCAAACACCCTCAACTAGGTCGTCACAGAACGAACCCAAGAGCTCCCAACGACAAGCCAAGCGTTCGGTCTTTCATTTGTTGCCGACCCGGCATGCGCAATCCGTTGCACATCAGCTGTTACAGTGTTCCTCTTTTCCGTGTTTTACTTTCTTTATTTTTGAGTAGGTTTTATGTATGTATCTACTTGTCACGCTTTTGCCCCTTTCTCTTCGGTGGCATCCGCGTCCGAGCGAACATAGGCAACTCCAACGCTATTGCTGTATGTATGTATGTACTCCATACTCGGACAGATAAATTTGTGTGTACTTGGTGCACCTTTAGTTGAATTTCACTTCTTTATCCCTGAACTATTGAGGAACTCGTAAACGGTCTGTTCGACGATTGAGATTGAGTACACTATTTTCGTGGGCGGCGACAATCACGGCCAACGATCATGATTCATGGCGGTGACTGTTAACGTATTCAGCGTCTCGTCCTCGGTCGGCGTCGTCGTCGTTGTCGGCGTTTCAGTCGTTAAGATAAATGTTGTAAACTCGAATGCGATTTGGTGACGTAGTTTTTTTTACGCTGCCAGATCAGATGGGAACTAACTGGCAGGTACGACAAAAACGTTGCATGGTAATTATTCACTTTTTACGGGCATCCCTGCATAGGATGCAGTTGTGCTGGTTGTAATAAAGCGGTTGTAATGCGCACTGTCTATAAATCAGAATAACAATGCATCTACATACCTGCTTGTTGAGGTAGTAATCCAAATGAAAAGCATTGTTTTATTTGCAGAGTTTGTCCAAATAATTATAGCGGTTTTATTGAGTGTAGAATTCATCTAGTGTAAACAAACTTGTCACATTTGGACGTCCGTCTTATTTAATGATAAATACTAAAATAAACTAGATTTGGCAGTTGCATTTGTAGACGCTTTGTCAGACAATGGCTGAAACCTGGAAGGATGTAATAAATAGCACATTGATCAACCAGATATTGCACAACTTGCGTTGAGTTTGAAATCATCGATCCGGAGAAAAAACATAATCGTCATCTACGTGTAGGATCCTTTATATTTCTATTCAGAATACCTAATGTGACATCCACAGGTATCTTTAGCGACGAACCAGACCCCCGGATATTTAATAGTGGAAAACATGTTTGACTTTTTAATAGACTTTTTTCCAAGACATGTTTTTGACACTGCATATGCGAAAGTTTTTTGC
This sequence comes from Topomyia yanbarensis, assembly GCF_030247195.1. NCBI lineage: Eukaryota > Metazoa > Arthropoda > Insecta > Diptera > Culicidae > Topomyia > Topomyia yanbarensis. Next base: position 350,377,221 of record NC_080672.1, on the reverse strand, counting down.
TTATTTCATCCGCGTCCCTATCACCTATTTTTAAAAGGCAATTCATCAACATTGCAATCTTTGAAAATGAAATACCTTGGTTATGCAACTAATTTTTCCAAACCTATTTTAAAACAAATAATTATTATATTCCGGATTGCACATATTTTGTCGTATGTAATTTGTAATATTCTTTGATCGGATGGCATCGTATGCGAACAGGTATCCGCCGGTTGGTTCTGACATTTGTTTGAACTGAGCAAACTAGTTTCTCTGTTTGTTTAGTGTTGTTTTAGATTTGGCCAAATGGGAAACTCATGCTTTAGGCATTTAATGTGCACGAGTAATACGCATGGTCTTGTTTGAGTGGAATGATGACCATGCATGAGGATTGGGAATTGACAGTTCACGAGAAGAATCGCAAACCAGTTTCCAATTTGCGGCAGTCATATCAGCACGTGTCATTCATTAGCTTATTGTTGGTCCATTTAATCATCAATCAATTATATTAATTGTACTCATTGTTTTGAGTACTTTCATATGCCTTGGAGTAGTACACGCACTATATTATTGATTGTCATGTTAACCATATTCCTTCATGAGTATATATCTTGATCATTGACATAAAGGTGATAAGTTAGTTTCTTTTCGTTCTTTTTATCTCCAGTCTTGTTCGACTAATTAGCGTAAAAACCCTAGCGTCTTCGGTTGAATATTTACCATAGTACTTGTGTACGAAATCTTCAATTACGTAGTTATTAGCAGATCTATTTCGACAAATGTCTCGAGACACTAAGCTTTTCATAATATTGTATTGTTTATGTCGTGTTTCGCCTGAATAAACTAATTGGGATCTAGCTTTACGATACTCAGTGCACGACCAAACAACATACCCAATATCATGGCAACCCTCACCGCAAGCACAATGATTACCCTCAGCGAGCCCAAATACAGTGGAGATGTGCATCGAAAGTATAATGATCAGACAAGAGCCTAGATATCAGACGGATGAAGTCTCGACGTACCTTCAACCCTTTGAACTATGACTTTGTTGATACTTTAAGGGTAATTGAGTGTAGCCACCGTCCCATATATCCATTGACCTAAGATGTTTCCCAACTTGCAAGCGTCCTCTGACGATTATTTGCAAGCTATAACGAAGGCTACGAGTTCAGCTATATACACAGAGGCATACAAGTGTCACAGAAAATGAAATATTATTGTTGAAAATACCGAAGCTAGTAGACTTATCGATGCGTGAACCGTCAATGTAGAGTATTTTTTGGCAGTCAACGAATTGGTAGCTACTTGTGAATATTTTAAGGATTAAAGTGGATTCGAGACTATCTATTACATTGGTACATGCGGAACATACCTAGGAGGCATTATTTCTAGTTACATGCGATTGAAATACGCTGTCATGAATCATGTTTCGGATTGACGCTCTACATGTGTCTTTAAAATATGACAAATACCAATTGAGTTATAATCTCACTTCCCTTCGCATTGGCGGAAGCCAATTTGTGTATCTGTCGCTAATCTCAATCCAATTGCAGAGACAAAACAGGATTAGTATCGAATAATTTATGGATACAAGGCAGCATTCCAATCGGCCAATACGAGTTGTGATCAGACACTAGTTATCATTAATTTGTTGGTGGCTTCCAGTCATGGGAGACAATCTCAATAAACTTATTAAATAAATTCAACGACCGCCTTTTGCAGCGTCAGATAGATTTTTCAAGTAGTTAAATTTGATTTTGTTTGGCCCAGGGGCGTTATTGGAGCATGATTAGAGAGTAAATAAAAATCGCACTATTAAAAACATCCATTCTTTCGCGGTATCATGAGAGGCATGACGTGCCAGATCTTTTGTACCGGAGCAGAATTCCAACAAAACTTTGCGTTACATCCAACGGTCTAAATATTCCACTGTTTCGATCTGACATGCGTCAGACCGTCCTCCAAATAGCTTACCTTGATGTTTCTTTCAGAAACTTATCAACAAAACAGCGCCAATAGCTGCTTCTTTGCCTTTCATCAGCACTCTAAGCTTGCTTATATGACCCTATTCCACGCTTTTCTAAACTTTCTTCCTTCAACTCTTTGCTCTCCCTTGATTACTTTGGCTCTTAATATTGAAAAATATTTCACACCTTCCAGTCCCTTGCTATGTCGTTCAAACATAAAAAATAAAAAATTCTTAGACGCTGTCAAAATAATTTTTGATTGGTAACAATAAAGTGTAATCTGATAATATATATATATATAATGCTTATCACTTAAACTTCTTTCATGTAACTCTGATAACTCAACTGATAACTTAACAGGAAGTAGTTCCACAAACGCCTTCTCCTAGGTTGATGGGTTTGACGGTGTTGCAAACATCATCGAGCATATTTCATGCATCAGTTTTAAAGAACCTCTGACAGACAATTGCGCTAAGATGGCTTTTATAGAAGAAAGTGGTACATCGAGGAGACCGAGAAGGCTTATGCGCCTTTTTATGTCCTGTGTTTTTTCATACTATTCATACTACACCCCAAACTACCGATCAACCATTAAAGAAATGTAAAAGTAGAAGCATATTAGTGTTAGAGTAGTAATAATTGTAGTTTTTAGAACTGGTGTACAATTGTTAAGCGCTAGTCGTATATCTATCTGTAGTAGAGTAGTAATAATTGTAGTTTTTGAACTGGTGTACAATTGTTAAGCGCTAGTCGTATATCTATCTGCTTTTGTTGTACTTCTATCAGTTTGCTTTTGCACTACTCATGAAATACAAATAATATCGGTTAATTTATACGCTCCTACTTAATCTTTTTGCATCTTTCCTATTTTTGTTTGGCATGTTATTTTTCCTTTTTTTCTATATCTTGAATTAAATTCATACTAACACTGACTAGCACAATAAATTGCATATCCTCTCATATATACTCACAATCTCTCGCATTCCAAACGTACAAACGCTCGTGGCCTTCGCAAAGGTTCTCAAACGTGGTCACAACCGCGAACATGCAATTGTAATCATCAACATATACTTACGACCGTGATCTCGTCAACATTAAAACACCCAGGCAATAGGGTGAACGTTTTAGCACTTATAAATTAACAAACACTATCTCAACAAACCCACCGTTCATGCAATCATGATCGCTCTGGTCCTAGCACTCTTGACTCATGCCTTCAGTTTGACCAATTAAAAAATGACGATCATATCCACTACACAACACGTGCCATGGCGTCATAACCGGGAACGCTAGTGATATGTTGAACTCTCCTCTAGTATCAGAACCGTACACTGAGAATTAAGCATCAGATTCACGGTCCGCCCGATGGTAAGAACACACGCGAAATACGAATGGCCCCATGGTTATATACTACACATTACCCGCGTGTAGTTACATACAAACGTCCACGCGATCGAACACGTTAATGTACTAACGCTCGAGCCATTCGCGATCATGAAGTTCGTGCGCCCGCACTTATCTGGACCGTACAATGAATATTACATTCTTAATCACGGCCCGCTGCAATTGGTATTAAGCATTGTTTTAGTGGGTGGCATTTCTCGTCTCGTCTGCAATTGCGATGAGTGATTCTGATGGGGAGCCCTTCCAATACCTTAGCTCGACAGCTTCAGTAGGACAACCCTAAAAAAATATCGAAAAAAACCATGCAAGATAAAAGTTGCACTTTTTCATACAAGGGCAGTATAGTACTGCCAAAATTATGAATCTGGAACAGTAGCACAGAAGTTCTAAACGCGTTTAAAATTCAAAATAACAATACAAAACCCTCTGATGGTGATGTGATTATTTCGTTCCAGATCTGTTTTGAGTCTCCTATATAAAATTCTACGTTGCTTGACGTTCCCCTAAAAACTTAAACGATATTACATACTAATGCTTGAAAACCTGCGATAGAAACCAATCGATAATTCCACTTGGTCAGATGGCATTACTACCAAAGATCGCTTCAGTTTAACCAATTACAACAAAAATCAATACTGAAACTACTCTAACAGAACTTAATCACCCGCCCATACCCCCAAACATCTTCAACTCATACCCGAATTTCAGTAGACGCAAACCCAATTAAGTCTACCCATGCATTCGACATACCTACAGAAACATATCAGATGGCTTAGTGATACAATCACGTATGTCCGAAATGTATAACGTGTGTGCCAATACGCTCATTACCCTACGTACATACAAACCGACAAAAACATTTCAACGTCTCGTTAACCCAGCGAACGCACAAGCATATTTTTTCCAGTTCCAACACAAACCCACAAACAGCACACACACGTCGCACCCTGCAGTGTTGTACTCAATCTTGACTCACCCACTTTGCAAATCATCGTGTGTAAACGACTCGAACTTATTGCACACAGTTGAGTGAAAAAAATTCTGGTGCTAGTACAACTTGCACCCGTTTCCGTACTGTGTGCCAACACTGCAGAAAATTTATGGCGTACTTATCGCACCGTTCGGACGTTATCGTCCATATGCTGCTCGTTCGAAAAGCGAGTAACGACTGATACAAAGAGACACGCGGTACCTCATAAAGAATTTAGCAACTGAGGTCACGTCACCTTTATTTTAGCTGTTCAATAAGTCACTTGAATCTGGTAATTTCCCAAAAGACTGGAAAAAATATTTTTTAATACGTATTTATAAATCGGGTAAAGCATCCGAAATTATCGTTGGATTGCTATTCTGTCTTGCTTTCCTAAACTTTTCGAATCCATCATAAATGAAAACATTTTTAACCAACTCGAACATAAAATAACAAATGCACAACATGGGTTTTTAAAGGCCGCTCAACAGCCCAAGTAACCATAAGCATTAAGCCATTGCACTATATTGGCTATACATTTGCACTAATGTTGCATTGAAACTCCATTGCAGCATAAACAACGCAATAAAGCTCTATATTAGCATCAATAATGCATAACTGCACAGCCGACATACAGCATTATCGCTTGCTCTATATGCGTATATAAAGCTGATATAAAGCGTACATGCTTCAAAGATCTTTAAAGTATGTAAGCTTTACAAGTGCATTTAACGCCAGTATAGAGCAAATATAAAGCTGATATAATGCTATTGTAATGCTATGGGTTTATTTGTTATACAACTCTTCTTGAAGATTATATTCGGCATATTTCATTTCAATCGAACATATGCAATATAGTCCAGGAAGCAAACGCAGTGCACTTACCGTGAAGGATGGGCCAAGGTACCTCAGTTCGAGACTTACTAAAGGTAATTTTCGTAAACATTCATATCATGTGAGATCAAAAATTCATTAAGGACATTCATTACAATGGATTAGAACAGAATCAATTACGGTTTTAAACAGAACATTTTATTTTAATTTTTTTCCTTTTTTTACCGAAAGGAAACATAAGAAATGGTTTTAAAACCATGGCGGACAGCGACAGCCAACTGAAGCTTTTAATAGCAATAGTAGTACCAATATAAGGCTTTCAAATTTAACACTTGTACGCTGGTGCTATATAATAGCATTAGTACTGCAGAAATCAGCTGTCAATCTCTGCACAGTAATAGCACTATATTTCGCCTTTTCTGGTATAATACCAGCATTATATAAGTATTTAGGGCTTCACGGCTTTTTAGGACAGCTTTATATGTGGACGTAAAGCAAATATTAGGCTACGTTATAATGCTTATTGGTTACTTGTGAAGTACAAACCTTCTAGAATTTGTTGATTACTCGTTAAATGGCATGGATAAAGGAAATCACATAGAATCTCTTTACACTGACTTCAGCAAAGCTTTTGATAAACTTGACATTCCCATGCTAATTTTCAAACTTTGAAAATCAGGAATGGAGACGAGACTCCTCAATTGGGTTAAGTCGTATTTAACAGGTCACCAGCAAATAGTAAAATTCTATGAGATGAAATCCGATATGATTAAAGTTACATCGGGGGTTCCTCAAGGTTCACACTTAGGACCTCTTCTTTTCATTTTATATGTCAACGATATCTCTCTTATTTTAAAAAAAAACATTAAAATTCTCATATATGCGGATGATATGAAGCTATTTTTAGAAATTAGAAATATTAATGACTATAATGTTTTTTACAATGATACACAAATCTTTTATACATGGTGTTGTAAATGTTTACTGGAATTAAATGTTAAAAAATGTAATCTTACAACATTAGCAGAAAACAAACCGCGACTTCCATGTCAATTACATCAGGTAAGAAAATCGTTCAGAAATGTGATAAAATAAGAGATCTAGGAGTTATCTTAGATAAAAAATTAAAATTTGTGGAACATTACAACACAATTGTTCATAGAGCTAGCAATATGCTTAATTTTATAAAACGCTTCGGGTATCACTTTCAAGATCCTTACACAATTAAAACTGTTTACATAGCATATGTTCGTTCAATTTTAGAATATTGTAGTATTGTTTGATCACCATACATAAAAAACACGAAGTGGGAATTGAGTCAATTCAAAAGCATTTCTATTATATGCACTACTCAGACTAAAATGGACAGCATTCCCTCTTCCATCTTATGAAGCACGCTGTATGTTGATAGATTTTCAAACATTGAAAGAACGTCGGGACTATGCTATGATCTCGTTCCTAAACGATATCGTCATGCAGCGTATTGACTCACCTTACATATTGTCAAAATTAAATTTATATGCTCCTACACGTCAATTACGCAATATAAATTTATTCGCGATTGGTTATCACGCTAAATTCGGACCACTTAACCAGACGATGGCTGTGTATAACGAGCATTGTGAAAGTAGAGGTATTCCATGAGAAACCGGCCGACCGCAAAATATGACCATCGTCGATTCGAACGAAACTTTGCAGGTGTGTTCTCTGGCAATTGGAATATTTTGATACAAGAGTAATTTTTCAAAAGGGCGTAAACGTTTCTACGCGTATGAATTTCAATTTTTTTTTGTTCGATTACTGTATTTTATACAGCAAAACTATCTGAGAACAAGTTACAGGGAATGAATACTTCTGTTCGAAAAAATATACACTGAAAAAACTGTTGTCATTTTTCAAAAAAACAAAAATTTATGATAAAAAATTAAATTGCGAAAAAACCCATTTTTTTAAATTTTTTATATTTTGTTACCAAAATCCTAAAGAGAAAAGAAACATTTTGATTGTGATTGCATGATGGAGAAAAAATCGGTAAAAAGTTTTTCTAACAATAACTTCGTACATGTTTTTAAATTTCATACTATGTCTATACAAATTTGTAATTTTATTACAGAATATAATTCTAAGCACCATTTAAAATCAAAATGCATTTAACAAAAATCTTCCAAAATGCGATAGTTTTCGAGATATTTGAAATTTTGCTCCTTCAAAAACAATTAATTCGTGTAATTATGCTCTTTTTAAAAGTTATTCGCGTTACCCCATCAAAAAATGTCAAAAATTTAATGTTTATCGTTTTAAAGACGTAAAAGCAACCTTTTTAGTGTATTTGGATCATGGAGAATTCAATAAAAAAGTTTTCCTAACAATAACTTTTGACATTTTTTTATAATTCTTACTATTTGCAGTCAAAAATACAATTTTCTTTTTGAATATGATTCTAAACGCCATTTTAAATCGAAATGCTCTTAACAAAAATTTTCTAAAATGTAGTAGTTCTCGAGATATTTTAACTTTTGTTTTAACAACACAATTATTTTGTTTTATTACGACCTTTTCATAAGTTAGTCGCGTTTCTCCATCAACAATAATAGGTTTTTCAAAAGGCCCGTAAACTTTCGTGCAACTTTCTCTTTGACATCAAGGCGATATTGTAAACCATTTGAAAGTTACATGAAAGCAACCAAAATATATTTCAACCATAGGGTCTGTTGATTAAACTATATAGCTGAATCATATGTTGTGTATGTAACTTTAAAATGTTTCACAGTATCGCCTTGATGTCAAAGAGAAAGTTGCAGGAAAGTTTACGGGCCTTCTGAAAAATCTATTATTGTGGATGGAGAAACGCGACTAACTTATGAAAAGGTCGTAATAAAACAAAATAATTGTGTTGTTAAAACAAAAGGTAAAATATCTCGAGAACTACTACATTTTAGAAATTTTTTTTTAAGAGCATTTCGATTTAAAATGGCGTTAAGAATCATATTCAAAAAGAAAATTGTAATTTTGACTGCAAATAGTAAGAATTATAAAAAAATGTCAAAAGTTGTTGTTAGGAAAACTTTTTTATTGAAAGCTTCTCCAGGATCCAAATACACTAAAAAGTTGCTTTTACGTCTTTAACACGATAAACATTAAATTTTTGACATTTTTTGATGGGGTAATGCGAATAACTTTTAAAAAGAGCATAATTACACGAATTAATTGTTTTTGAAGGAGCAAAATTTCAAATATCTCGAAAACTATCGCATTTTGGAAGATTTTTGTTAAATGCATTTTGATTTTAAATGGTGCTTAGAATTATATTCTGTAATAGAATTACAATTTTGTATGTCTATTAGTATGAAATTTAAAAACATGTACGAAGTTATTGTTAGGAAAACTTTTTTACCGATTTTTTCTCCATCATGCAATCACATTTAAAATGTTTCTTTTCTCTTTAGGTTTTTGGTAACAAAATATAAAAAATTTTAAAAAATGGGTTTTTTTCGCAATTTAAATTTTCATCATAAATTTTTGTTTTTTTTGAAAAATGACAACATATTTTTCAGTGTATATTTTTTTCAGACAGAAGTATTCATTCCCTGTAACTCGTTCTCAGAGAGTTTTGCTGTATAAAATACAGTAATCGAACAAAAAAATTTTGAAATTCATACACGTAGAAACGTTTACGCCCTTTTGAAAAGTTGCTCTTGAGTAAAAATAATCTTATTACCTGTGGAAAATATTTAGTCTTGCATGACGGTGAAACGTGTAAAGTTTCATTGGAATCTAAGATGGTCGGTCACGATTTTAAATATTTTCGGACGGATTTTCGTGGAATTCCTCAGTATTGACTTTACCATGCCCCGATCAAGTTTGAAACAGGGTTTCAACTCTTTGCGAAATCATAGTGTATAAGAACAGTATACAGTATAGTATATAAGTAAATGTTTGTGTAATGTAGGCTACGATCGATCGACGAATAAATATCCTCTGGAACAAATAACCTCACCGTGTCTGAGATGTATTTGTGCCTTTTTTCATAAAAAGCACCTTTTCAACGTGTATTTCGAATCCATTTTGGGAGTAGCTCGACGTCATGGAATTCCTTTATATATATTTCGAACTGGATACACGCAATGCTTAGCATCCGATATCTGTGCTCATCGTTAAGACAAATTGAGATTAAGAAACATAGTGTCTGCGGTGGGGTGCTGTCACTATTTTTATTTAACCTTGTCCCCAAGGATTGTCGAGCAAACTTAATGAGCTTGGGTTTTCGACATATTGTTTCGCCGATGATTATCATCATATAATGATCACTATTATTTGCATTAACACAATGTTTGATTTGATGCAGCAAGTCTTATGTGTAATTGAGCAAAGGTGCCTTCATACTGTACTATCAGTTAATCAAATAAAAATAATGATGCTTTTCACGCAAGGAAGAATTACAAGCGGAGCTCATGCGATTCTTTGACTATGAAATAATTGCCGCAGAGTTAAGTACGTTATGGTAATTCTTGACACCCAATTCAATCCGGATTTTTGGTTCTCCTTAGAGAGATGAACGTATGTACAGGCAGCTAAAATTCAAGAATATGTTATTGTTCGAACCCTAGTGTGGCTAGGAGCTATGGGTTGTATCAGTAGGGTTTCCTTTTCCTTTGGGAGTGAATAATCTAGACTGTTTAGTGTTGTATTGTGTTCTCATTCTCCATTTCCCCACCTTTTTCTTTCACTTTCTTTTCCCTTCCCATCAGAAAAGTGACGAGACAACATGGCAAGACATAACCCTCTGAACGACATGGGGGACGTGCCAATCGAGCATTATTATGATTCCTGATTCCTTATTCCTACCCTATCATTTGTCCTTTCCCATGTATGATGGAGATAGGGAAGGCTGGCAATGATGGCTATCATGTCGTCGAGGTTTTGATATGGTTCGGGTATTAACTCCTACTTACTATGTCCTAACCAACTCTTATTAGATAATCAGCAGAGAAACATGATGAAGTCAGTGTGTAATCCGCCAAAATTATCATCACAACACAAAACACCGCATACAGATGGAACGTAAAAAGTTTCATTCGAATCAAAGATGGTCCGTCACGATTTTAAAAAATTTTGCAAGCAGGAATTTAGTACTACCAGCAACGGTCTAGCGATGCTTGGTGCGTAAACGATGAAAATAGAGGCGGCCGGTAATAGTAGCAGTTGAAATTTTAACATAACCGTAACCTTCTCCCAATTATCTTGAGTATGAGAAGCATCATGCGTATACACCTCAATTAACACTCGTCATCAGTTTGATTCGCTTGTTTGGCTCCAAATCGCATAAGTTGAAAAACGCTTCATAATGCAGCATCTTTAGCAAGCACGCAGGCACAGTCAGATTGGAAAAACACGCAAACACATAAACGCGTCATCATTACCGATCAATTTGAAGCTACGGTCGGCCTATTGTCGATTGACGAAATCGGTGCTGTAACGTAAATTGTGTGTAAATAATTCGCTCGCCATTTCTTTGCGCTACTTTTTACTCCCCAATTTGGCTACAGCTTTCGACTGATTGGCAACAGTTTCCCTTTTTTTTGCCCTCACCCACGGTCTGCCAGTATATGGTACCGTACATTGCAAAACAAAAATAAGAGAATCTGTCCGAAGGATGGGGAGACCTATGATGGAGCATTTTAACCAAATACTATGCTTGACCTTGAGCTGATCTCTTTTCTATGCTGATACATTTTTCCCGTAATGGCTCCGGGAGGTTGCGTGTCATTTTTTTGTTAGCTGAAAATTGTCTTCTCGGAAGTCAGTTTCTTGTTAGGGCAATTCGTAGTTGCGAAAACGTGATACAATAATGGTTCACTTTTGTGACCTCCCCCACAAACAAGTGTAGCTTGTTATTGCAAATAACTGTTTCAGCTTTCAATCGTTTTGGTTTATGATTCAAGAAAAGAAAGTTACATTCGCTGTTTGATATATATGAAGGCAAACCATAATTAGATTTTGATCTATGTTTAAATAATTTTAATCAATTCTAATAAACTATATGATAGCAAATGCAGTGAATACTATTTTGTTATAATGGCATTTTACCGAATAACTCATTGAGTGTACTTCAAGCACTTTTCTGTCTGACTCTGATATTAATTGTGTAGTAGAGTGACAGCTTTACCTTCGCGTTTCTTCTCAGTAAGTTAGTCACACAAGGAAGCAATGTGGGAACTTTGTTTTACACAATATTTTTCAATGATGCTGCATTATTGCATGGTGTTTTGCGTCAACTGGTTCACGTGGATAACCCAAATCTCTACCATTTTAAACAAGATTGCACAAAACTTTATCCAGTTTAGGTGTTGTACCCTTACTCACAAATTGGTTTACTGCAGTTTTCCCTTTAAGAAGTAAATGTTGGTCTATTTCCAAGCGTTTCTTAATGATCCTTCTAACAACTGAGAAAGCTGTGAGCCCAAACCAGGAAGGATTTAGGTGGCCAGCTTTAGCTCTGCCATTATCCTGTGAACTAAGAGTAAATTGTAAAACATGTCTAAATAGAAGGTCAAGTTCTTGTCAGATTGATCGGTATATCGGCTATAGTTATCGGAATTAAAGGAAAGTTTTACAGTAGTCCAGTATTTTCACGTTTGCCATAAATGCTTACGGTCTAACAAATCAGCTATTACGAGCAAATTTCGACAGCTTCATTCATAAACAGTCTTCGACAGCCAACCTGTTTTATTCGTGTAATGTTCCTATCCCGGCAACTACTTAAAATCCACTTTGATGTAAGTCTCGTTAGCAGTATCCTGTACAGTTTCCCGGCGCACTTTGTTGCCACACTGTTGACGTTCGCTCCGATTTGGGAGATTCAGTACCTTGTACGTTTTCAATCCAGATCGTTTCTTGGTCCTCTGGCAAAACCTTTTCGAAACATCAATTTTTTGGCAAGTCCCGCATCAAAATGTTCGTATTCCACTTAAAACCAGCAATCAGCACTCTCTCGTTTTGTTTACATATTTTTCTCAGTTTTCCTGGAACGTTTGGAGAACCCTTGAGATGGTCGAATGATGTCTACTCATTAGTGCGATGCGACAACTTAGGATTTTTCATATGGTTGAAAAACATTATTACTCGAACTGCAACTGCCCAACTGAGCTTACACGGATAACTTGAATTACCTAGCAGTAGGTAAATCTAAATCTTTCTCCAGCGAAAAACGAAAGAGAGGGAGTTCAATTTCACCAAAAAATAATGCATAATAATCCCCAAAGCCGACTAAACTTAATCTCATTAATTTTAGGAAAAATAATCATTCCAAATTTTCCGGTAGCGGAATAAGGACGGCGAATTAAAATTACCTACTAGTAGGTAATGGATTTTAAGTGTGTATGTAAACAATAGACTCTAAAGAGTAACTTGGTAAAATTTGGTTAATTTCGAACAAGTATGATAAAAGTTGTGCAGGTTTAAAATTTTTGCCATAATTGTCAAAAAGTTGTGCCACCACCTTCTTAGTGGATTGCAAGCGCCCATGAATAGTGTTCAAGTCGGTAAATCGTCTCAAATGTTAACATCTTACCGTTATTACCGCCATCATTAAAAGTAGCTGTACGAAGCGGAATAAAAGCAAATATTTATGCAGATTGGAGCCTAGTCTATCGGATTCCGCGGAACTCGCGTGGGTAGTTTTCGCCCACGACCAACCAATTTGTATATTTTTTTTTAATGCTGGAAATAATGATTCTGCTACTTGCTCTTGTCTATGTTGGATCGTCGCCATCATTTGAATCATCTCGATAGTGGGAGTAAAACATCCTTGAAACTGTTTTACAAATTTTATTGAACGCCTCGAAGAATCTACGATTTGCTTTTATCTCAGATTTTTATGGTAAAACTTTGATAATTAACTTCCAAAAAAGAAAAAAAAAAACTTTGTTTATGTTTTTGGTGGTAGAGTTAGTCCACCGAGCACATAAAACGCAATCAATGCTCCGGCTTTTTACACATCTTGCTTCAGAAAGCATTATCAAATTGTACGTGGCATTCCTGCTGTCGCGCTAGTGCATAGAGTACCCCACGTTCAGACTATCTAGCGAAATCGTCTCTAAGCGCCAGCAGCTGCTCGGTAAGGGAGACATAAACACATTAATGCCCGATCCACTATATATAGTAGGTAATTAGAATAACTCATATTACTCAAGGAAAAGCAATTTTTATCAATTATTCCTTTTTATATCATTTAGTTTTTGCAGAAAAATATTTTTATTTTAATGGCCGTTTCAATTTCCAATTTTTACCGAATAACTCAATTTATACTGCGCATGAAAAATAGGTACGACTTTCGGAGTGTCAATCTTGAACAATTCCTTATAGTTTATGTTCTATTTGGGGGTTATTTTCTGGCATTCAGTAATCAAACTTTTCGGCGACATGAATTGCACCTTTTCAATGAATTAAGTTAATAGCCGTGTTATCGCCAAGCGCACTTTCGTAAATTGGTGCAATAGTTATAGTTTATGAATAATTCGTAGCGTGTTGTGTACCGATCTAATGTCGTGTTCTCCGTCTCTATTTCTAGGCCACCTATGGATCCAATATTCTTCTCTCCGCCTAATGGAGTCCCGTCGGAAAGCAAATTGGCAACCTATATGGTAAGTATCAATTCGGACGTCAAACTTATTCAGCAAATAAGACTATTGAGCCGGTAGGACAGAGTCTTTGGGCAACATTGTGATTTTAGAGGGCACGTAATTTAATGAAGATAGATTTGTTTTCTGGTTGGTATGGTCTGATGTTTCAACTATATAGTGGAATTATATTTTTGCCTTTCTCATATAGAAAGGTTATGCAATCACTCTAGAAATCGTCAACCTAATCCCGGCCTCAGTTCGTCGAGATCGGAAAATGTCTGTGTGTGTATGAATGTATGTGTGCATGTGGAAAAAAATGTCACCTCTGTTTCTCAGAGATGGCTGGACCGATTTCCACACACTTAGTCTCAAATGAAAGGTACAACCTTCCCAGCAGCTGCTATTGAATTTTATTGATTGGACTTCCGGTTCCGGAGTAACGGGTTGAAGAGTGCGACCACACAGCAAATTCCCATATAAACTGAAATGAAAAAATCTCAAAAGGGGTAGTAAGGGAAAATTTCAAAATCGAATTTGCATTTTTGATGCCAAATGGCTTTAAAATGCATGAAACGTTGAGATTTGATGAAATCTCTAAAAAAGATTTTTTGACACAAATTGACTTTTTTGATGTTCGGCATATTTTTGACTTTCTCATATAGAAAGGTTATGCAATCACTCTAGAAATCGCCAGCCTAATCCCTAATTTTTTGACCTATAAAGGCTTGGGTAGGAGTATGTAATGAGCGGTTGCTACTTTAAAATTTAAACTAGTTTAAAATTTCTTAGCAATTTGAAAATTTTCGACAGGGTCCGGACCCCCCGGATCTTCCTCCTTGATCCGCCGCTGGTTTCAAGCGATGTTTCAGTGTCGGCACATAGTATCTCAAGATCTTGGCTGTCGATCCATTGTATGTATGTGCAAATCGTACTGAATATTTAATATACATTTCCATCATTGTATTGAAAATAACCAGCCATGGAATCATAGTTTGGACAAACGAGAAAGGCACAATTGCACCACTAGATGGATTAAAACAGGTTTTTTGTTTCTTTTGGCTTTCAAATGATTCACAATATCACCCTGAGGTCAAAATAAAAATAATTGGAAAGTTGTCGAAAAAAAATTTAAAATATCTTGAAGAATGAATTTGATAAATTGTTTTTATTGAAACTACATTCAAAATACCTTTTAAACTATCACATTTTGGAAGATTTTGCATGGGAGGATTTTGGTTTATAACAATAAAGATGGCACGATTATTGTGTAGTATGCAACAGAGGATAACATAAATTGATGAGAGAAAACATTGTAAGCGATTTGGGTGAAAAATGTTGTGCCGATAGCCGGCATACCTTAGTAGAATATAATGGGGATGAGTGATCGATATTGCGTGGATGTCTTCATTGGTATATTGAAAAGTCAGAATAAGGCCATGTCGATTCAAGATGTAAATTTTTTTGTTCTGCCTTCGAAAATCCACACTTCAAGTATAACAAATAAAATGTTATAATTGATTTTGATAAGCAGTATAAATAAAGAAACATGTTCTAGATTGTATGGACATCGGAATGCTCCTCATTTTAATTGCGTAAATTATATAGAAAGAATAATGAACGTAAAATGAATTTGGATCCAAACCATGCGACGTTTAGAAAGCAGTATTCAGTATATCGGTGACTGTTAGAATCGTAAAAAGCAACATTTTGTCAGGCGAATAGTAATTAAACAAAGTAAGGCTGTCCAAAATATTTTATTTAAATATAGTTGGATTACACTGTGAAACAAAATTTTTAAAAAAATGGCAGCAGAAAAAAAAACGAAAACTACCCGAAGATTGAGGTTCCGCAGTGGAAAAACTTTTGAAAAAAGGAAAGGGTTTGATGGTTTAAAATCAAAATTTGCATGGAGAACTAGGGTTCAATGGGAAAGGTACCAATGAAAATGGCCTTTTTTGACATTAAAAATGTCTTACTCCACTATCTGGGCCTACGTGTCATTCTAAAATCTAAACCATCTCCCATGTAACGAAACTATGTAAGGTTTGCACGCTTATAACTCCGATATTACTAGATGGATTTTAATCATTCATACACCAACCGATTCAGAGACACCTAACTTAAATATTGGTAATAATTTAATATCTCCCCAATAAAAGTAGACTTTTGGAAATTGGTAAAATTAAAAAGTTCATGAAAAACGGGAAAATTACCATTCGTGAGACAGATTTCTCAGACACAGCCGTCATTAGAGGGTATCTTAGTGGCTCAATCAAACACGAAAAGTCATAAATAGAAGTGACGCATGTCCGTTTAAATCAGTTGTTGCTAATATCCCATACGAGCAACATCGTCTCCGAGCGATTCAATAAGCACTATCGATTTTCGGCAACGTTGGCATTTGCACACACTCGCACCTAAGTGACTAAACCATATACGGTTAGTTTATAAATAGAGGTGACGCGTACCCGTTTGAATCAGTTTTTGTTCTTATGTCGAACGGGTAAGATCATGGCTGCAGCATCTGGACGCTACACTAAGCGGTAGACGCTATGCATTTTCGGCAGCGGTGGCCGTGTGCGGATATTTCGGGTACCAGCACGGTGTCACAGAATGATTTGCAAAGTGGGTGGGTGGGGTGGTTTGGATTTAATTCAATACGGCAGGATGCGACTAAGGGGCCGTACACAAATGACGTAGCTTTTTTTCGGCGATTTTCGACCCCTCCCTCCCCCTCGTAGCATTTGGTCACTAAATTCTAACCTCCCCCTCGTAAATAACATAGCATTTACTTACCCCCCCCCTCGTCCCATGCAAGCGGCCGGGAGATGAAAAAAATTACATGTTTTTCAATTATTTTAAATACATGTCCTTTCAAAATGTTTGACGACTTTCATCAACATTTTCATTATAACAGCAAATTGCGTGCAAAATAAGTCCAGTTCTCGACAAACATATGATTACGGCTTAAAAGCCAAATGTCAAAACTCTCTTTGAAAGGAAATTCCGGACAAACCGTTACTGGCTAAACATGGTTCATAGCAGTTAATGAAAGAGAAAACTTTTCTCTTTTGTTTACTACCAACATCTGCGATTAGCGAGTAACGGTTTGTCCGGAATTTCCCTTCAAAAAGAATTTTGACAGTTGGCTTTTAAGCCATAATCATATGTTTGTCGAGATTTCATGATAAATATATAGTGTTGATAGTTTTGTTATGAATTATATATGTCAAGGGGAGCACTAAGAGAAGTTCTCTCAGTTCACAATCATGCAGCTGCCAATGATTCTAAGAAGCATATGTTTATCTAAATTACTAAATTTTGTTTGGTTGAATCCAAATTAAGTCTACTAGTTATCAACATAAGCTAACTAATGTAGCAAGTTAAATCCGCATTCAAAATCTTTTCGTATTTTTGAGAACTTGTAATTCCGCGAATCGTAAAATTTACCTCATGAAAAACCGTATCAAAAGCAACTTGTTTGAATTTAAATTTATTTCTCTTAGGAATCGACGATCATTAAATTGTTTTCTCTAAACAATGGGTTTTAAACTTAATGCTACGTCGCACAACTTCTGACCCTACCCTCCCCCTCGTCACACTTCGTCACAAATTTGGTATACCCTCCCTACCTCCCAAAATGCTACGTCATTTATGCATGGCCCCTAATGTGTGCTGCTTGAGAGTGTGCGTTGAAAAAAAATATTTATTTTTATGCATGCGGGTGCGTTATAACTTGTTAATCCATGTTTACGGCGCTTTGAAGCTGCGTAGGGTAAAGAGCCTATTGGCTTTCATATGTTTCATATTTCGGTTATATGTCTTTTATCAGTAAGGCATCTGACAACGTGCTTCTGTAGTTATTGAACTGTTCAGCAGCGTAGTATTTTATATAGGAGAGTACACTTAGTTTTTCACCAGGTTTTTTTTGCGCGGTATTTTTTTACGCGGATTTTGAAATTCACGCGGTTTTCATTTACGCGTTTTTTGAAATTTACGCGGTTTTCAATTACGCGGCCTGTATCCCCCGCGTAAAAAAACCTGAGTGTAATTGCATCGGAAACAATCACATCCCAACAGAACTTTTTGTTTTCTGATTTCAAACACTTTTGTTTCGTACTGCACAAAACGGAAAATTTTAAAACAGAACTTACCGTCCCAGCAGCAGTGTAAGCGGGTGTTCTTTTTCGATTAAAATTCAAGCCATGTCTTAAGCGTTACTGGACTTAAAATTGTTTTCCCAGTTTATGCAGTCAGAGTACCTGTCCTGCCCTATGTATTTAAAGTTCTAATCGCGTTTTAAAGTATACAACAAATAGAACGGTTGGGTATACCAATTTAAATTTTAAAATAAATCTATTTTAAATTATGGAACAAACCGCTGTACTGAAGATATAATTATGTCAGTCCTATTACCACATAAAACACCTATATAACATAAAACGCTGCAGAATTGGTTTAATAATACAATGTTTACACTACATAGTTATAACACGTTATAATAATTAGCAACAAGAAAAATGTCACCAAGATAGCATAAAAACCCGTTTTAACTGGTAGTGCAAACGTTGTATAACAATGTAATTTATCAAATAATTTCATTTGTTCAACCACTAATCGATCAAGAAATACTTAACCTTAAGATTGTTTACTTAAGTTAATTAGTACATTATTGAAAATTTAAATGCAAAATAAAATTTCATATTTCATGGAGAATCTGTATATTTCCGTTGGCGGGCGTGGGCTTCCTCATCACAGTTCTCAATATGGATCTTTTCTTTTGAATATATTTTCTGGACTGACCAGCCTATTTTTACTAGCCAAATAATGCCAATCACCTAGTGAGATACTTTATTAATTGTAATAATAGATTACCGTTAAATGACCTTCAATAAATTATGTTTTAATGGAGAGGGTATATAGCAAATTGTAACATATGAAAACAGGCAAGTGAGCAAGAACGTGAGTCAATATGTGTGATAGATAAAATTCATTTGCACGCTTTAATGTCACCGTGGTCGTGTCCTGTACACAATCCTTTAATTTTTTATCTTAATGGGACACCATTAAGAGATACAGCGTTCGAAACTCAAAATAGTGAAAACATCAACATTTAATATTAAAACAAACTAACATACTGTAAAAAATTGATCCCAAGGACATAGAAACTTTAGAAAAAAAGTTCGAACATCTAATGTCAAAGCGTTAGTTCTGAAAAAAAAAACTTTCTACTAGTAAATAAAAGTGTTGAAGTGTTGTTTTTTGATAGTTTTTCTTGAGACTTTGAAATTTTTTTAACCATCGACTATTCCTAACGCGGACTGGGGAGCAGAAGAAATCCAAACATCACATTGGGGCCCCTGATATACCGTTGTGAAGAGATGTTGGAAAAAAATGGAACGGAGCTCCGCTGTTTAAAATCAAAGTTGGTATGAAAATCAAAAAAAACTTCCACGTGAATACGATCATTTTTGTGACTAACGAATTCTTTAACTCCTTCAGGCTCAAATTTTTTTCTAGCGCATATAGAGTTCTATAACAATTTTCCCATCAACTAATGGGTCCGAGAAACACAAAAATCATTTCTTCATGAAAATAGGTGCTTTTCTCACAGTGCTAGAAGCAGCTCAATTTTTACCTTCCAATAATCAGTGCGATTCTCCGAAAATATTTACAACAGTCCAATTGGGTATATGAAATGTGGGCAAAGACAGTCTAAATTGAGAGGTTTTATTAATTTTCAATAATATTGTTCGTCAACGAAGATATTGCAAAATTTCATTTTTGCGCCTATAACGTATACTGTCTCTGGCAGCACTGCTCCAGTGAATTCCAATCAGACTAATTGCAATAACTTTAGACTAAATCAACAGTTATAACTGTTTAAAAACCTGTTTTAATCCACCTAGCGGTGCAATTGTGCCTTTCTCATTTCTCTAAACTATGGCACGGAGGCTTTTTATGTTCAACATAATTGTGGAAATGTCCGTTACATTCTTAGTACACTTTGCACTTATACACAATGGCATGTTATCTGCTTGCTAACTCATTTTGTCATGCGGGGATGGGTATGTGAGGAAGGCGAAAGTCCCATGAACGAACGACTCCCCAGCTTAAATTGGTATGCTTTGTAATATAGTAGTGGTTTAAAGATGATGGGGTTGAAAGGGAGGGGTATGAGGTGGTGGTCTGAGGGGTGATTTAAGGAGATTTTTAAAGGAGGGGAGTGAACAGTAGAGGGGGAGGGGGGTGTAACCCCTCTCTGTAAACCATCAACTACGCCCCTGTTAAAATCCAGAAACCTTATGCGAGTCGAAAAAAAATTAGGTTGACGTTTTTCAGAGTGATTGCATAACCTTTCTATATGAGAAAGGCAAAAATGTGCAAAATCCAAAAAAGTGAATCTTCGTCAAATTTTTTTCGTGTTTGCATCAAATCTCGACGTTTTATGTACCTTGAATACATTTAGCATCAAAAATAAAAATTCTATTTTTAATTTTTCCTATAGTTTTTATGAGAAATTTCTGTGTGGCCGCACTCTGAAACCCGTAATTCCGGAACCAGAATTCCGATCGATCCAAAATTCAATAGCAGCCGATGGGAAGGTTGCACCTTTCATTTGAGACTAGATTTGGGCAAATCGGTCCAGCCATCTCTGAGAAAAATGAGTGACATTATTTGACACATACGCACATACATACACACACACACACATACACACATATACACACACATACATACACACATACACACACACATACAGACTTTTTCCGATCTCGACGAACTGAGTCGAATGGGATATGACACTCGGCCCTCCGGGCCGGGATTAGATTCACGTTTTTCAGAGTGATTGCATAACCTTTCTATATGAGAAAGGCAAAAAGGGAAAAGATTGACTCACTATAAGTCGTTAATAAAAAAAGAAAAAAAGTAACTGTAATTTCCAATCCACGTGTAAAATTATAAAAAAAAAATCGTTGAAGAAAGAACGACAAGTCGTGTGTATTTGTGGTGGAACTTAATTTTACATTTATATTCATGCTCCAAAGATGTACATGAAAATAAACTTAAAATTACAAAATATTTTTTCTGTGTATACTTGAGTGACTAACCTTGAAAAGAAGTATTCCGCTACACAAACGTTGAAAAGCATCTTGAATTAGTATTAATTGATTTGATCAGTCATAGACAAAAAACCAATTTAAAAAACCTGTTTTAATCCACCTAGCGGTGCAATTGTGCCTTTCTCATTTCTCTAAACTATGGCACGGAGGCTTTTTATGTTCAACATAATTGTGGAAATGTCCATTACATTCTTAGTACACTTTGCACTTATACACAATGGCATGCCGGCCACGAACTTGATGAGCTACGTGTCGACGGTGAAACACTTGAAACAAAAAAATATCATACTCCATTAGCCTAATCAGCATTAGATTAATGTTATCTGCTTGCTAACTCATTTTGTCATGCGGGGATGGGTATGTGAGGAGGGCGAAAGTCCCATGAACGAACGACTCCCCAGCTTAAATTGGTATGATTTGTGATATAGTGGTGGTTTAAAGATGATGGGGTTGAAAGGTAGGGGTATGAGGGTTGGATGGGGTGGTGGTCTGAGGGGTGATTTAAAGAGATTTTTAAAGGAGGGGAGTGAACAGTAGAGGGGGGGCGGTGTAACCCCTCTCCGTAAACCATCAACTACGCCCCTGTTAAAATCCAGAAACCTTATGCGAGTCGAAAAAAAATTAGGGATTAGGGGATTAGGTTGACGTTTTTCAGAGTGATTGCATAACCTTTCTATATGAGAAAGGCAAAACGTTGTTGTTTATAAACTACATGGGCAAGAAAGGATTAACGAACTGAACAAAAATATTCTGTTCCGTCTCACGGACTACCAGTTTAATGTACTACATTTAGTCTGAGCATTGTTACTTGATAAAAATATTTACGTTCCTGTATGTCGCCGCACAGTGGCGGGTCTTCAAACAAAAGTCGGACAAAACCTCAAATGTTACCTAATTTGGCTAAAAATCACAATTTAAGCTAATTTTGAGGTGCTGAGCTCCTTTTTGATGTCAAAAGTTGTAAAATATTAAATGCTTTTTTCCATACAGTGTCATTGAACCTTTCTTATAACTATGATCCCGTTTTCATGATAAATTTTTCGTTACTGTTCACCAATGACAGCAATATCATAAAAAATGAAGAACACTACTCTAAATCCGTTGTATAACGTGTTGGTTTACTGTAGATTGTCTAACTATTTTACACAAAACACCTTGGCGCAGAACGAGACTATGATATTCGAAAAGTAGAGGTTATTTCCCATAGAATGTATACTATGTGACCGTTCCGAAATGATTCCGAAATTTGTACAGAATAAATTAGTGAAAAAAGTATTTTTGATCTGACCACCTCAAATATATTTAAATTAAAAAGTCATAGTTCCAATACAATTTACCAAATGTATTTTATTCGTTACCCAAGTTCTTTCGTTCCTCTGCACAATGAAACGAGTTGTGCTAAAATCGCACCAAAATCAAAAGAGCAACATGCATTTGAAGTTAACAGAGTAATGGTGGTTTCGGAAATGAAAATCATTAAAAAATCCGGACTTTGCTACTTTTAAACTCATGTTAAAAATCGTGTTCTTATCCATCATAAAATTTTGAATATACATTATTCAATACATGAAAAATTTAGGAAAAATATAAAATATTAATATTTAAAAAAATAATTTTTGAGGTTTTGGCCAGCCTCCAGCCACTGTGCGCCGTAGAGACGTGGTGTAGGGTGTCGCACATCGGTTCTCGTTGGTTTCCACTCGCAATAAAGACGCGCTGTGAAACCAAATGAACCGGTATTAGTTGTACGAATATGGGGCTGATACTTTGGTGATAAGCACAGGCTACTAAGTTCAATTGGAATGCCGAATTATATCTGGTAGTACCCATATTTCCGAAACGCTACAATAAAAAAATGTGCCATAACTGCAGGTTTAATGAACTGCATTTCGTTAGAATATTGCTAACGTGGCGAAAATACGTGAATGGGTAATAATTCGATCCATGCAATACTCCTATTATATTCAGCGATTCGCGGCAAAATCAAAATTAGTCATGCGACACCTATGATTCAGCTCATGAACTGGCAAAGTGATACAGTTTGCTTTTTTTCACCCGCAAGTGAGTCGTAGCTTACAACAAAAACTTCATTTTCTTCTCGGAAAAAGCTTACCACTGCCAAAATATGAATGAAACGAGTAAGAAATTTAGTTTTATTTTGCAATTATTCGGAAATTACAGCCATTTGCAACTATTTGGCTCATACATTTCTTCGAAATGTAATCGGGGAATTATTGTGGTTATAAAAAATCGTTCCATAAATAAAGTTCCAACTCGAAACCGAGACCCAATTAGTACCAATGTCAAACTTCTTCATATTTTGGACTACGTAGGAGATTCAGTGAAGACTATCAGAGAGAAGGACGGCTGTGTATGATACAAGGCTGACACTTTCCTATTAGCCGGATATATTCTTTCCTCGTGTGATCTGGAGAGTTTCACGAATTTACACCATGTCATAAAGGTTTAGCTTAACTTAGGAGGAACAGGAAATGATGTTGCGGTGGCTACGGTGCTCAACAAATTACATTTCGGAACAGCACACATATAGCTCTGCGAATAATATTAGAAACCATTATGTTTTACACCGTTTTCGCAAGATGTTTACTCATCATATTATAAAATGAAGGTTTTCCTTCATTTTCATAAACAATTATCAACAAACTGATCGGTGATTTGGCGTTATTTTTTTTTAATTTTACGGAAAATATATGCACTATGACAGAACAGAGTCAAATCAGCAACACTTTGCTTCCAGCGCTAAATGTGAGCGGTTTCAATAGAATCGCCAATTGCCACGCAAAGCGTGTATGCTGGCTACGCAGTCTCTCTAGCCGTCACACAGTGATTTCTCTTCATACGAAGGTTGAAAAAAAAATCTATTAAATATATTCGAACAATCGTTTTTTGGATAATTTTGAGTCGCTGATTTCAAATATGAGGTCCAAATAATTCTAATGCTTGAAGAAATTATGACCGGGAGGGGTGAGGGTATGGTTGGGTTAATTCGCGTAAAGATGTGAATGAATATTTTTATGGCGATATAAAAAGTGTTATTATATTCAGTCAATTTCTAAATTAAAATGCAACATTTGAATACTGTTTGCCTAAGTTTTCATTGCAAAATTATGCAAATTAAGCGAGTGACAGTGAATCTCCAGTGACATTTCAAAAAAGGTTGTTTGGAGGTGTACAATGTACACGTACATCATAATTCAAAACCTATTGGATCAACCGTTTTTTAAATTTTGCACAATATTTCTTCTCATAATTTCTCAAGTAACTACCGCAAGATTTCCCCTTTTCATTCGATTTTTTAAATTTTTCGTAGCACTTGTAAGCCAAAAAAATATTTTTGCGAAAAAATCGCTTAATTTGTTTTTGGAAAAGTAAAACAATAATTTAAAGCAAAGTTCTCATTATTAACTAGAGACACCCAGGAAGAATTGCACAAAAGCTCTAAACCATTGGTTCAGTGTACATTTTGGGTTATGAAGGACACCGCATTTTTTCAAAGTGCCTCTGGAGATTCACTGTCATTTGCTCAATTTTGAATATCTTGCTACGAAAATTTAGGAAATTATTCTTCAAATGTTGCTACATAATATGGAGATTTGCTGATTACTACCACTCGCTGTATCACAAACAAATGAATAAAAAATATTCCTTATTTTAATGAATTTACTTGAAAACTTTAGATTCAAAAATTTGCTTCAAATAAGGTGTTTGGATAAAGCAATGTATAGAGTATATTAGTTTTTAATTAAAAAAAATAGGGGAACCCGGGGCTATTCGGACCTACTTAAGCAAATCGCCCTTTTAGGTGGATAGATGTTAACAAAATTACCGGTCAAAAGTCCTCATTGTTAGTTTGAAACCTCAGCTACACTTTGGTGCCATAAAAAATTCATTTGCACCACTCAATGGCAGGCTAGGCGACGATTTGCAAGCCTCTACGTTTTTTCATACTTTTACAATGTAGGGGTAATTCGGACCTTCCTACGGAGCAATTCAGACTGTAATTTTTCTTTAATTTTTTTTTTAAATTGGAATTATCTTTATGAAATATTTATAAGAGACACTTCTTAAGAAACAAAAAAATGCTTTACAAAAACTTAATCTGGTAAGTCACAGCTGTCGATTGGCGGCCCATGTATTTTCTTTGCTGTGGCGTGCGCAATGGTGTGCGTAGCCGCAAGCCACTGAACGGTGGTTGACGGAATAGGGGGTCCGAATAGCCCCGTACGCTCATTTCGCACAGAAGTGGCGAGCATCTCGAAAATATCTGTGTTTTCACCGAAACAAAAATTATTCCATTAAATAGAAGACTCAACCTTTACAAAACACTAACTTATTTTTTTTTCGCTTTTATTTATTGATTTAATCACGGTTTTACTATCATAATGATTTTTGTTTTGAGGATGGCAAAAAAATGAAACACGTACCTCCTTTCTACAAAGAACAAAGAATCAAATTTAGCTCTCAAAATTAATGTTTCAGAATGGCGGTTTCATGAATATGTACGACTAGCTAATACCCATCGCGCGTTGCTGCGACTATCAACGAAATATGAGGAAAACACAATTTGTTCTAAAGCGCCATCTGGCGGGCAGATAATCGCCAACCAATAGCACACAAACACGCTCCAGAACAAATGCCTACTATGTATAAATTTTGACGGCAATCGGATAAGCCGTTTGGGAGTCCATAAATCATATACATACAAACATTGACTTTTATATATATATGTATATATATATATATATATATATATATATATATATATATATATATATATATATATATATATATATATATATATATATATATATATATATATATATATATATATATATATATATATATATATATATATATATATATATATATATATATATATATATATATATATATATATATATATATATATATATATATATATATATATATATATATATATATATATATATATATATATATATATATATATATATATATATATATATATATATATATATATATATATATATATATATATATATATATATATATATATATATATATATATATATATATATATATATATATATATATATATATATATATATATATATATATATATATATATATATATATATATATATATATATATATATATATATATATATATATATATATATATATATATATATATATATATATATATATATATATATATATATATATATATATATATATATATATATATATATATATATATATATATATATATATATATATATATATATATATATATATATATATATATATATATATATATATATATATATATATATATATATATATATATATATATATATATATAGATATAGATATAGATATAGATAGATAGATAGATAGATAGATAGATAGTCAGAAAGTCTTGCTATTTTCTGAGAAATCGAGGGGGTCCGAATAACCCCCACTGTCTTAATAGCCCCGGGTCATAAGTCAAAGTTTGTATGTATATGATTTATGGACTCCCAAACGGCTCAACCGATTGCCGTAAAAATTTATACATAATAGGCATTTGTTATGGAGCGTGTTTGGTTGGGTCCTCCTATTTCGTTGAAATTCGCAGTAACGCGCGATGGGTTTTAGCAGAGAAACCACTTCGAACAAAAAAAATCACGAAAGTTCTCACAAAAGCGAATCGGATTTGTTGCTGCTTTTCCTTGCTTTGATTTGAGAGTGCACCCGTATGACGTTTCAACTAGTATAACTTTTGAGACTGACTCGTATAAATCGTTCCAGGCGGTAAGGTCGAGCTTCGCTAAAGCGTACAGTAAATTATAGAAAATGTATTGTTGCATTTCGTATCAAAGATTTTACTTTTCTGATTGGTATTATGCTTATTGCTGTATGTAATCATTGAACGCTCGTTTTCTAAAACGACATTATCTGTTATTTTCGCGGGGCGTCCGGAGAATCATTCAGTTTCAACGGAATGTTCTCTGATTACCTGGTCCGACGGAAATGCTTTTATTAATTTTGCACATTGAAGAGTAGCTCGTAAGGAACCTTTACTAAGCAGCTTATAATTGCAGAGCCCTCTTTCTAAGTAGTGGAACGTGATCATGGGTGATGGATTTTTCCATTTGTCATAAATATTACTTGTAATAATTAAACTGAAGAAGTAAACTTTTTCCAGAATTCCAATCCAATGCAGTGAAAATTAATGTGAGTACTTAAGGTCACAAGAGCACTTAGCACATATTAGATAATCCAATGGAAGATTTTGTCGTGATAATTCAATTTTGTAAGAAACATATTTGTAATTTAGCGAAAAAAAAATAAAAAAAGTTCGATAAAATGTCAGCTGCATCGGAAATAATCGAAAACAGCATATGGCTTAAGGACCCAATTAACGTATACAATATAGCCATCGTCGGTCTTAACAGCATTTGAGCATTTCTCTAACAGTCTAACTATTTTTAAATTTATTTTAGAAAAATTCTTCAACTTGGCTGCTGAGTAACTGATTAATAATTGTTTCTCGGTACGCAGATCTGGAAGTGTGTAGCAGCGATGCCACAGGTACAGATTTATCTAGAAAGGTACATATTTTTCGAGTATTTTTGGTACAGATTCTGTACGATACGGATAACATATTTTTGTAAGAAAGTACAGTTTGGTACAGATTTTTTTAACATGACATGTAAAATAATTCAACACTGCGATGCATACCAGTAAAACAGGTTGTAAATGTTGAGTTAGACCGCTTACAGAGTGGCGACGAGAAACTGGGGTTGGTACTGACAGTACGATGAGAGATACGAGAAACCTGCTTGCATCATATCAAATGGAACCTGTCAGAGTAACAGCAGTAGCTTGTGCAGATCCGCTCGGCTTTCACTCTGACATCATCCCTTTGGCTGGCAGCAAGCAGTTTTCTCGCATTCTAATGCCTGCTCTAGCTCCAGCTTAGCTTCTCGTCGCCACTCTGTAAGCACCCATAGACTTCATTTGATTTGCTCAAGAGGGTGAATGTTTTGACGTTTCTTTGAAAAATGAGTGAAACCTACATAAGCTGGCTTCCTGGCTCGACTAGTTGCCAAAAATGACAGCGAACGCGTTTTAAACAACGTTCACATCGCTACGAGCCAATGTTGTTAACTCGACTTGAAACTTATCGAATGCAAACAAACTTTATTTTGATGTTCTTAACTGATACTCAGGTGATACAAGCGTTTGGATTTTGTGGAGAAGAAGCGAACCTTGAACATTTGAAACGCAGCTAGCGCTACTGGCATTTGGTGGCAGCTGCAGGCAACAAACAGTTTTCACGGGGCTGGATTTGCTTAATCCAGGTTTGTCACATCTCGCATCCAAATGTCAGTACAAGCCACAGCCAGGGTTGCCATATTCACAAATTTTTCTTTAATGTCACAGATATATTTAACAATTAGGCAATTCATGAGACGTGTTGGATCAGCTGATTATTTATTGATTGTTTCTTCTGACGTTAGTCCGCACTGCTGGGCACAATGTCCGACAAAAACCGTTGATTTGATCCAACATCAAACGAATCGGCACTAATGAAAAATATTTGTCGTGTGGGTTTTACTGTTCGCAGGAGTAAAGCAAAACAAACTTGTTGACAAAACCCACCACTGCGTTGTCAAACAAACGTCTTGTAGAGTGCCTAATTTTTGGTCACAGCTTCTTTTTTTCCCGAAGACAGATTTTTAACATTTTCATGAAAATTTCACCAATTTCCACAGATTTTTGGAAATATTTCAATTTTTCATAGATTTTTCGGAAATTTTACACAAAACTTCCTTCAGATAGCCAAAAGATTTTCTAGGCTGAAACCCAGCTTCCAATGTGGCCCTGGCCGCAGCTCAGCTTATGTTGAAAACAAAATGACAACTGGAGCTGATTTTGACATTACCCAGGCAAACACTCCGGAATTTCGACTGGTTTCTGGCGAAATTTTATCGCAAATGAAACAACTAATTCCGAGTCGAAATTTTTGGTTTTTCTCAGCCAAATATCAGTATCAGCACCATTCTGTTTCTGGATGTGCAAGTTGAGGATCAAAGGCCGTTTCTTCAACTACAGCATCATCAACGTGCACTGCCCACACGAAGGGAGACCCGACGACGAGAAAGAAGCGTTCTACATGCAGCTGGAGCAGACATACGACGGTTGCCCTCTGCGAGACGTGAAAATTGTCATCGGCGACATGAACGCACAGGTAGGAAGGGAGGCAATATACAGACCGGTGATCGGGCCTAACAGCCTGCATTCCGTATCAAATGACAACGGCCAACGATGTGTGAACTTCGCAGCCTCCCGTGGAATGGTAATCCGAAGCACCTTCTTCCCTCGCAAAGATATCCACAAAGTCACCTGGAGATCACCGGACCAAGTAACAAAAAATCAAATCGACCACGTTCTAATCGGACATCACAAACGTCCGCACTTATCGCAGTGCGAATATAGGTTCGGACCACCACCTGGTTGCAGTATGCTTACGCTCAAAACTTTCGACAGTGCATAGCTCTCGTCGAAGCCGAACGCCGCGGCTAAACATCGAGCGGCTACAAGATGGCAGAGTGGCTCAAGAATACGCGCAGCAGCTGGAAGTGGCACTACCAACGGAAGAGCAGCTAGGCGCAGTTGCCCTTGAAGATGGCTGGAGAGATATCCGATCCGCCATAGGTAGCACCGCAGCCACTGCACTAGGTACGGTGGGCCCGGACCGAAGAAGCGACTGGTACGACGGCGAATGCTAGCAGTTAGTCGAAGAGAAGAATGCAGCATGGGCGAGAATGCTGCAACACCGCACGAGGGCGAATATAAACAGGCACGGAACAGGCAGAACTCGGTTTTCCGGAGCAGCTGTACCGCGCTAAAGACACACGGACATTCTACGAAAAGTTGAACCGCACGCGCAGGGGCCACGTACCACAGGCCGACATGTGCAGAGATACAAACGGGAATCTTCTCACGGACCAGTGTGAGGTGATCCAGAGGTGGCGGCAGCACTACGAAGAACACCTGAACGGCGATGCAGCAGACGACGAGGATGGCACGGTAACGCACCTGGGAGCACGCGCGGAAGACATTACACTACCGGCTCCGGATCTCCAAGAAATCCAGGAGGAGATTAGCCGGCTCAAAAATAATAAAGCCGCTGGGGTTGACCAAATACCAAGCGAGCTACTAAAACACGGTGGCGAGCCACTGGCCAAAGCGCTGCACTGGGTGATTACCAAGATTTGGGAGGAGGAGATTTTACCGGAGGAGTGGATGGAAGGTGTCGTGTGTCCTATCTACAAAAAGGGCGACAAGCTGGATTGCTGTAATTACCGAGCAATCACCCTGCTGAACGCCGCCTACAAGGTACTCTCCCAAATACTATCCGTCGACTATCACCAATTGCAAGAGAGTTCGTGGGGCAGTACCAGGCGGGTTTCATGAGCGAACGATCTACCACGGACCAGGTGTTCGCTCTTCGTCAAGTACTGCAGAAATGCCGCGAGTGCAATGTGCCCACACATCATTTGTTCATCGACTTCAAAGCCGCATACGACACAATCGATCGAGATCAGCTATGGCAGATTATGCACGAGTACGGATTCCCGGACAAACTGAAGCGATTAGTGAAGGCGATGATGGATCGGGTGATGTGCGTAGTACGTGTCTCAGGGACGCTCTCGAGTCCCTTCGAATCACGCAGAGGGTTACGGCAAGGTGATGGTCTCTCGTGTCTGTTATTCAACATCGCGCTGGAAGGTGTAATAAGAAGAGCAGGGATCGACACGAGTGGTACGATTTTCACAAAGTCCGTTCAGCTACTTGGCTTCGCCGATGACGTTGATATTATTGCACGAAACTTTGAGAAGATGGAGGAAGCCTACATCAGACTGAAAAGAGAAGCCAAGCGCGTCGGACGTGCCATCAACACGTCGAAGACAAAGTACATGATAGGAAGAGGTTCACGAGAAGAGAATGAGAACCGCCCGCTTCGAGTCTGCATCGGTGGCGACGAAATCGAGGTGGTTGAAGAGTTCGTGTACTTGGGCTCACTGGTGACC
The DNA here is from genome assembly GCF_030247195.1 of Topomyia yanbarensis. Classification (NCBI taxonomy): domain Eukaryota; kingdom Metazoa; phylum Arthropoda; class Insecta; order Diptera; family Culicidae; genus Topomyia; species Topomyia yanbarensis. The sequence continues at coordinate 350,346,234 of NC_080672.1, read as the reverse complement.
GCCGACAATGATACCAGCAGAGAGATTCGTAGACGCATCGTGGCAGGAAATCGTGCTTACTTTGGCCTCCGCAAGACACTTCGGTCGAACAGAGTTCGCCGTCGTACGAAGTTGACCATCTACAAGACGCTGATTAGACCGGTAGTTCTCTACGGGCACGGGACTTGGACCATGCTCGTGGACGACCAACGCGCACTTGGTGTCTTCGAACGGAAAGTGCTGCGTACCATCTACGGTGGAGTGCAGATGGAAGACGGCACATGGAGACGGCGAATGAACCATGAGTTGCATCAGCTGTTGGGGGAACCGCCCATCTGTCATACCGCGAAAATCGGACGACTACGGTGGGCCGGGCACGTAGCCAGAATGTCGGACAATAGCCCGGTGAAAACGGTTCTCAATTGCAATCCGACCGGTACAAGAAGACGTGGCGCGCAGCGAGCACGATGGATCGACCAGGTGGAAGACGATTTGCGGACCCTTCGCAGACTGCGTGGCTGGCGACGCGCGGCCATGGACCGAGTTGAATGGAGGAATCTTTTGTATACGGCACAGTCCACTTCGGCCTTAATCTGTTAATAAATAAAAAACCTGTTTTAATACACCTAGAGGTGCAATTGTGCCTTTCTCATTTCTCCAAACTATGATTTAATAGCTGGTTCGTACAATATAACATTATGGAAAGGTCTTTCATTCTTATTACACTTGGCAAGTACATATATAAGAGCACCTTTTTGCATTCATCGCGGTATCGGTTTGAATCGGAGTTTTCTATGTGATCGCACTCCACAACCCGTAACTCCGGAGCCGGAAGTCGGATGGAGATGGAATTTAATATCAGTTTCCGGGGACGCGACACCTTTCATTTGAGACTAAGTTGATCAAATCGGTCTAGCCATTTTCGAGAAACCAATATAACCGTTATTATATGAATTTGGATACTTCAGGATCCGTCGATGGTGGCCAGTGTGACCAAAGAGCCTTTGAATAATTGTTGGGGACCTAGATCTACAAATTCAACGGTTGTGCACATTTTGGAAAAAAATTTCACCTTTTTACATTCATCGCAAAATTCGTTAGAATCGGAATTTGCTGCGTGATCGTACGTATCACCCTGTAATTCAGGAACCAGAACTCGGATCCACACAAAATTCAACAGCAGCTGATGGACCTTTCATTTAAAATTAAGTTTGTCAAAATCGGTTCAGAAAATTCCGAGAAACCGATGTGGACAAATCAACAAATTTTGTTTTGTAACCATACTCGGCGGCGGCGACGCAATACTCAACTGCATATTTTGCCTTCCATTTGAGACTTGGTTTGAGAAAATCGATTCAGTCATCACTGATGAACCGATGTGACTTTATTTGTGGAATATGCCCGGAATTCCGGACTTCCGGAATCGTCGATAGTGGACAATATATTCAAAGAATGTTTGATTGGCAATCAGTGATCTAGATCTGCGATTAGAAGTAATTTGGTGACCATTTCAATAGTTTTTAGCCTCTGAGGTATTACGATTGTACCGATTTATATGGAAAATTCCAGTGAATCCTTACCAACACCCCTGTAACTCCGGAAGCAAGAGTCAGAACCGAATGAAATTCAGCAGCAGTCAATGGTATTACTGTATCTTTCATTTGAAATCAAGTTTGTAAAAATCGGTAGAGAATTCGTTGTGGAATGGGTGTGATATTAGTTTAGGAACTTGGCGGGTTCCCCGGGGGCGTCATGAACCGTCATAGGTGGCCAATGTGGTCAAAGCTGCTTTGATTGATCATTAGTGATCCAGACCCGCAAACTAGAGTAATTTTACATCAATTTTAATATGTTTTACATCATTTGAACATCATGGTGGTACCAGTTTATATGGGAATTTGCTGTGTGACCGCACTTTTCAACCCGTAACTCCGGAACCGGAAGTCGGATCAACTAAAAATTCAATAGCAGCTTATGGGAGCGTTATACCTTTCAGATGAAACTAAGTTTGCGAAAATCGGTTCAGCCATCTCTGAGAAAATTGTGTGAGTTTAAATGACACACACACATACACACACACATACATACACACACACACACACATACATACACACACAGACATTTGCCGATCTCGACGAACTGAATCGAATGGTGTATGACATTCGGCCCTCCGGGCCTTGGTTAAAAAGTCGATTTTTACAGTGATTGCATAGCCTTTCTTTATATGAGAAAGGCAAAAAAACCATTCTGTTTGTCATTGTGTTGGTACAGAATACGAAGAATATTCAACTCCCAGTACAGATTTAATTGTGGCAACACTGGTGAGTAGTCAGAACGATTGTGAAGTTTTCGAGCCCATCATGGTTTGCAGACCTTGGTGACATTTCGTAAAAATTGAAATGCGACGATAAATCCTTGAAAAGGTATTCATGAGAATTTATACAAAGCAGCCTTTAATATTAAAGATTGAAAATAATTATAAACTAATTTCCTCCACTTTTATAAGGACCAAAAAACATATCGAATCCTGGAAAAGGAAAATGGCTGGCTAACAAAATGCTGTTTGTGTTTAAATTTAATGTCCATGCGTGATGGTTCTCAAAAGAAAAGACACACAATAACCATCGGAAAGATATCCATTGAAAATCGTTCTTGGTTAGCGCGCTAAGAATCAACTGTGCAGTCAAAAGTTTCGATATTTAAAAGTAAATGTATGCTTACATACTTCAACAATAAAACTTTCGTTTTTCGATGGAAAAGGATAGGTTAATATATAAAGTAAAATATCCGTTTGCAACCCAAAAACACAGTCAATGTTTGAAAGATGGGTTAATTATTGCATGAAAATTTTTAGTTGGAAAAACATATTCTGACCACTTGTCGGATTATCGGGGATGAAGTTGCTAGATATTTAATACCAGTAACATCGTATAATTTTGAACTAATGTTGATTAACAGTGTATTTTGCAGGGCTTCGACACCACGCGCCGCTAGTGTTTTTAAAAAGAATTGTGAGAAGTTTTGATTTCGAGTGACCCTTCTCTTCTCTGGTTTTAGCTAGTACTTTATAGACATGTACAATCCACTAGCCTGTCCCTTCTACGCCTTCCTGTTTTAACTTTGTCACTGTATATTGCTATATTTTTACTGTTTACATTGACGTTTAGTGTTCAAAAAAGTATCGGAATAAATACACTTTTTAACCGGATTTTTAATTATTTACTATTCATTCAAAAGGCAATTTATTAATCTTCACAACGCCTTATAGATGGTCAAAATCGGTTAGAAACTTCCGAAGTTATTGCAATATTAAACAAAAAAGGGAATGTTCACGTATTTCAAAGACTTATTCTATTAAAAGTGAAATATTCCATAATAAAATCGACAAAACACGAATATATTTTAAACAGGCTGCTTTACAAATAATTATAGAATAAAACTATTCAATCTAATTATAAATTCAATACAAATTAGGCACATTAGAGCGATTTTAGTTCTGAGATACGAATGTTCCCACAAAACCGTTTACGCATAGAAAAAATCACGAAACCGCTGTAGAGTTAAAACGACTAGTCGGGACTGATGTACCGGAAGAACAGTGTTTCTGGATTACCGAAAAAACAATAGAAAGGTTGAAACTTATTTGGCTATCAACCGTATGTGGCAATATACTGCTTCTTCCTAGAGTGCAAATTGAATTAAAACTGATGAATTCAAAATATTCAGTCCGACTTGTTGAGAAATAAGTTACAAGATTTGAATGAAAATGGTACCGACTCGCTAACATAACTGATGCCGGAAGGTTTCATACCTCTATCACGGTGTCTTTTTTTAACAACTTTATGCAAAAAAATTCAGCATCTCTGAAACTTCAGGATATGAAAGAATGGGCTTTCCCCTTTCATTTGAAACCAAAATCAAAATAATCCGTCGGGGGGTCTAGAGCAACTTTTTTTTTTGAAGTTTTTTTTCGTGAAAACATAGATTTTACAATGGAACTAGTTCATATTTCTGCCCCTAGATGGTGTTTTAGACATTCGAACAACACTAAAAGTGAGAATCTGATAGATTATTTAATTGTCTACAACTTTGTTACCAACTAAAAACCGATTTGAAATTATCCCGAAAAGTAGTTTAATATTTTAACGAATTCTAAGTCTAAGTTAGTTTCACAGAAGACCTAGTGGTTTGTTAATTCACAAGCACTTTTTTTATTTGCCAAATAGTTGTGTTTAGTTCAATAGTGAATTCAGCAGAATTGGAGAGCTTGGAAAGTCATCTTTTAGCTGAAAATTATAATTCCCTGATACAGGGCACCATTCATATTTTTGGGATGAGAAGTTTTAGATAAGTGTTGACCAAACTAGTATGATATTAATATTCTTTTCCATGATGGTAAGTGATTCCTCCCGCAGAAACAGCCTTTTCAATTATGTATGCCATCTTCTTCATTTTTTCGATTGTTTTCAGGGATGACTGATAACTATTCTTACATGAATCTCCTACTCTGTTAGCATCTTCGTATAAAATTGACTTGTCCTGAACTTCAACCTTTATATTTGAACAAACTCAATAAAACTTTTAACGCACCATTGCAATATTTCGCGGATTTCATTGCAATGCTTGGTTCAAAACGCTGATTATCCGTTTTCAAAATTAACTCAATGTGACAAACAGTGAACAAAAAACTTTGAGTTTTTGGATCAAGATAATTTTTTTTGGGATATATTCTAGAACTTCTATGTATATAAGGTTATTGTTGTACTCAAATCATATTTTGTTTTCAAAAGTAATACATATCGCATAATCTAGGATCAATTTAGTAACGATATCTCGCATAATTGATAGGAAATGGCCTTAAAATCCAACTGCCACAATATGCTTTGCGGAGAAAATTTGAATAAATCATTTCACACTAGCCACTAATTTGGACAGTTACTGCTATGGTTTGCGTTAAACTAGAAACGGTGTGTCCCAACATTTCGTCTTGAACGGAATTATAATAGCTGATTTAAACGATCATAACCTAAATTATACGATGTATGGTCCTTTCTAAAACACCCGTGTAACAAAACATAAATGTAACCTTGTAACCAAGCAATACCTTCCGATGAATGGTAGTCCCTTCGAACCTATCGGGAAAGATTAGCCAAAAGCACAAATAGTTTTCTGACTCTGTCAAACATCCTAATTTTCAGAAGTTCAATTAGAATTGTCAACGTAATGAATCCCGTCTAATATTTTTAAGCCACTAAACCCAATTATTTTTTTTGGTAATATAATAAGTGCGAGAAAACATATTTCCAAACCACTAGGCCTCGTGTGAAACTATCTTAGATATAACTTTGTTAAAATCTTAAACAACTTTTCCGGATGATTTCAGATCAATTTTTAGTAGTCAACAAACTTGTAGACAATTAAATTTTCTATCAAATTCTCATTTTTAGTGTTGTTCGAATGTATAAAGCACCATCTAGGGACAGAAATATGAACTTTCTCCAGTAGTAAAACTTATATTGTTACGAAAAAAACTTCAAAAAAAAAAGTTGCTCTGGACCCCCCGACGGATTATTTTGATCTTAGTTTCAAATGAAAGGGGAAAGCCCATTCTTTCATATTCCGAAGTTTCAGAGATGCTGAATTTTTTTGCATAAAATTGTTCTAATAAATACACCGTGCTATACTAACATAGTGCTCTTCTTTCCTATATTTGCAGAGTCGTCAGAACGTTTCAACGCCAACGTATGGGTTGTCATCGGGCCTCAGTAAATTGAACTTAGACTCTCCTATATCGATTAAAAAAAATCAGGTACGTTCCATTGACGGTCGAATATTCTTGTCCCTATACGCTCTATAGCTATGGTCTCTTCCCGCAGGTGACACCACAGTCGCCAGAATTCATTCCAACCAATCGTCTAAACACCTCATCATCACCAAACTTCTACTCATCGTACTCGATACTCGGAAGCAACGGCACCACAGGAACCGGCGGGATCGCTGGTATTGGCAGCAGCAGTGTGATAGCGTCCAGCAATGGCACGACGGTGGTCGTCGCGGGGACCGGATCAGCGTCCGTTGTCCAGTCCCAGACAGCACAGCTTTCATCGGTGGCGACGACGATCGTTCCGACCGGTGTTGGAGGAGGCGGGGGAGGAGGAGGAGGTGGTGGGGCGGGCAGTTCCGGTGCAAAGTCACAAGCAAGCAGCTACGGTAGCAGCATCCTCGGAAGCTCGCTTAGCAATAGTTCAACCTATGCCGTCACTCCTATTAAGGGTAAGTTGAAGACAGCCCAAGCTAAAAGTTTCCTTTCAGCCGGAACGAACGGATAACTGCCAGTTCAGTGCTGAGCGCGGTAACCACGTATAATTAGCACCTACGCTTCGTTTGTTTCGGTTTGGTGGAAACGCCACGTTAATTACTAGCGTTCTCTCTTCTCGTGTTCCCCCAAAAGCAGAAACTGATTTAGCTTTTGTGTCTTTTTTTCTTTCTCCTTTCCGCGATACTTGAAGGGCGAAGTTTACTCCGTAATGAATCACCACAAAGTACTAATACATCTCCTCGAATTACGCCTCAACCATCACCACCGCCAATCGCCACCAACATTCATCAAGTAACTTGAGTGACATTTGTATCAAATGTCCCATTCTGTAATGCATAATGTATTCAATAAACCTTTCTGCCTAAATAGCATTCCCAATATGACTAGACTCTAATGCAGTATACTTAATTATTTGTTTCGGAAATCATAACTAATCATCAACAGAATGGGACGCCCGCCGAAGATATAGTTTGCACTTACAATTGCTTTCTCGCATCTTTATTACAACAGGAAAATGTCGGTGGTACGACGTATTTCTATCCGACCGCAGCAAACCATCAATTAACACCGAGTAGTACAGTTAACACGACTGAAAACACATTTGTCCATGTAACAAGCTCACAAATTAATCTAAGTTATTCGCATCCAGGTGAGTGACAGCGTGAAATTCTACGCTCACCCCTGTGTACTGGGGAACTAATTGCATGGAAACAACATTTACAGGACATGTCTACCCGGGACCTGCGTCGCATGTTGCTAACATGCAACCGAAGGCACAAGTATCGATGGCGTACTTCTTGCAGGACGAACTGAGAAACGATATTTTAACTAGGAACGAAACAGTGAATAGTATTGAAACCGAGTGTCAAGGTACACCTCATATCCTATCCTATCAGATACGGGAGATAGATGGATTTCTTTCTAATCAAGCAACATTGCAGATTTACCTCTAGAAGTGGAAAACTACCATTCGCTATGTCTGTTGGAATCTATGCCAGTCCATCCCAAGCTACCACTACCGTCATCCACCTACAAAGCAACCAACCATTTAACTGGCGTAAAGTACTGCCTTCGACGTCTTCATGGTAGGATCGGTTGGGTGACAGAGCTTGGTGACATTTTCTTATTGTATCATCTATTATTTTAGGTTTCCGTCTCCAGTCGACCAAATGCATGCAGTTTGTCGACATGTGGAAAAAACTACAGCACACCAATGTAGTACAAATGCGAGAAGTATTCACAACCAAAACCTTCGGGGATAATTGTGAGTATTCGGAGTGTTTTAGTTGAGATCTCGTTGCATCGGTTGTACTTTCACGTCCAGCAATACTATCTACTACATAATTTATTGGGGTTTGTAAAAATTAATTATTTTTTATTTCTGTGCGGAGTTGGTACGTATTTTTGCATTGCAAATAATTGGAATATGTTGGGATTGTCTGGATATTTTTTGAAATAGTTAATCAGTTTTTGTGATTTGCTACTGCAGACATGAAAAACTTCTGAATGCCGTAGTAAATCAAAACACCTAGGAAATATACCATAAACAACACAGAATCATATTCATATGTTTGATAACTTAGTAAATCATGTTTTGACGTGCAAAACAAATAATATTGTTTTTTTTTCTAATGAACAAACAGTTTGAGCGTTAACAGACAACCGTTATTAACAACAACAAATGACCAAAAATTCAGCATTCGACTTTCGAACACCCAAACATCTTCTCAGGGAATTTCAAAATGATCCATAGAGAGAATCGAAAGATATAGCGATTTTAGGTTTATAAACTTTTTATAAAGTTAGAAGCATACACCCATAGGTTTGGTCTGACCTATATAAAGAAAAAGCATTTGTCCATCTGTTTGGTATACGGTATGCGAAATAAGGATAGTACTTTTATATAAGAATAATTTTGTTGTCTATAATTTGAGGTAGACAACTCTATTTCATATTCTTCCTAAAGATAATTATTGACAAAATGTCTACCTATTCAATAATGGAAAACTAATTAGAATCGGTCAACAAACCATTGAGATATGCCCATTTGAAGTGAGCTCGCTGTGCGCCCCGTCTTCTTGTTCCTGTAGGGTCGTCCTCAAGAACCATCTTCACCGGGTCGTCGTCCGACATTCTTACGACGTGGCCAGCCCACCGCAAACGTCCTATTTTTGCGGTATGCGCGATGGATGGTTCTTCCAGCAGCTGATGCAACTCATGGTTCATTCGCCTGAACCACGTTCCGTCTTCCATCTGCACGCCATCATAGATGGTACGCAACACCTTTCGTTCGAAAACTCCAAGGGTGCGTTGGTCCTCCACGAGCATAGTCCAGGTTTCGGGGCCGTAGAGGACCACCGGTCTAATCAGCGTCTTCTCGATAATCAACTTCGTGCGGCGGAGAATTTTGTTCCACCGGAGCGTCCTATGGAGTCCAAAGTTGGCACGATTTCCCGACAAGATCCGTCTTTGATTTCTCTGCTAGTATCATTGTCGGCGATTACCAGTGAGCCCAAATACACGAATTCGTCGACCATCTCGATTTCGTCACCGTCATTCCGAACTCGGGATGGGAGGTCCGTATTGTCGTCTCTAAAACCTCTTCCTCTCATGTATTTTGTCTTCAAAACGTTGATGGCAAGTCCAATCCTGCTGGCTTCAGCCTTCAATCTGATGTACAGTTCCGACATCGCCTCAAAGTTCCATGCCATTATGTCAATGTCGTCGGCGAAGCCAAGAAGCTGGACGGACTTCCTGAAGATCGTGCCACTCGTGTCTATCTCCGCTCTCCTCATTACACCTTCTAACGCAACGTTGAACAGCAGGCACGATAGACCATCACGTTGCCGTAACCCTCTTCGAGATTCAAAGGGACTCGAGAGTGTCCGTGATACTTGAACAACGCACATCACCCGATCCATGTCGCTTTGACTAATCGTGTTTGCTTATCCGGAAAACCGTACTCGTGCATTATCCGCCATAGCTGATCTCGATCGTTTGTGTCATTTGGCGATTTTAAATCGCTGAACAAATGATGTGTGGGCACGTTGTATTCGCCGCACTTCTGTAAAACATGCCGAATCGCGAATATTTGGTCCGTGGTGGCGCGGGAACCCATGAATCCCGCTTGGTAGTGCCCCACGAACTCCCTTGCAAATTGTGACAATCGGCGGCAAAGAATTTGGGAGAGGACCTTGTAGGCGGCGCTAAGTAGTGTGATCGCGGGGTAGTTGCACCAATCCAACTTGGCACCCTTTTTGTAAATTGGGCAAACGACACCCTCCATCCACTCCTCTGGAAGAATCTCCTCCTCCCAAATTTTGGCGATTACCCAGTGCAGCACTCTAGCCCACTTTCACCACCGTATTTTAATAGCTCGCTGGGTAGTTGATCTACACCTGCAGCTTTGTTGTTTTTCAGCCGATCGATCTCCTTCTTGACTTCTTGGAGATCAAGGGCCGGCAGCCTACCGTCCAAGATCCGTTGCCATGCCGCTTTCGTTCTCTGCTGCTTCACCGTTGAGGTGCTCGTCATAATACTGCTTCCACCTCTCAATCCCCTCACACTCGTTCGTAAGAAGGGTGCCGTCTAAGTCCCTGCACATATCGGCTTGTGGAACGTAGCATTTGCGCGAACTGTTCAGCTTCTCGTAGAACTTCCGTGTGTCGTTTACGCGGTACAGTTTTTCCATCGCTTCGCGATCTCGTTCCTCCTGTTGGCGCTTCTTTCCCTGGAGGACCGAGGTTTGCCTGTTCCGTGCTTGTTTGTATCGCGCCACTTTCTGTCTCGTTCCGTGCTGCTGCATCCTCGACCGTGCTGCATTCTTCTCGTCTATTAACTGCTTACATTCGTCATCGAAACAGTCGTTTCCTCGATTCAGAATCGCTGTACCTAGTGAAGTCTCATCGGCCGTTGGTGCAGTCAATTGGCGTGATACGCTGGATGGAAACGATTTGAATCAGGTAGTTTCGGCGTTCCACGAGGCCATATATGAAATTCTTCGCTGCAATGTTCCTAAAAAACGTACCACTAAAAAGCAGATTATAAGTATCCGTTGTGGAACGCTGAGCTTGGTCGGCTGAAGCAACGTAAGCGATTCTTTCGTCACAGGACAACAAAGCTATTCTTCGACAAATTGAGCTGCAATATGAAACAGCCCGGAACAGTGCATTCGGCGAGTATCTCATCCAAGTCCAATGCAACCTGCGGAATAATCCCTCGACATTCTGGAAGTTTATAAATAGCAGAATACGCTCCGAGGGTATTCCAAAAAATGTTTATCTGCGAGACAAATGTTCACAGTCCACAGCGAGTCGGTAGGTCTTTTTTGCAGATCACTTCCGAGATGTATTTACCAGCCCTCCTGTCTATCCATCACAAGACTACCTTGAAACATTGCCAACCTATAACATCAGCTTCCCCGCCCTAACATAAACGATGCCGATGTTCTGAGAGCTTTGTCCAGCGTTGTCCGTCGAAAGGGCCAGGTCCACATTGCTTGCCGCCTTTGTTCATAAAATATTGCGCCCGAGCGCTTTCTGTACCAGAAAGCATTATTTTCAAGCGCTCAATCACGGAAAATGTTTTCCCTATTGTGTGGAAAGAAGCTGCTATAGTTCCTAACCATAAGGAAATACTCATAATATTGAAAACTATAGAGGGATCTCGCTTCTGAATTGTCTGGTCAAAGTTCTGGAAAAGATTGTTTACAATGCGATGTACGCTGCATCTTCGCACATAATTGATGAACGTCTGCACGGCTTTGTAAAGAAACGCTCGGCCGCTTCGAACTTGATGACGTACACAAGTTTTCTAGCTCCAGCCATCGAGAAGCGCCAGCACGTTGATGCAATTTATTTTGATTTCGCTAAAGCATTCGACAAGGTGCCGCGCAACATAGCGTTTATGAAATTGCAGCGACTAGAATTTCCTCCGTGGATAACCAGATGGCTACAATCTTACCTTTCTGAATGATCCGCTTTTGTTAGAATCGGCACCACATGCTCAAGCGTATTTGAAACGCTAACCGGTGTCCCTCAAGGAAGTCACCTAGGGCCACTTATCGTTCTATTATTCATCAACGGTCTCTGAATCCGCGTAAAGTTTGGAAAACTGCTCTACGCTGATGATCTGAAAATCTTTCGCTCAATTGCATCGGGACTCGATTCAGCTGTGCTCCAAGAGGATATAGTCAATATTGAAGATTGGTGCTCGCTGAATAGAACGCAGATCAACGTCGATAAATGTAAGGTGATAAGTTTCGGGAACTCGACAACTCTAAAGCGCTGCGAATATACCCTTCAAGCGTGTGTCATCGAAAGCGTGGAATATATCGGTGACCTATGAGTGTAATTTGACAGAAAACTTCGCTTTGCCGACTACATCACAGCGACAACGGCTAAAGCTTTTGCAACATTGGGTTTTTTGAAACGAAACACTACTGATTTCGAGGATTACTACAATCTAAAATCTATATACTGCGTACTGGTCCGGAGGTACAAGTATGGGCGACGTACAACACCGTGCAAAGCATTCGATTGGAGCGTGTTCAAAGAAGCTTTAAACGGTTTGCTTTAAGAAAACTGCCATGGAACGACCCTATCGGTCTGCCACCGTATAATGATAGATGTATGCTGCTGCATTTACCAACGCTTGAGTCACGTCGTACCTTCTTGCAAAGTGTTAAGACGCGTGCACTCCGAGAATGGCCGTGGTGATGTCACCATATATTAAATTCAACGCGACTTAAACAATATAAAAGATTTATTCATCGAGGTTAAAATACACGAGTATTACTAAAGACTGACTCAAGTCGTGGCGCTAAAAATGCTGACGTGGCATCCGTTGCAATGACAGCCCAGCTGTCACAGAGGAACCCAGTAAGAAAGCGACACGGGCGTATTGACCGTGCTCCCAGCTCAGTTCCAGTTGTCCCAATATCTCCCCTTAATAACACTCGTACAGGTTGAGCCGTATGGGTGCCCTTCTAACACGGGAAGAGCGCCTAGGCAACGGAGCTGCTGGTGTGCTGGTATTCGCTGATTCGAAGCTGGAAGACGTTGAAGATGTAGACGATGACGACGTGTTTGAGTTGACAGCCGGAATACGATATGCCACCTGAGACGGGGACAATGATGGTTCCTGTTGAACAACCCTCAGTACCGGTGGATCTGCAGACTGTGAAGTTCTGGTAGGTGATGTTGATGATGACCCAGGCAAATCCCAGGCGTCGAGCAGTACGTTCAATGGCAACGGCCTGTGCTTGGCTGACTGACTACATTTTTCTGTACTACCCGCACTGGTGGGAGATCGGGTTCTGAGTTGATTTATGTGTGATCGAACTAGACGACGGTTCTGAAGCAAGACGTTGTACATTACGTTACCAAGCTTCTCGACAATGGTACCGGCAATCCAGCTCCAGACATTTTTGCAATAAATTTTTGCACATACAGTATCGTTTTGTTTGAATGACCTTGTTTGCGGTGTCTGCTCTGTTGGTTCTGACGGGCGTTGTGGTGGCGGACGCAGTAGCTCAAGGCACGTCCGAATTCGACGATTGAACATTATCTCTGAAGGGGATAGTCCGTCTGGTGCTGACCGATTTCGAGTGCTTCGGTAAGTTAACAGAAACGTATCCAATGCTTCTTCCATTGAACCTCTTCCCTCTCGTATTTTTTTAACCGTGCGCTTGAACGTATCTACGAAACGTTCTGCCTGACCATTGGATTGAGGGTGGAATGGCGCAGTAGTAATGTGTTCAATACCATTTGCGATGCAAAATTCCGCAAACTCCGCACTCGTGAATTGGGCACCGTTGTCCGACACCAATGTTTCTGGCATACCCATGCGGGCAAAGAGACTGCGCAGCATTTTGATAGTAGCTGTGCTGGTGATGCGGCGTGTTTGGATAATCTCTGGCCATTTCGAGTGCGAATCCACCACGAGTAAATAGTAGTCACCATCTATGGGTCCAGCATAATCGACGTGAACTCGTTGCCATGTATGGGTGGGCTTAGGCCAGGGAACTGGTGGCACGTGTGCTGGTGATTTAGCAGCAGATGCACAGTGGGAACACCTTTTTACAAAATCAGCGATCTCGCCATCAAGGGTCGGCCAATAAACGTAACTACGCGAAATTGCCTTCATTCGCTGAATTCCGGGATGGCCTTGATGTAATTGATCGAGACATCGCTTACGCAGCTGATGTGGAATGACAAGCCGCTCTCCGAAAAGGATACACCCCTGTACAGTCGTAAGAGATTCGCGCCGGTTGAAGAACCTTACCAACTCGCGATCTGCTTCTGAGGGCAATATTTTTGGCCAGCCTTCTTGGACGAAACGGAAAGCTCCCTAGAACAGGGTCCGTTCGAGTACCTTGCTGGACATCTCTAAAACAGAGCGGAAAAACTGCGAACGATTCAAATGCTACTGACCTGACAACATCTTCGAGCGAAATAGCTGCGATTACATAATCTTCTTCTGGTGAAGATGGCGGTTGATAAGTCGAGATAAAATGTCGGCATTGCCAAACTTGTTTGTAGCCACGTACTCAATGGTAAAGTCGTACATTAGCAGCGTTAGTGCCCAGCGATGGAGACGATTGGCTGTGTAGACCGGGATTCCTTTTTTTGAACCGAAAATTCGGAGTAATGGAGCATGGTCTGTTTGGAGTCGAAATCGGCGACCAAAAATCATGCGATGAAACTTCGTAACTGCGAATATTACGGCTAGTCCTTCACGATCAGGTTGGCTGTAATTGCGCTCCGCCGGTGCCAATGCTCTGGATGCGTGTTGGACGACCTTCAATGATCCGTCCGGGAACCGATGGCAAATCGTTGCTCCTAGGCCAACTGAAGATGCATCAGCTGACACAATGACCTCTAACTTTGGATTATAGTGGGTCAGGAGGAGATCCGATGATAGAATCTGCTTAAATTTATCAAAAGCAGTCTGACACTCCGTTGTCCAATTGAAATTGGCTTCTGACTTCAGCAACTCATCCAGAGGGTATCGAAGTGCTCGCATATTCGGAACGAACTTTCCATAAAAATTTATGGCTCCAAGGAAAGAACGAACTTCAGATACATTCATCGGTGCAGGCATGAGCTTGATAGCTTCTATTTTTGACGGGTCAGGGCGGATTCCGTGCTGATCGAGTAAATGGCCCAGATATTTTATCTGAGAACGTCCGAACGAACATTTTTCCAACCGAACTGTAAATCCAAACTCCTGAAGACGTTGGAACAATGCCTATCCGCCAATGCTCTTCTTCGTTTTCTCCGCCTACAATGATGTCATCGATGTAACCGCACTTGTGCTTGAGACCTGCTAACATGGTGTCCACAAGCTGTTGGAATGCTCCTGGTACAGCTTTCACGCCGGGCGCAAGACGATTTACTTTGTATATGCCCCGATGTGTATTGATGGATAGAAGCATACTAGTTGTCTCATCGACGCCAACCTGAAGATATTATTCCGACATGTCGATGATGCTGAACACTGTACAGTTGGTAAGCTTTACGAAAATGTCCTGCGGCAACGGTATCGGGTATTGATGCGGCTGGAGTGCGTCGTTCAGTCCTGTAGAATAGTCGCCGCAAATCCGAATACTACCATTAGCCTTCCGGACAACCACGATTGGAGCGGCCCAGTCCGAGTAGTCGACTGGTGTGATGATGCTCATACGTTCAAGTCGGTCCAGTTATTCATCGACGGTTTGATATGTTGCGTATGCCACTGGACGTTTTGGTCGAAACACAGGTTTCTGACCTGGTTTCAAGTCGAGCTTTACCGTTGCTTTTGTACACCGTCCCAAAGTTGTACTGAAGACTTGAGGAAAATCAGCTTTGAGTTTGTCAACCATAGTGTTGGAATTGTTGATTTGGTTGCAAAACACTTTCATCGGAACCGAATCGAGTTGGAAAGTTTCTATTAAATCTAGTCCCAGGATGTGAAGATTTTGCGCCGCCACGAAAATTATACCCGGGTGAGTTACGCCGTTGATGCTAATCGAACAATCAAATTCCGAGAGTAATTTCAGTGGATCTCCAGATGCTGCTTTCGCTGTCACTGATGGTAACCTGGTCGGCGGCTTTCCGAACTGCTCCCATGTATCTGCGGATATCACGGTTATGTCGCTAGCAGTATCAAACTGCAACTGCACTGGAATACCGTTCAGCTCGATCGGGACAAATTTCCTGCGACGCTGCACCGCGTTTACGGAAACGGTTACCGTTTTTGTACTCACCGCCATTATGTTTGATTTACTTTTAAAATGGCGCCTAGGAGGCTTTCTTGAACTCGAACAGTAGCCTTCTTTGTGTCCATACTTACTGCATTCTGAGCACTGGTGGTTTTTGAATCTGCAGTCCCGCGCGTAGTGCATCGTCCCGCAGTTCCAACAAGGACTTGGTGGCTCCTTTTTGTTCCCGGAGGCAGATTTGTGCGGTTTCGGAGCGATCTCACGGCTCTGCTGATGATGTTTCCGGAACCGTTGCTGCTTTCTGATTATGTTGACCGAGTTTCCCGTTCCTTCGATCATGGCGGTGTCGTGTCGAAGATTCATTATACGCTGGCACTCGGACGATAGTTGTTCAAGCGTTACATCTGTCCTCTCCTCGATTCTACTCAGCAGCCTTGTTCGAATTTCTGTGTCCGCTTCCGACTTTAAGCCACACACGAAGATTAATGACTTGAATTGTTCTTCAGACAAACTTCCAAGCTCAAACTCCACACAACTTTTGTTGGCCCGGCACGCATATGTTACGTAATCTTCGGTCGGACCCTTGGAAACTTGCAGGCAGCGATAGCGTCTACTAATGACCGACTCAGCTGCACCAAACAAGCACTTCAGTTTGGCCACCGTCTCTTGAAACGTAAACTCCTTAGGCGTTATAGCGCTCGTGTTCAGCCAAACCTAGCTTTCTTATTAGTAGCCTGACTTTAGCCGGATCGTCCAACCGGGAGGCGTCATTTGCGAAAAGTTCTTCGTGCCGCGAGTACCATGTAGCGAAGGTTATATTGTTTCCTGCATCATACTGGAACTCTTTGACGTTAGCTGCTAATGAATCGAGGATGACTTCTGGACTGGACGGAACTTGCACGTGTATGTTGCGAAGAGCAGCTCCCTACTGCTGGATAAACCCTCGTTGTTGCTCCTGAGCCTCTTGGTGGTTGTGAAGAAGCTGGTTAGTTACGAGCTGTTGTTGCTTCAGCTGTTCTAGCATTTGTAGGATTAACGCATCTATTGGAATATGCGCTTGCTGGCCTACTTGGTGATGCATATTGGCTGCTGCACCTAACCTCTCTTGACCGTTCTCCATTGGCATGGGCAGCTTCCTTTTTTTCCCCGCGTGGGAGGCGCGATTTTGTTTTCGTTGATTAAACGTTTAATAATCAAAACCGCGCACCTTCGTCGCCACTGTTAAGACGCGTGCACTCCGAGAATGGCCGTGGTTATGTCACCATATATTAAATTCAACGCGACTTAAACAATATAAAAGATTTATTCATCGAGGTTAAAATACACGAGTATTACTAAAGACTGACTCAAGTCGTGGCGCTAAAAATGCTGACGTGGCATCCGTTGCAATGACAGCGCAGCTGTCACAGAGGAGCCCAGTAAGAAAGCGACACGGGCGTATTGACCGTGCTCCCAGCTCAGTTCCAGTTGTCCCAATACAAAGAATGTTCATTTTCGATACATTGTCGAGCAACATCCCGATATTTACTCAAGGATTAATTTGTTTGTTACTCCTCGTGTTATAAAAAACCGACCGCTTTATGGATTCCTAGGTACCATACAGCATACAGCCAGAATAATCCGGTAGATAAGTGTTTCCGAAAATTTAACGAAACTGCCGAATTCTTCGACTATCATATTACTAAATCTAGTTATAAGTCAGCGGTTATAAACTTTTAACACCATAACAATAAGTCATTTACATTTAATTTGTACGGTTTCTGCCGAAAATCGAATAAATAAATAAATAAATCAGCACTGGTCCTTCGGAATCGGACACCGGAGTCCCGGAAGTAATGTTTAAATGGCCATATGGGTCCAAAACGGCATCTTTGCTCTTCCATCAGTCTTATTTCGTCCAGGAAATGTGATAGTAATGACCTCTATATCGGAATTGGCCCTCCGGAACCGGACACCGGAATTCCTGGACCGATGCTGAAATGGCCAATGTGTCAAAAATGGCATCCTTGCTCTTCCATCAGGCTTATTTCGTCAAGGAAGTGTGATTTGATGTGCCGCGTGATGGATGTGGCCTCTAAACCGGGATTAGTTCTCAGAACCGGACACCGGAGTTCCGGAACTGATGTCGAAATGGTCATTTGTGACCAAAATTACATCTTTGCTCTTCCGTCACTCTGATTTAATCGAGAAAATGTGATTTGATGTGTCGCATGATAAGAATGGCCTTTAAATCTGGTACTGGTACTCCGGAACTGGACACCGGAGTTCCAGAACTGATGTTGAAATGGCCATGTGTGTCTAAAATAACGTCCTTGCTCTTCCGTCAGTCTTATTTCGTCGAGGTAATATGATTTGATGTGTCGCATGATGGAAATGATCTCTAAATCTGAACTAGTCCTCCGGAACCGGACATCGGAGTTTCCGGTAACCTAACATCCGGCAATGTAAGCGGAGATGTAAGGTTAAGAAATTGAAGGATTCCTGTATGATTTCAAGTGAAAAAATTGAAGTTTTCACCCGTTTTCATTCATAAACATCAAAGTCAGATATGGATTTCTTTAGAAAATACGAGGTGTGCAGTACATTTTTGGCAATTTCTTCCGATTGGCCACCTGTATCCCTATTTCTCGATGATCATTTGATAGTGCAACTATTTCTTTAAATATAACAGTTTTTCGATTGAAAATTGATTCACTGTGTCAAAAGATATAACCAAAACTATAACGATTGTAATAGTAGTGCAGTGGTGACATCCATCTTTATCCAATGCAAACACAGCCTATATTTTGCATAAATATAAATTCATGCATGTAGAAATAGTTCCTAGATACCGTATCCCTCGGCATGATACTGTACCTTGACGTGGTCCGGGGGATTTTCCACCAAAGCAGTATTACAGTGATGATATCACATAGAAACTTGGGATACGATTATTTTATTTTTAGTTAAGCTACATTGTGATCTAAAAGCACGATAGTACCTCGTTGATAAAATGATCGTGATAGCATTCACAAATTTGCAAACGCTAACCCACAGGCGCCCGTGTTCGCGCGGTCACGGGTCGATCACGTCCGGAAGTCTGCTCCATGGCCGCACGATTACGGAACCGAAACTACTCGCGAACGTCATCATACGCAACATACATAGGCCCACGCGATCGAATACGCTACCATACAAATATCTGAGTCCCTTGTCATGAATTGGCAGGGGCGAACATGCAAATGCGATCGTCCACCAATACATCCAAAATCTCGAATACGCGAAAGTGATATAGAAGAACCCACTCACTTTTAGCATCTGAGCCATACTGCGAAAATTAAGTATCAAATTCACGGTCCGCGCGCGATCATCTAAGAACACACGCGTTACCGGACAAACGCTCGAGCCCCTCGTGATGATGCATGCGATCGTAACGTCCCTGTGTTCGCATATGTCTGTACCGAACAACAAATATCATTTAAAATCACGATCCGCTGCAATTGATCTCGTCTGCAATTGTAGCGAGTGATTCTGACGGGTAGCTCTTCCGACACCCTAGCTCTGAAGCTTCAGTAGAGCAACTGTCGAAAAACATCCACACACTCCACGGACAAACCACCACAATAGGACTCACAATCACACATATACATACAAAATCACACGTAATTACAGGTATTCGTCTGGCAACCGGGTGAAGTACATCTCAAACGCAGAACTTATCATTTCAATGATGGCCTTGGATCTGTGTTCAAGGCACCATAGCTTCGTCCGTTAGGTCAAGGATGTATGAAACCCACTAACCACCACCCTCGGCCCTAGCTGCCCATAAAGGGAAAAAATATAAATTCATGCATGTAGAAATAGTTCCTAGGCACCGTATCGTCGGGCAGCGACATTCTAACAAAAAACGATAGACCTATATTTCCCTTGAAAATAACTAACACCACAAGGCCGAAACGTCGGGCAGTAAACAACCATCGTTTTGCTCTAAAAGACAGACAGCTGTTTTCAAATAACTCAAAATCTCACCATCCCAGTCGTTTGAAGATATAACCAAAAATATGCAACAAAGTCGTCCCAGTATTTTAAGGGTTAACTTTCAATATAGAGACATGACGCTTTCTCCGGAATTTTCGAAAAATGCGCTCAACAATATACATTCGTGCAAGAAATATACATATTTGATAGAAAATAGCCAGCATGTGAGCGGCCCTCACCTTCAGGAACGACTGTTTGGGCCGAAACGTCAACGTACAATACAATCCAACTAAAAACAGCATTATATCGAGTTCACCGGTATGTGAGCTATAACATAAAATTTACTGATTGCGAATCGATAGACTACTTTTTCTTAAAACTTCGGAAAATGAACGAGAAAACTCGAATTTCCATAAGACAGCGTAGGGTTACCCCCTTTTTGGACGCCAGCTAGTACTGGGGTTACCTCCATGTCGGCTTTGACTGCTAATAGCAAAAAATCTGAAAAATTATTTTCAAATTTCTCAAATGGCGGTCCACGTGGATTAATTAGAGCTATTAAAAAAAATGCAAAAATGTCAATTTCGAAGAAAATGTGGGTTAGCTCTTTTTGGACGCCAGCCATTCATTTGTAAAACCTTTTTGAGCGAGCAGGCAAGGATTGAGATGAATAAGGGATTGTCTACCGAACTAGTTCCGATAAGTTCGATACTTTGCTGGTATTTTGAAATTATCGGGCGTACAACATAATATTCGTAATGATACTTTTCGGGTTTATTAAATTCTCATTTTAATGTAGAATACATTTAAGGTTTCAATATAGGGGTCCCGTTTCAAAATATCGGCTGCGGTGCCGCGTCAGATTTTGAACGTTAATAACTTTTATCATACTTAACAGAATGATTTGATTTTTAGGCCAATTTGTTGCAAATATGTTCCTCTATGCTGTATTAAAATTTGAAGTATGTATAACATGTACTAATAACAAAAAAAATGTGTTTTGAAAAATCTTTCGAAAACGACTCGGAAAAGTGAAAATTTTCAGCCCATCCCGCACAGAGCCGTCGTTATGGTAGACCAACCGAACAATAAAATAATGAAAAGTTTATATATAGGTCCACTACATGTTTGTTCGTATGGTTATTCGCATTGGGTTGCTTGACGAGAGCACTTGGTGGGGGAAAGACTGCATATTCCTTTGGTTAGGCCATTAGAAGCCGGACGGAAAGGAAAGGCTCATGCACGGCACGAGAACGAGCGAGAAAGCGATAGTAGTGCATATTAGCGCGATTATATAAATATCTGTCGGTCGGTTTTTCTCATCATTCGTATTCGTTCAAGCACTAGCAAGCAGCCAGTCCATCGAAGAAAAGCAGTGGGCGATGACGACGGCGGAAAAAGTGCCCCAGCTACTGGTGACTCATCGCAACCCGATCAGGAACTGTCGCCCTGCAAGAATTTCGCCCCAACTAAAGGGCAACAGAGTAGGCTATCGTTCGAGCGTCTGGGTCGTGAGATTGTGCAGGACTGCAAAGTCGAGCTACGCTTACAAAGCTCAGTCGTAATGATGCCCCGAGAAGCCAACGATGCCTACTTGGTCGGTTTGTTCGAGAATGCAAAATAGTGCTTTCTAGCTCACCGTGTCCGCGGGGAGTGCGTCTGAATTATGCTCCCGCAATAAAACAATAAACGGTTCTTTACAGAACCAATTAATTGTGTTCTGATAAGAGTTAAACTGAAATTTACATTTTATGGTGTATAACAAATAATTTTCAGAAAGCAATATAAGAAATACGATGTGTGGAAAGAAAGAAAGAGAATTTAAATTATCCTCTCTCGCTCGTTTTCGTGCACTGCTTTTCCATTCCTTTCTGCTGCTACTACCATCATAACTAAAACGAATGTGCGTGTTCCCCCACCATCTCATGACCAGTGTTGCCACAATTGCATGTCGCTATTACAATTTGAATTATTTTATTGATCCTCTCTAGTATTGATAAAATATAGAACGTGCAAAGTACACTAGTCGCATGCTTTTATTCGAACTTTTTGGCAGCCTCCGTTGATTAACTGCATAAATCGATTTGTTTGTGCAGCTCCTTGCTAGTAGCAAACTAAATAGCCTTTATCAGCGCTAACAAATAACACGAAAGAATTTAAATTTGTGAAAATCTTTTCCTTCCTTCTTTTCAAATCTGCAACATTCTTTGAAAATATTGTTTGAATGTTGTTATTGAAAAACTGAACATGCAAGTTTGCTAGCACTGGCCACTAGATTGAAGGCGATGGAAAGACAGAATATTCGTTTTGGTTATGCTAGTATTGGTAGCCGAACGGAAAGGAAAGGCGCAGGAATGGCACGAAAACGAGCGAGAGAGCGATAGTAGTGCTTTCTCGTGTGTTCATATATGAATATTGGTCGGTCGGTTTTACTCATCATTCGTATTCGTTCAAGCACTAGCAAGCAGCCAGTCCACCGAAGGAAAGCAGTTGGCAATAGCGACGGACGGAAAAAGTGCCCCAGCTACTGGTGACTCATCGGAACTGTCGCCCTGCAAGAATTTCGCCCCAACTAAAGGGCAACTAATCCGTAGGCTATCGTTCCAGCGTCTGGTTCGTGAGATTGTACAGGACTGCAAAGTCGAGCTACGCTTACAAAGCTCAGTCGTAATGATGCCCCGAGAAGCCAACGATGCCTACTTGGTCGGTTTGTTGGAGGATGCAAAATAGTGCTTTCTGGCTCACCGTGTCCGCGAGGAGTGCGTCTGAATTATGCTCCCGCAATAAAACAGTAAACGGTTCTTTTCAGGACCAATTAATTATGTTCTAATAAGAGTTAAACTGAAATTTACATTTTATGGTGTATAACAAATAATTTTCAGAAAGCTATATAAGAAATACGATGTGTGGAAAGAAAGAAAGAGAATTTAAATTATCCTCTCTCGCTCGTTTTCGTGCACTGCTTTTCCATTCCTTTCTGCTGCTAATACCATCATAACTAAAACGAATGTGCGTGTTCCCCCACCATCTCATGGCCAGTGTTGCCACAATTGCATGTCGCTATTACAATTTGAATTATTTTATTGATCCTCTCTAGTATTGATAAAATATAGAACGTGCAAAGTACACTAGTCGCTTGCTTTTATTCGAACTTTTTGGCAGCCTCCTTTGATTAACTGCATAAATCATTAGATTTAAATTAACGTCTCGAAGTGAAGTCACGATGCTCCGGTTATGTTACAGACATTACCCACCCATCTTTTTTTTTAGTTTAGTAGAGCGAATACGAACTACTATCGCTCTCTCGCTTGCTCGTTTTCGGGCCATGCGCCTTTTCTTCCTTTTCTGCTACTAATACTAGCATAATCAAAACGAATGTGCGTCTTCCCACCATCCATTTAGTGAGCAGTGTTGCCAAACGCATTTTCAGTTTTTCATCAATAACATTTCAACAATATTTTCAAAGAATGCTGTAGATTCGAAAAAAGAAAAATAGTTGGTGATGGAAAAGAATTTCCAATTAGAATTTTTAACCATAATTATAACGAATCATTTGAAAATTTCACATGCAAACGTAATTTCGTTGCATATCATTAGATTTGGATTAACGTCACAAGTGTAGTTACGACACTCCGGTTATGTCGCAGACATTACCCACCCATCTTTTTTATTGTGACCACGACTAACGGTTTAATATAGACACCCCATTTCAATATTTCTGAAGGAACAGAAGGTCGAGTTTGGAAAGTTTGTAACTTTCATTGTACTTAACCAAATTACACAATGTTCGCACTAATGATTCAGAAATATGACCAGGAATCTTCTATTAGATTTGTAAGTATGTATAATTTACATGAATAAAGAAAAATTGATTTTCAGGAATAAATTATTATCTGTTCTTCCATTGGCCAGTACTACGCGACTTCCTCATGCTAACAATTAATTTCATCGTTAGCCATCTCCCTCACCAAGGCCAACAACGCCAACAAAACCGGTCCTTTTCAGGACCACCATCATTTTTGTAAAGAATAATTTGAAATATTCCTCGCCCAAATCACCTTTTGTCCGAAAATTCCAATGAGTATCAACATATTTGAAGAACGTGTTCTTTATGTATTCTACATCTCTCCGGTTATGTCGCAGACATTACCCACCCATCTTTTTTCACTCGTTCGCAGCATACATGAAGGCTGTTGTGTATAAATCTGATGAATTAGACATTGGAATTTTATTTTAATTTGAAACTGAGCTTTCAAGCGCATTTGATTCTCTGGAACGGAAATCAGCCTAAAGGGGATTTTCTGTGTCATTGAACTCACTAGTAATAATTTCATGTCAATCTTTCTCCAAACAGCTCTGGTGATAGTGTACGATTATCACCCCGGTTCCCAGACGTTACTATCGAAATACTTCATCCCCAGCGCAGAATCAACGAACGGATACACCGATCCCTTCTCCGGCGAAGCACGACCCTTCAGGTACTTGTTCCGAAGTCCTATTTATT
Source organism: Topomyia yanbarensis (assembly GCF_030247195.1). Lineage (NCBI taxonomy): Eukaryota > Metazoa > Arthropoda > Insecta > Diptera > Culicidae > Topomyia > Topomyia yanbarensis. Next base: position 350,322,273 of record NC_080672.1, on the reverse strand, counting down.
ATATACTTCCATTACTATATTATTCACGGCTCACTTCCAGTCACAAAAGCTCCCTGCACCGAACGGCTGGCAACGTGTTGCTGCCGGAGAACGAAATCTGGTCAATTATCATCCAGCTAACTGCCGGACTTCGAGCGATCCACCAGGCTGGCCTGGCCTGTCGGTATGTTTAATCCCCGTATTGAGCAGCTCGAGTATGTATTCTATAACACAAATCGGTTTAATTCGATAGAACACTGGACCCGACCAAAATCATTATTACCGGCAAGCGGATACGATTCAGCTGTGTAGCGATATCCGACATCGCCACATATGACCCCAATCAACCGAATCCCCTGTCCGTCGTCAGTCATCATCAACAGGTTTTTTGATCTTGTTTTCTAACTATCGTTTCGTGGCTGAACAGCGAAATTTATCTTTCCGTATATTTTCAGGATGATCTAACGGCACTAGGAAAATTGATACTAGCTCTCGCCTGTCGAAGTTTGCAATCCGTGCAAAGGGACCAGATTCAGAACAGTATTGAGCTAATATCACGGCACTATTCATCGGATTTACGAAATATTATACTGTGAGTCTTCTGGGCTAGTTAACCGTAGATTTCGAATGATTGGTTATTATCGATGCTTTCAGATATCTACTCTCGTCGAGCAACCGACGCTCAGTGACGGAGATAATGCCGATGATCGGTGCCCGCTTCTATGTACAACTTGATGCATTACAAGCTCAATGTGATATCCAGGAGGACGAACTGGCGAAGGAGATGGAGAACGGCCGGCTTTACCGGCTGCTTATCAAACTCGGTACCGTCAACGAACGACCTGAGTAAGTTGAAACGAGAATTTTTTTCCATTGAGTAGTCCTGAGGATACAAAAGAATAATAAAATCTCATCCGCCCATGCGCAGACTTAATCTCGACGTCACGTGGTCGGAAACGGGCGACCGTTACATGCTGAAACTGTTTCGTGACTACCTCTTCCACACTGTAGCGGAAGACGGCCGTCCGTGGCTGAACCAGTCCCACATCGTGCAGTGTCTCAACAAGCTGGACGCGGGCACCATGGAGAAGGTTAGTCATTCTTCTTTGCTCTGTAATCGCGAAACGAATTTTCTTTTCCGCCGCAGGTCCAGCTGATGTCACGTGACGAACAATCAGTATTAGTAGTAACTTATGCTGAACTAAAGCACTGTTTAGAGCAAGCATTTTCCGAACTGGTAACAGCGGCCACCGTGTAGTAGTAGATGCAGCAGTAGGAAGTAGTAGGTGATAGCGGTAGTAGATGGGGGAAGAATTGCACACATGCGCACATGGGCTGTGTCTACTACTCACACTACTCACAAGGCAGAATTTAATTGAGGCTCGAGAGGTGTAATATTTTTTAAGGCGGTAGTAACACTATAATGTAGTGGCACAATGCTTTCAACTGAGAGTAGCAGCTACACTACGTCAATACATTGAAGTGGTAGGTGAGCGAAAGGTTGATGAAGACACAAACACACATACATAAGCACACATACACACACATGCATGAATAAACACAGCAGGTTAAAAGTGGAGAGAGAAAGTGAAAGAATGCAGTTTCTAGAGATACGTTCGTTCGTGATCTTATTTTTTATACACATACACACCCCTACAAAGAACCATTACAAAAGGAAATAAAAGTGAAAAGCAAAGAAGATAGAAAGATACATCATCGTGAAAATAGATATTTACACAAATACAAAGCAGAAGTAATTGTTGAACGAGATTAGTGAGAGAGGAGAATAAATCAACTAAGTAGCGTTAGTAGGCTTTAAAGCAACTAAAAGTGAACAATTGTGCAGATGCGTGAAGTTTAGAGTGAAGTCCTGTGTATCTTGTCTATTTTTTTAAAGTATGATTTGTTAGCTCATGCAGGACAGTAGAAAGTATTACGTGGTTGAACTTGCGTAATAAACGTTGAAGAGGAAATAAAAAATATATCGGTTTTGGAACCAATCAATCGATAAACGCTGTTGAAGATTTTATAATTGAACATATACCGTTCGGTCAGAATTTGCTTAGCAGTTCCGTTACTGTGGGCAGAAATATTTGATAATTTGTTCAAATGAACATTAACTGTTTCTCTGGAATATTAAAGTATCAAAAACAAACGACTTCAGATAACTATGTCGAATTACTCTCAACAACGTTTGTATGGCAAATAAAAAACACGTCTTGCTTGACACTGTTACACTTGATTGCAATAGACTAGAACTGAATCTAAAACTTACATGCACTCAATCGCTGAAGGTGAGATAAAGGGAATATTTTATATACATTGTGTGAATGAGAGATGTGAAAAAATATTCTATTGATAAGAAAAAAAATACTATTATTTCTCTGAGTAATGATAACTGAGAAAATTGTTTGTGATGTTATTTTTTACTACGATATACATTTATTTTTAGAGACCTTTTTGTGCATCTTTATTTCCTGATTACTATTAATATTATTAAAATTATCATTTGCTAGCGTACAAGTTTTCGAGGTTCTCGAGAACGGAATTAATTGAAAGAGAAGAAGAAACGATTGTGTGACGAAACTGCAACAAACATTAATTACTTACCTCGAGCGCTCCTAGGCTTATACAAAAAATATATGTTTTCTCGTAAATTTAGAGGTGTTTTAGAGTTGCTGCTTTGAATTGAGCGCAACGAAACAGGCATATGAACTATAATCGTTGATCGTTTTCGATCAAGCACCTCCCCCTACCCTGCCTATCCTCATAATTTTGGAACAGGAAACAAACTAGAAGCATAAAAAAAATCTCCGGCCACGAAATCACAAATAGTCCGTACTAATATTTTTCTCTTGATTAGTCATTACTCCCTGCATCTGTTTTCTTTTTTCGATTGAAGAACTATTCTTAATCTCTGACGGTATAGCACAGAATAAAAGAGAATCTTTTGACTTGTAACCGCCGCGGCAAGAAGAAAATGAAAAACGTGATTTTAATATGAAACTCATTGAACCGCAGAATAGTTTCTAATTAAAGGCTAGATAAAACAAATCATTGCGTCGAAGCGTACAACAAAAACATAAGATTTTGAGACGTGTGGGAAAGAGACAGAGATCTCACCTAACAAAGGTAAACCAATAGATGTATGAAACTGAATCTGTACGTTACACAGGGAAGCAAACTGGTTTAACTTTCTACACGAGTCAGAGCGAAAGAGCGGGGAGCTATTGACAAACAGAACTAATTAATAGCTTGATTACAGCGACAGCAAACAAATTCATATTCTTCCTGGAGCAAGTAAGAAGCTGCAAGAGAGCAAACGAAAGATAGTATGAGCGAATATGTGTGAAAGTCGTGAAAATGGAGAAATAGTGAAAGACTTTTTACTGTGACAAATAATATTTAAAACAAAGGAGAAACTAAAGTGAACAAAAACTGAGAAACACACATAGGGAAGAGATATATTTGTAATAAAACGAAAACAAAAAGCACAAAAAAATAACGTAACCATTCAAACCAAAAAGTGGTTACGTTCCGTTTGTTGATTTGAGTTCTTTTTTTGAAAGTTGCAATTGCTATCTCAAGTTTTAATAATAATTGTGATCTTACTGAATACCGAATTTCATCAACATCTGCTTCATGATATTTATGTAGAGTTGTGTAAATTATATTTTTTTTATTTTTGCAAATTAAAAGTAAAACTTGACAGTAAACTCTCTTAAGCACTCTTGAACGCTTCTTATTATTTTTTTCTCTAAAGGCAAAACATGGTTTTAAACGCAACCGCCTCTTCCGAGTGTAAAGCACACGCGTCCACTGATCTCACCAATTATATACAGAACTTCTTTTTTACGGCGACATATTGAATTATTATTGAAAATTACGGCTAAATCTTGACCAAAAATCGACGGCTTGCGTGGAGCGTTCTTTCATTGGCAGCATTCAAACGAACGAAGAAAAAGAAAAAGAAAACACAAATCAACAAAACAACACGAGTGGATTATGGATGGTTTATTATTGTATGAAAAAGAAATAAATGAAAAACCCCAGAAAAAAATGTTAAAACTGAAAAAGGGACGCGACAGTGTTCCGCTGAAAAACACGAATAAAATGAAGAAAATTTATGTTTCATATATCGTAAGCGTTCATTCGTGATCCGAAATGGCCCTGTGATTGGGGAGCTTTCCGTAAACCCTATGGGTGTGGTAAAAAACTTGGACCGGTAAAGAAAAATCGGATTTTGGACAATATAATAACATTTAATTTATAGACCAAGCTTTCTAGTTAAATTTTGCCATTATTATAACTTTTCTAAACTGCCCATATATGCATAAGTGTCCCATATTGAAAAACAGCAAGCCGAGAAAAACGCTGTTCAAGATTTACATTTTCATTGAGCCTTATGGATGGAACAACCATGTTGTGGTATTTTTTCGATATTTTCTGAACAAACCTGGTAATCTTATTTGTGTATTATGATTCAGTGGTGATACAGAATACTATCCAACAGATATCTCATTTTCGACAAAATTCCATCTGGGACTCTTATGCGTATATGGGCAGTAAAGTACGCATACAAATGTAGCGAAGGCAGTGGTCTTAATCATATCAACGAGAACATTTCAAAAGGGCCATAAACTAAATGTAAACAAATCAAAAAGATGCATGATTCAAACAAACATTAGCAAAGCTATCTATATACCGAAATGTTTATGTTTATTTTAAAAATCTTTCCAAAAAACTGATTTTCGTAAAGGCACAAAAGCAAAATACGTGACTTCAATTTTTTCGAATGATCACACCTTTTACTTCCATACTAAAAATAAGGGATTATATGGTTGGAAGAGCATAATAAACGATCACTATTATATGCCCTATTTTTTTTTTAGTTTCTATTTATTGGTCGTATTGTATCTCATAACAACTTAAACTACTAGTTTTAGTTCCCGTACACGGTGTCTTTTTTTAACAACTTTATGCAAAAAAATTCAGCATCTCTGAAACTTCAGGATATGAAAGAATGGGCTTTCCCCTTTCATTTGAAACCAAAATCAAAATAATCCGTCGGGGGGTCTAGAGCAACTTTTTTTTTTTGAAGTTTTTTTTCGTGAAAACATAGATTTTACAATGGAACTAGTTCATATTTCTGCCCCTAGATGGTGTTTTAGACATTCGAACAACACTAAAAGTGAGAATCTGATAGATTATTTAATTGTCTACAACTTTGTTACCAACTAAAAACCGATTTGAAATTATCCCGAAAAGTAGTTTAATATTTTAACGAATTCTAAGTCTAAGTTAGTTTCACAGAAGACCTAGTGGTTTGTTAATTCACAAGCACTTTTTTTATTTGCCAAATAGTTGTGTTTAGTTCAATAGTGAATTCAGCAGAATTGGAGAGCTTGGAAAGTCATCTTTTAGCTGAAAATTATAATTCCCTGATACAGGGCACCATTCATATTTTTGGGATGAGAAGTTTTAGATAAGTGTTGACCAAACTAGTATGATATTAATATTCTTTTTCATGATGGTAAGTGATTCCTCCCGCAGAAACAGCTTTTTCAATTATGTATGCCTTCTTTTTCATTTTTTCGATTGTTCTCAGTGATGACTGATAACTATTCTTACATGAATCTCCTACTCTGTTAGCATCTTCGTATAAAATTGACTTGTCCTAAACTTCAACCTTTATATTTGAACAAACTCAATGAAACTTTTAACGCACCATTGCAATATTTCGCGGATTTCATTGCAATGCTTGGTTCAAAACGCTGATTATCCGTTTTCAAAATTAACTCAATGTGACAAACAGTGAACAAAAAACTTTGAGTTTTTGGATCAAGATAATTTTTTTTGGGATATATTCTAGAACTTCTATGTATATAAGGTTATTGTTGTACTCAAATCATATTTTGTTTTCAAAAGTAATACATATCGCATAATCTAGGATCAATTTAGTAACGATATCTCGCATAATTGATAGGAAATGGCCTTAAAATCCAACTGCCACAATATGCTTTGCGGAGAAAATTTGAATAAATCATTTCACACTAGCCACTAATTTGGACAGTTACTGCTATGGTTTGCGTTAAACTAGAAACGGTGTGTCCCAACATTTCGTCTTGAACGGAATTATAATAGCTGATTTAAACGATCATAACCTAAATTATACGATGTATGGTCCTTTCTAAAACACCCGTGTAACAAAACATAAATGTAACCTTGTAACCAAGCAATACCTTCCGATGAATGGTAGTCCCTTCGAACCTATCGGGAAAGATTAGCCAAAAGCACAAATAGTTTTCTGACTCTGTCAAACATCCTAATTTTCAGAAGTTCAATTAGAATTGTCAACGTAATGAATCCCGTCTAATATTTTTAAGCCACTAAACCCAATTATTTTTTTTGGTAATATAATAAGTGCGAGAAAACATATTTCCAAACCACTAGGCCTCGTGTGAAACTATCTTAGATATAACTTTGTTAAAATCTTAAACAACTTTTCCGGATGATTTCAGATCAATTTTTAGTAGTCAACAAACTTGTAGACAATTAAATTTTCTATCAAATTCTCATTTTTAGTGTTGTTCAAATGTATAAAGCACCATCTAGGGACAGAAATATGAACTTTCTCCAGTAGTAAAACTTATATTGTTACGAAAAAAACTTCAAAAAAAAAAGTTGCTCTGGACCCCCCGACGGATTATTTTGATCTTAGTTTCAAATGAAAGGGGAAAGCCCATTCTTTCATATTCCGAAGTTTCAGAGATGCTGAATTTTTTTGCATAAAATTGTTCTAATAAATACACCGTGCGTATGAAATTAAAACTTATTTCGTCAGTAAAAACAATACATGAGTTATTATTTTAATTCGTTTGAATTCGTTCTCAAATTGGGAAGGTACTATCTTCCTTTCAAATTGTTCCGAACGAAAAGGATTTTGAGCCCTTTGATCAAAAAAGGCCTATTCACATTTTTCAGCTTCTGTGCTAATGGCAGAGTTGTGACGTTTGAATTATCTATGAGAATTAAACGGCAATTTTGCGGTTTTTGGAAGTTTTTTACCATTGAAATGGAAAACTCGAACGGTTTTAATTTACTGCTCGGTATGTATGTCCGACACTGGCAATATTGCAACATAATATTAATAGTTTGGTTCAGATGCAGCAGCTTGGATCAGTGAGGAGAAAGCACCTGGGACTGTTACTTCGAATCCGTCGGTCGCACGTTATGAGGAAGTCGGAATCTGTACTACATTATCGAACGTTCCGCAATGTTTTTCAGACATAACGAGCGATAATTTGGATTTTTCGTTTGCGAATGTAGTTTCATCAACCCCGAATCACCGTCAAATCACACGTCAGCCAGGACCACAAGAGGAACAATCCTGCGATGAAACTTTGCTGATTCGTACCATGGATCACCGGTTGTTTTGTACTCCGCGCTACGAACGACGGTACAATGAAACGCTGTTGGTTCGAACAATGGAGGAACAATACGTTCATACTTCACGAAACATGCACGGTACATCGTCAAGTTTGCGCTTCCACGACCAGTCTGTGTCAAACCAACCTGTTCTTAGTTCGCGCCGTGATTACATGAGCCCGCCAGCAAGCTTGTATAACCAATCGCTATTAAATCACCCTTTTCGAAGCGCACATTCATCCCGGACGGTTTCAAATAACACAGATTTCTTAATGAGCGACCGCATTCACGCTGTTGGCCCATTTGCTCAAGCAATGGAACACCGCCTGTTTCGTACTCCTCGTCGTAATCCCGTTCAAAAATCAGTGAATGATCGTGGCCATGGAAAGATTGCCCTCCATCAGACATTGAAACATCGAGTTATACAAACTGGACGTCGCCATCGATTTGGTTCACTGGCAAGCGAACGGCTTTCCGATTCGCAGATGGTACGCACAATGGATGATCGATATGTTCGTGCTTCTTCCGTAGAATCGTACGAAATATCAAGCCAGCACCCCCACGAGGCAACTTTTCCAATCAGATCCAACCGTGTTTCACATCAGATGCGGTATGTTCGTCCTTCCGGTGAGGTCTGCAACAATGGGTTGTTAAATCATTTTACACCAGGATCCCCAAACTGTAACTCATCAACTGTTATACGTCAGAATAACGAACTTGTGGAAATTCCCATGAACAATCATTCTTCGAGATTGCCTCGAACTACATTGACCAAATGTGCACGGAGCGATGAAAACGGGTCAGTATACACGACAAGCCAAGATGTCTCGATTAGCTATACTCAACGTGATGTGAAAACACTGTCTGATTCTGTTACCGAAGGCCTCGTTCAAAGGTTAGCCACGATAACTAATACGTCGAAACTCGACGACAATAGACGGGACAGCAGTGACGAAGCTGTAGATAACAGTGACAGCGAGGATGAGTCGGGAGATGCTGCGTTATTAAATGATTTTTCTCTTTTCGAATACTTTCAACCCTACCATAACGATACGTTGATCGACGAGGGTGATTCCACGGACATATCTGATGACGGTACATATAGTGAGCTTTGAAAGTAGTAACGATGTTAATTTATATATTTTTTTTAAGATAACCAAGGCTTAGGTTTTAAGGATTTGGAGGAGCCAACCCGTAAGGCAAAGCGTTCGATTTTAAAAAATAAAGAGCGAAGAGAGCTAGGACTAGAATATACCAGTTCTGCTGGTAAGAAAGTACCAGCCCGACGAATGAAAGGTTCGTGCAAATATACAAGAATGACTTGCCATTCGAAGTATTCCGTTGAGATGCAAGAGAAAATGTTAAGAAGCTTGCTTCAATTAAAAATGTCTGGACAGAATCAATTTCTCAGTTCACACATCGATGTAAAATATGCACAAAAGCACCGAGTAAGCTCTTTGTAAAACAATGTTCATGTAGAGCTATTATCACATTGTATTGTTTTTTAGGTTCTGAACTCGAATCGGAAGTACACCTATCATTATTTTCTACCGGGTGTAGGAGGAAGGGTCCGCGTATGTAATGTTTATGTTCTCAGGGCATAGTCATATGGAGGTTGACTCCGTTCATGCCGCAATCGAGAAGGCGAAAAAAACGACTTCGATAGACGTAGAAATCCCGCGAGACTGGGCGGTATTCATCGCTCAAGTGAGGAAGATAAATCCATTCCAGGTAAGTTTATTTGTTTATTGGTTTTCAACTATTAGAGCTATTCGCCTCCATTTCAGGTCATCGAACTTGAGCAGTCAGTTTTACGCATTGAAGAAACTAACGGTACACTACAAACGCCCTAAGCTTGACGATAATAGGGAAGTTTTGAAATTTAAACCCATCGTATCGTTTGAATATAATTCTTCATACCCGGGAGTAGTGGGCTACAAACTTTCTCATTCCGACGCTCAATATAAAACCTTCACATTGGCAGACGCATGTGATCTCGCGAATACTCCAGTTCCAGAACTAGAACGGATTGATGAGCACCCATTGAAGCTACAACAAGCTAAGCTCGAAGATCTGAGAGAATTAATGAAATACGTCTCCAACAAAGAGTACTATGAGACTATGCTCAGAAATAATGTCACTTCCAAGCGAGGTCGGAAACAAAAAGAAGTGAAACAAGATTTCATATTCGATGGAGACATGGACGCAAATTTGGAGGAAGACTGCTGATTCCAAAATAACCATCCTTAGGGTGCTTACAGAGTGGCCGTGTGAAGCTGAGCTGAGGCTGGTACTGACATTAGAGTGCGAGAAACCTGCTTGCAGCATGTCAGAGTAAATGCAGGCAGTCGGCACAGATCCGCTCGGCTGACATAAACCCTTTGGTTTCCAGCACGCAGTTTTCTCGCATTTCAATGTCAGTTTCAGCCCCAGCTCAGCTTCTTGCCGCTACTCTGTAAGTGGCCTTATTCTGCATATGAATATGGGTCGAGCAAATCCGACTTCCGTTTCATTTTGCTGTCGTTAATGAGATTGCAACACACATTCATCCGTCAAACGATTCGCCGTAATGTGGAACAAGCCTATACAATTAATCTAAAATAAAATACTTTTCAATCGAACGACCACTTTGTTTTCCTTTATCGTTTATTTTCACTTGCCCAAAGTTATTCGCCACTGGAACAGGAATCAGAGTTCACCTGAGAAGTCATAAAATTGAAAGGTTCACTTTTTACTAAGCGATTCAAAATATCGTCATCTATTGGTTCACTTTGACACTTTTTCCCACAGTACAGTGCTAAAGCATCATCGGTTCCTGCACACAGAAAAGCATCGTTGGAGCTGCAATCTATGCCAACGGCCTTTTCGACAAGAATACTTTCAACGAGCGATTGGAAACGCCAATCAATAATGAAGTGGCGGTAAACAAGTCACATAATGGAACGGTAATAGTTCAGCTTACGGAGATCTCAAATCATATGTTTAATAGTTTTTCTTTATTCTTGCATTTAACAATTAGTGGAAAGTATTTCGATTTCTACAGAATCACATTTGTAAATGCGCCTCAAATTGTGCGAATAAGTCATCATATAAAAAGGAAGCAATATTTAACTTTCAGGTTACCTTTTATTTAATCCAGTAACATATTTGTCTTTTTTCTTCATCACCTTTGCATCCCTTACAAAACTCAAATCCTGATTCAGAGTTTCTAGTGATTCCACCGTAAAGATAAGGTGGTTTTGCACACCGTTGAGCCACATCCTGCAATACAGCATCTGACAGCAGCGGTACACGTTCCGTCTGCAGCTATTATAATGGGCATCCTTAACGTCTACTTGCTCATCTTTGTTAATATTTATATTAATCCGGGAGAGAAGCATTTCTGTTTTAGCAAAGCGCTACTGTCAACAAGCTATCTATTCGGTTGAACTACTGGTAGCAGTCAATTTATTTCATAGGAAAAAAATTCATGTCGAACTCATGCCCAGTCTCATCTCTGATTAGCATATCATTCACTGGTCCTACACTGATTCCTTGCAAATAGATGCCTGATTGCCTATCGAAACTCTGTTTGTCCTTTTTTCTGGTACATTTCACCTCCAGCTCAATGCATTAAGCGCATTCATCGAATTGTTGTCGTTTGTTTTGTACCTGAACAATCGCGGACCAACTTAATCCTGAACTATATCGATGAACAAGCACTTCATTCTATATATTTATATTATTTTTATGGTATAAAAAGAAATAAAAGGACACAAAAACAACTCGGACGCAGAATGGATCTAAAAACAAACGTCACATATTCTTCAAATAAAAACAAAAGGCCTAAAAGTAGGGGCTATTTACCATGACTCGCCGAAAAGGTGTTATGTCGAATGGCGCAAAAAGTGCATGCGTTTTGTTAGTCCCATGTATTTCTTAATTTTAATGAAAATAAAAAATCTTAAATGAAAATCGCTACATTTTAGTATACCCAGTTGAATTTTATTAAATATTACTATACAACAATCACATTTCATAATCAATTGGACAAATAGGATTAAAAAACATCAGTTGAAATTCTAACTTGATATTTCCAAAATAAGGATTTTGTACAGTGTACAGTAGTGCCTTATGAAATGTTGACGTCGATACATCGAAACTATTAATATACAAGAATCGAAAACCAATTTTATGTATGGACTTAGAAGCGTTTTTGCAACGGTTTTTCGAGTGGCAGTGCATTCATAAACAGGCTTTGTAGTATGTACCTATTAGCAGAATCAAAAAAGGATAGGATGAGTGGAAATGAATCACGTGAAAAGGAAATAAATCAATGAATTGATTGATAGTAAATAATAAACTTTCGTTGTGCTTTCCATCGATCCGCGTAAATTTGTCGCTAAGAAAGTTTTCGTCTTTGCGCAACGAAAACACAGATTGCTATCGTGCAGGTTACGCATACAACCGCTAACACACAGGGATGCCACATTGAAATCTGTGTTTCAGTCAAAAATATCTTTTTACCATCTGTTATAACTGGAACAGGAAAAAAATCTGTCATATGTTTCCAAAAAATCTGCCATCTGCAAAAAAGAATCTGTGATCAAAAATTGGGAAACAAATTTGTGACATAACAGAAAGCAATCGCACAAAGCAAAATGAGTCAACGCTGATAATGATGGGTAGAGCGAAAGAGACAACAGGTCCACGACACTATGTTAACCGTGTTTGCAAATGGAGCTTGAATTTACAAGCGATTTTGTGTTCGAGATTGTACATAAAAGTGTGTTGGAAACGAGCACAACACAAAAGAAAGCATAGTTTTGAACGGACAAGCGCAGTCGCGTGTTGGACAGAACTTAGTAGCGTACCTCACGTACAGCCACTGTAACGGACTTCTAACTCAGCTACACTGGCTGTGAAAACACAAAGCGCTGTGATCTGCTCCGCTTGCCGTTCAACAGGCAACTGAGCTTGTCCGGCCAAATCCGTTCTTTAAATAGTCGATGATGGCGTCACTCATAGAAGCGTAGCGCGCTAGGTACACAAACCAGTCGTGCCGGACTTGGGAAGCGCTATCTTCTGTGTGTAAATGCGTGATATTTTTACTAGGTTGTACATTATTCAGTGTCGGATCCAAGGGGAGGATCCTGGGGGTCCGGACCCCCCCCCCAATTTTAACTTCTTGAGAAATTTAAAAAAGTTTCTATTTTAAATTCATTCTACATTAAAAATCATTCCAAACCAGATTCAACCACTGAAACTGATTTTAATGAAATGAGGGTATTACATATTACGTATCGTACAACGAAAATGTCAAAATCGAAATTTCGGACCCCTCCGAAATTTTTTTCTGGATCCGCTTCTGACATTATTTAAATTTTTAATGCCATGATATAAAAAATCTTTGGGTTTATCAGTTGAAATCTATTCCTAGAAGTATTTTTTATTATGGCAGAATTATACTGCCCATGATCGCATATCAGTCCCATAAAGATAGGAAGTCCCATAGAAAACGGGACAACTATGCGATCATGGGTAGTATATGCGTTTAAAATTAAACACTTTTCGTTACATACCCATTTTTGTAGAATTTGCAAAGTGCACCCCCATATCGAAAACAAAGACGTCGTTCTAAGTCAAAAGTGAATGAAATAATTTAATAGATTGATCTGAGTAAAATGCATGAAAAAATAAACTGATCAGAATGAATCCAAAAACTGAAACGAATAGAATAGATAAAATGAACCCAAATGAATAAAATGAATAAAAAGAAATAAATAATTAAAAAGCGATTATCAAAAATTTAAAATTAGTCAAATATTCAAAATGAATAAAATAAACAAGACGAATTAAATCCTTGAAAAGAAGGAAGTTAAAAAAGTTGACCATTCAGAATGAAATTAAAAAAAACATTTTTGAAGAAAGTAAATGAATATACCGGATTGAACTAATTTGAGAACCATTATGTCAGCAAGTTATGAAATGTTTTCGAAAATCCCATCATCTGAAAAATGGCTATTTAATATACAGTGGACTTCCTATGGCTTCCATTTTTTTTTTGTTTTCATCTTGTCGTTGTAGTTCTTCTTTACTTGACGGCGCCAGGCCCGATGAGAGGGGGGGGGGGGGGGTCAGCCAAGTCAATTACCCTGGGGCCGGGTCGTATTTGGGGGCCCGCGCTTTTACCCGGTAGATGGGCGAACACGTCCGGTATTAAGAAGAGCAATAAAAATATCAATAGTAATTTCTTTATAATCATTCGTCTTACTAAATTATTGTATGATGGAATCGTAAAAAAGAAAACTTTATTTGATAGTTGACATTTGTTAAAACAAACGTTCTTAAGGGAATTGTCTACGTTGTGTACAAGTTAAAAAAGCGAGTTTTATTACTTGAATCGAGGAATACACTTTGAAATATTGAGAAGTCAATTCAAAGTATGTTCGAAGAAAGCAATAGAGCGTCAAACAGGAATGCGAGTGCACGGACAAACGCATCCGTCCTCTTCTACGTTCGCTTCTTTGCTGGCTGTGCTGGTTGTTGGCGTGGAGATACTGGGCGTAATTGTTGTTGAGTGAATATTTGTTCCTGTCAGAGCCGTAGATGTTGATTTTGTAGCCGTTTGTGGTTTGACATAAGATAACGGTGTGCTGTTTACGGTTATAGCAGGTGGGATTTTTGTTCTTTTGCACAAAGTTTTCCGTGGTGTAGTACAGACACTTTATATAACAGACTAGCGGAGAGAAAAACAGTAAAACTAGCAACCATGAATGAAAACTGGCATCACGGAAGCTCCCATAGGCTTTGTATGGGCTTCCTCTTGCACTTCCCCTCTCAAAACCATCATGCTCGTTTGGCTGCACTTTTTGACAGTCCGTTTGGCTGCAATTTTTGACACTTCGCTAGTCTGTCTATAAAGTGTCTGTATGGTGTAGTGTCTTTTTGCAGAATTCGTGCATAGCAATCTTCCATGGGTGCATAATCATTAATCAGTGTTGTCTGATAAAACGTCCCATTTTCGGTTGATCCGCATAAAATGCTTACGTATGAAAGAGTTGGTTTGTACGGAAGCATTCTCACCATAAGAACAACGTTAGGTACATCCGGGAAAATGCGAAGTTTCAGCTGTTATGAAAAGCACTTCTCCGTATCTTGACATAAATTTGTTAATCACGATGTCAGGGGTGTATGGAGATAATTCATGTAAGCGTATCTCTGCACGTTTAGTAATTGTTTCACTTCTCGAGTAGCTGATCTTACAGGACATTTCCAAAAATCAATAGCAACACAATTCGTTTGCAGTCGTTTTTACCGTGTATCTATAGCGGAACGATTTTTAGTTTCTTCTATGGGCGAGATGAGAAGATGGACTGAGCTTAACTAACCGTTGAATAAAATGGTTAATTTTTATATTTTTGCATTGTTACGTACTAGTATTTTCCCTCTAAAAATGCATTGTGTTGAGGTAGAACGGTGATTTTGGGTCTCACCAAAGATGCGTTTGATGTCTATAAGAACCCAATTATAAAGTGCGAAATAAAGAAATCAAATCAGTTTAGCTCATCCAACAGCAGCAGTTCTCAATTGTCTACTGTGCTCACAGTTGTTTTATTTGCGTCTGATTACTGTGTTCTGTGTCTATATTGTTGTCGCGTCCCACATATTCTCACAGCTTACTTATGTAAATAGAAAATCTTTTTAATTTGATAATTTTAAACAAGAATTTTGAGCTGCATCTGCTACCTTCTCATTTTACTTACATCAAAAGCCAAAAACTGCTCCATCGCTACCAGCAAATAAATCAATCCATGTGTCGCTTTGTCTGCACAGTAGAAGCAAAATATTATGCTCCAAGCTACTGTGTCGAATAAAATGAGTGACGATTACAAGCAGAAAATAGCCTATTGCTGTTAAAATATATTCCTATTTACTTTTCGAGACGTTCCTTAAGATCTATTGTTAAAAGTACAAATGGAGTTAAAGATGGCCAATGTTTACACCATACAATTTCACCATGTTAGACATATCGTGCTGATTATGTTCCAGACCATCAACAGAAGCGCGAAACGAAATATATCCGCTCACTGTTAAAATACAAATTCTAAATCCCTCCGTGGGTTGGAAGTATTATTCCTGCTATTGTAGCACCTGCAGAATCTATTTTCATTATCCCTACCCTTGCCAATTCCCCAATCCTTCCCATCAGGGAAATGATGAAAAAACGATTCATGGCAAGGCACAGATCTCTGATCTACATAGGGAATGTGCCATTTGGGCCAGACGCTACTGATTCCTGAATACCCACAAATTTAAAAACTTGTAACTATGCCAATTTTGCCCTATTTGGATACCGCGGAGTAAGAAGCTGTCGAAATTCGCCTGTCTGGCACGCTATCTGTAGATGTGGCAATATGAGCCAACCGGAGTCTAATAGAAACCACGGACTCACGAGTTTCTCATGGCTGAAGAGATACTAACTCATACTGCACTAAACGAGTTTGGTTTAAAAGGGCCCGGCAGTAATACAAGCCTTGGGGCCCGACGCGGCTCTCGACGGCCCTGGACGGCGCACACAAAAATTTATTTTTGAAATAATGATATTTTATAATTTTCCTAAATTTCTCATGCATTGAATTAGGGGAACATGGGGAGACTTGACCAAGTGCAAAATTCTATTGTCGGCTATGGCGTCTTCTATTCGATTCTTAATTTTTTTTCAAAAATATTTTTATACTTGTTTCGATCCCTTAAGGTAATTTTGAAAGTTTGGAGTAAAAATTCCTTTCCTTGCAGAAAATATTACGTGATTAATAAATTTTCATTAAATAATGTAATTTTTTATCAAACTTTGTATGGACATATCTACTCGACTACTAATTACTATTAAAGGACTAATATACCATCTTAATCCTTGTGAAGCAGTGAAATGATTTTACATGAACTGGAACATTGGAATAGTTATTACTAGAATTCGCATGAAATTGAACGCAATAACTAATGTTGGGGAGACTTGACCAAGTGGCGATCAGCTGAAGAAAGATACAAAATTCCTAATATTTATTATGCTTTGGTACCTACTGTTAATGTTAATCACGCCATAAAAAATCCCACCCCAAACATAAGTCTTTATATTTTAAAATTTGTAAGCAAAGTTAGAAATAGTAGGACTGATTTCGTGACGTGTGAACATGCAATGCAAGCAGTACAGTTAATCCTTAAAAAGAAATGCATTTAAAAAAATCAAAATTTGTCAAATGCTAAGGATCTCGACAATATGGAAAAAAATAATTACAGTATGTTTTATGTAATTATTTTTTGTTATGATTTTTCAAAATTCGGTCACGTAGTATACATTCTATGGGAAATAACCTCTACTTTTCGAATATCTTGGTCTCGTTCTGCGCCTAGGTGCGCAAAAAGGTTTAAGTAGATTTTGAAGCTTTGTTGCTGATATGGAGGCGCATGGTGTTTTGTGTAGAATAGTTGGACAATCTACATTAAACCAATACGTTATACAAAGGGTTTAAAATAGAGTAACTTTTACTCAAATCCAATTAAAAGTAGACTTTTTCAAATTTTGAGTAATTTTTACTCAAATCCAATTAAAAGTGAGTTTTTCCAAATTTTGAGTAATTTTTACTCAAATTCAATTAAAAGTGGACTTTTCCAAATTTTGAGTAATTTCTACTCAAATCCAATCAAAACTGGACTTTTCAAATTTTGAGTAATTTTTCTTCAAATTTAATTAAAAGTGGACTTTTCTATATTTTAAATAACTACTACTCAAATCCAATTAAAAGTGGACTTTTCCAAATTTTGAGTAATTTAAATCCAATTAAAAGTGGACTTTTCCAAATTTTGAGTAATTTTTACTCAAATTCAATTAAAAGTGGACTTTTCCAAATTTTGTGTAGTTTAAATCCAATTAAAAGTGGACAAATTTTGAGTAATTTTTACTCAAATTCAATTAAAAGTAGACTTTTCCAAATTTTGAGTAATTTCTACTCAAATCCAATCCAAGTGAGCTTTTCCAAATTTTGAGTAATTTTTACTCAAATTCAATTAAAAGTGGACTTTTCCAAATTTTGAGTTTTTCAACTCAAATCCAATCAAAAGTGGACTTTTCCAAATTTTGAGTAATTTCTACTCAAATCCAATTAAAAGTGAGTTTTTCCAAATTTTGAGTAATTTCTACTAAAATCCAATTAAAAGTTAACTTCCAAGTGGACTTTTCCAAATTTTGAGTAACTTCTACTCAAATTCAATTAAAATCAATTTTGAGTAATTTCTACTCAAATCCAATAAAAAGTGGACTTTTCCAAATTTTGAGTAATTTTTACTCAAATTCAATTAAAAGTGGACTTTTCCAAATTTTGAGTAATTTCTACTCAAATCCAATAAAAAGTGGACTTTTCCAAATTTTGAGTAATTTAAATCCAATTAAAAGTGGACTTTTCCAAATTTTGAGTAATTTTTACTAAAATTCAATTAAAAGTGAACTTTTCCAAATTTTGTGTAATTTAAATCCAATTAAAAGTGGACTTTTCCAAATTTTGAGTAATTTTTACTCAAATTTAATTAAAAGTAAACTTTTCCAAATTTTGTGTAATTTAAATCCAATTAAAAGTGGACAAATTTTGAGTAATTTTTACTCAAATTCAATTAAAAGTAGACTTTTCCAAATTTTGAGTAATTTCTACTCAAATCCAATCCAAGTGAGCTTTTCCAAATTTTGAGTAATTTCTACTCAAATCCAATAAAAGTGAGTTTTTCCAAATTTTGAGTAATTTTTACTCAAATTCAATTAAAAGTGGACTTTTCCAAGTTTTGAGTTTTTCAACTCAAATCTAATCAAAAGTGGACTTTTCCAAATTTTGAGTAATTTCTACTAAAATCCAATTAAAAGTGAGTTTTTTTTCCAAATTTTGAGTAATTTCTACTAAAATCCAATTAAAAGTGAACTTCCAAGTGGACTTTTCCAAATTTTGAGTAACTTCTACTCAAATTCAATTAAATTCAATTTTGAGTAATTTCTACTCAAATCCAATAAAAAGTGGACTTTTCCAAATTTTGAGTAATTTTTACTCAAATTCTATTAAAAGTGGACTTTTCCAAATTTTGAGTAATTTAAATCCAATTAAAAGTTGACTTTTCCAAATTTTGAGTAATTTTTACTTTGAGCTTTTCCAAATTTTGAGAAATTTCTACTAAAATCCAATTAAAAGTGAACTTCCAAGTGGACTTTTCCAAATTTTGAGTAACTTCTATTTAAATTCAATTAAATTCAATTTTGAGTAATTTCTACTCAAATCCAATAAAAAGTGGACTTTTACAAATTTTGAGTAATTTAAATCCAATTAAAAGTTGACTTTTCCAAATTTTGAGTAATTTTTACTCAAATTCAATTAAAAGTGGACTTTTCCAAATTTTGTGTAATTTAAATCCAATTAAAAGTGGACTTTTCCAAATTTTGAGTAATTTTTACTCAAATTCAATTAAAAGTGGACTTTTCCAAATTTTGAGTAATTTCTACTCAAATCCAATAAAAGTGAGTTTTTCCAAATTTTGAGTAATTTTTACTCAAATTCAATTAAAAGTGGACTTTTCCAAGTTTTGAGTTTTTCAACTCAAATTCAATCAAAAGTGGACTTTTCCATGTTTTGAGTAATTTCTACTCAAATTAAATTAAAAGTGAGTTTTTCCAAATTTTGAGTAATTTCTACTAAAATCCAATTAAAAGTGAACTTCCAAGTGGACTTTTCCAAATTTTGAGTAACTTCTACTCAAATTCAATTAAATTCAATTTTGAGTAATTTCTACTAAAATCCAATAAAAAGTGGACTTTTCCAAATTTTGAGTAATTTTTACTCAAATTCAAGTAAAAGTGAGTTTTTCCAAATTTTGAGTAATTTCTACTAAAATCCAATTAAAAGTGAACTTCCAAGTGGACTTTTCCAAATTTTGAGTAACTTCTACTCAAATTCAATTAAATTCAATTTTGAGTAATTTCTACTCAAATCCAATAAAAAGTGAACTTTTCCAAATTTTGAGTAATTTTTACTCAAATTCAATTAAAAGTGGACTTTTGCAAATTTTGAGTAATTTAAATCCAATTTAAAGTTGACTTTTCCAAATTTTGAGTTATTTTTACTTTGAGCTTTTCCAAATTTTGAAAAATTTCTACTAAAATCCAATTAAAAGTGAACTTCCAAATTTTGAGTAATTTTTACTCAAATTCAATTAAAAGTGGACTTTTTCAATTTTGAGTAATTTAAATCCAATTAAAAGTTTACTTTTCCAAATTTTTAGTAATTTCTACTCAAATCCAATTAAAAGTGAGTTTTTCCAAATTTTGAGTAATTTTTACTCAAATTCAATTAAAAGTGGACTTGTAAAAATCCAATTAAAAGTGGACAAATTTTGAGTAATTTTTACTCAAATTCAATTGAAAGTGGACTTTTCCAAATTTTGAGTTTTTCTACTCGAATCCAATTAAAAGTGGACTTTTTCAAATTTTGAGTAATTTTTACTCAAATTCAATTGAAACTGAGTTTTTCCAAATTTTGAGTAATTGCTACTAAAATCCAATTAAAAGTGAATTTCCAAATTTTGAGTAATTTCTACTCAAATCCAATTAAAAGTGAGCTTTTCCAAATTTTGAGTAACTTTAACTCAAATTCAATTAAAAGTGGACTTTTCCAAATTTTGAGTAATTTTTACTCAAATTCAATTAAAAGTGGACTTTTCCAAATTTTGAGTTTTTCTACTTAAATCCAATTAAAAGTGGACTTTTCCAAATTTTGAGTAATTTCTACTCTAATCCAATTAAAAATGGACTTTTCCAAATTTTGAGTAATTTCTACTCAATTAAAAGTGAGCTTTTCCAAATTCAATTAAAAAGAGAATTTTCCTAATTTTGAGTAATTTCTACTCAAATTCAATTAAAAATGGACTTTTCCAAATTTTGAGTAACTTCTACTCAAATCCAATTAAAAGTAGACTTTTCAAATTTAGAGTAATTTCTACTCAAATTTACTTTTCCAAATTTTTATTAATTTCTACTCAAATCCAATCAAAAGTGGACGTTTCCAAATTTTAAATAACTTCTACTCAAATCCAATTAAAAGTGGACTTTTCCAAATTTTGAGTAATTTAAAACCAATTAAAAGTGGACCTTTCCAAATTTTGAGCAATTTCTACTCAAATCCAATTAAAAGTGGACTTTCCCAAATTGTGAGTAATTTTTACTCAAATCCAATTAAAAGTGGACTTTTCCAAATTTTGAGTACTAGTAATGTAATGTAATAGCGCTCGAATCAAAATCCTCCTGTATATGGACCATGGAAAAAATCGAGGTACGGCTACGCTATCTAGCATCGCCTAAGTGCAATGTTGCCATTAAGAAGTTTATGTCGTAATTCTGAGAAGTTAGGGCGGATACATAGAGAAACTACTACTCAGACATCCTGAATGATGTTTTTGTTGTAAGAATTCGGTTGGACCCATTTCTTCCTACGAGACTCTAGAAAAATGAAACACAATGCGGTACAACGAAACAGGCACCACTTTGCACATTTAAAGGACTATTTATTACGTATCAATTTTGTGATCAGACGGCACATTACGTATGAACATGGTTTCCGTAACCGCTAAGGAAAATCCGTTCAGGTCATAATGACATCTGCAATAGCGGTTTTCAAGGCTGCATAAATGATGACTATATTAACGTGTATGCTATCTCCCGTCGTGAAAAAGGGCTCCAATTGTAATGGTAAGTCACGCGCAAGTGGCTCTGATGGACAACCACTAATATTCGTTTATTTTTGTTTTTAATCTATCAATTGAATAAAAGACACATGACTCTGTTCAGCTGACGCATTAAGACATGTCAAAAAAAATTAATTATGAAAAAATAGTTTGAATTAAAAGGTACAATAGCCTAATGGCTATTCAAATAAGAAGTCATATATAGTAGGGCCCGTCAGTAGTTTCAGTCCTGGGGACACGGCGCGGCTCTCGACGGCCCTGGCACTAAGCAAGTCCATTTGCTACAAGTAGCTGTGCAGAAAAGTAGGCGCTGAACCCTGGGGCAATGCTTACCTTGTCGTGATGGCCAATATCAAGTCCAACGACGCCAGCTGAAATGTGCGCTGACAAACTGAAAATTATCGTAGAGGGCCTTTTCCTAAAGCACAAACCAATCGCATGGCCTCCTACACAGTACGTTAATGCAGAAGGTGGAAACGCTGGTGACAATCGAGTCTCCAAAGACGAGCTCCTTATAGTGGCGAAAGGACTGAAAGCGAAGAAAACTCCCGGTCCGGAAAGTATCGCATTTGTATAATCCGAAGGCAACCATATAGTGTTGGATTTCTTTTTTTTTATGTTCCATAAGACCAAATAATGATTACCTGGAATTTAAATCGTTGCATAATTTATTTCTTGATTGGTTTTTTTTCGGTCGAAATGAACATTGCTTGTTTGCAGGATTGCAACCCTCACGTTGTAGTTACGATGATGAAGGATTTTATTTAAATCTGCATCAGTAGGAATGTACCAACCCGTGATGGTCTGTGTTGCGATTATTTTTCTTGTTTGTATCTCTCCTACATAATTATTATGATAATTACCTTTACCAATCGTGAAGGTGCAATGTTTTTCAATTCTATGGAATCTGTTCATAATACCCACGTGAACGTGGCTTTAACAAATATACATTCTCACAACGATTTAAATTACAATTTTATTTTTCTACGGAATGTCAATGTTTATTGCTTAATCATTAAAACATAAAATCTTAAAATATATCAAAAATAGAGATAGACTAAAAGTGTATGTGTTTTAAAAAGATTTATAGTCAAAATTGGATGGAATTCGTTTCATTTATGATTGCCCTGGAAAAATTGCAAAATGCAACATTTAGGAATGATGGTTGCTTGCGCGATTAAAAATTTATGATCATAAGATTCCGGTTGTTATGTTTGCCGACATAGTTTAGACATTCGAGTGACGTTTATGTTTTGTCTGATTACTTAGACCAGGATAAAAATTTACGAAATGGTTGAGATTCTTTGACTGTAGTCAGATTGTAGGCTAGGGTCTGCTATGGTACACATACGTACGAGTGCTAACTGTTAAAAACCTGCTATAGACTATAAGGAGTTAGTATTTTAAGGCATTTGGTGTTTCTTCCGTCATCAATCGAACATCCATCTTAGCCTTCGATCTACTTCTCAGTATATGAACACATACAAACATAAAATCAGGCAAAGCTAACTTTCTGGTCGTAGGTATGCTCCTCCAGCTCGTTTCTATCCGGTAGAGCATGATGACGCAGACCAACGCGACCTCCACATCTCAGAATAAGCATGATGACAATGACAATGAACATGGCAAGCATAGCCACGGCCGGATAGACAACTAAGAAGGCCATTTTCCTGCTGGTAATTTGTACTTTTCCCTAGAGTCGATGGCTAGTGGCACGTCTAGATGTCACTTTCGCGTTTGTGCAACTCGACGTATTCCTCCGGGTAACCGCTGCGGCCGTAATGCTGCGGATGCTGATGGGGTCGGTGATGGGACACGGTGTACTCAACCGGGCGTTCGATGTCGGGCTGAAAGAAGAAAAAATCAATAAACGCGATCGTTAGTCTAGATTCGAATAAGTTTGTTTGATCTACAGTTGAGTCAAGGTGTGCGTTAAGCAAGCACTTGTACAACAAAAATGTGTTCCAGAACTACGAACAAACATTTGTAGACCAGTTGCTACAAGGTATTCCTGAATCGTGAAGGAGCTTTCAACTTTTGTTCCACAACCGCAATTTTGTTTATGATTATTTGTTGAACTTGATAACAATTTCAGTGCTATCACAGATAACAAACGTTCAGGCTCGTGGTCGAAAAGTGTGTAAACACCAATAATTGTCATTTCAAATGTATCGAGCAACTAATCGGTTGCAACGCCAAAACTTAAAATATCTATTGGTGCACACACAAATATTGTTCTCGTTTAAAAGTCGAGTATCAAAAGCATGTAGTTCAAACGGTGATTTTGATCTTCACAGAATCAGTACAGTTTCGACCCGTTTTTATAAACTACCGGTTTTATGCACCCCCGATTTTGGGGGCCATGCACTAATGACGTAAGGCTTTTTTAGAACTTTTCAAGCTCCCCCTACCCCCCTGATAAGAGTTCGTAAGATTTTGGTGAACTCCCCCTCCCCCCTATGTAAGATCTTATCATGATTTTCGTAATTAGAAAAGTATATAATTCATTAAATAGAAAGATAGCGAAAACGGTACTTAAAGAATTATTACAAGAAAATTAATGACAAAATTCAACTGTGATCATCAGCAGTAATTTTATTAGCATCTTAATTTTTCCCAGTAGAAATTTCAGAATAACTGCTGGGAGATATTTAGAAACTCCGATTTGGTCCTTATAGTCTGCTTCGCTATATTCGGAAATAATTCCTTGTGATGTAAAATCTCTTCTGGTGGGAATTAATTCTGAGTTCCAACTGTGACGCTTATCGTACGCATAGCTCCGAAGAAAATTCGTAGATGACTATCTACGAATTTTCTTGAAGTAAAATACAGTTCACACTCTGCAAATATTCGGTCTACAAGATCTTTGACAATCGCATGACAGAACATTTTCCGGCTACCTTGCGGAAGCGAAAATTTGAAAAAAAGAATGTTAGCCTAATAACACGGTATCAACACTTCCTAACTTGTAAGGTATATGGTGACTCGAGTTCCTGAACAGAACAATGTACCATCAAGAGTCAAGAAATTGTTGTAACTGCTCTAACACCATCGACAATTAAGTCGCTCCTCACGCTGCACAGTGGCTGGGGGCTGGCCAAAACCTCAAAAAATTATTTTTGAAATATTGTAAAATATTTTCCTAAATTTCTCATGTATTGAATGATGCATATTCAAAATTTTATGATCATTGGATAAGAACACGATTTTTAACATGAGTTTAAACGTAACAAAGTCCGGACTTTTTAATGATTTTCATTTCCGAAACCACCATTGCTCTGTTCACTTCAAATGCATGTTGCCCTTTTGATTTTGGTCCGATTTTGGCACAACTAGTGTCATTGTGTAGAGGAACGAAAGAACTTGGTTAGTAAATAAAATACATTAGGTAAATTTGCTTGGAACTATGACCTTTTAGTTTAAATATGTTTGAGGTGGTCAGACCAAAAATACTTTTTTCACTAATGTATTCTGTACAAATTTCGGAATCATTTCGGAACGGTCACATAGTATACATTCTATGGGAAAAAACCTCTACTTTTCGAATATCATGGTCTCGTTCTGCGCCTATGTGCGCAAAAAGGTTTAAGGAGATTTTGAAGCTTTGTTGCTGATATGGAGGCGCATGGTGTTTTGTGTAAAAAAGTTAGACAATTGACAGTAAACCAACACGTTATACAATGGTTTCAAAGTAGTGTTCTTCATTTTTTATGATATTGCTGACATTGGTGAACAGTAACGGAAAATCCATCATGAAAACGGTATCATATTTATAAGAAAGGTTCAATGACACTGTATGGAAAAATGCATTGAATATTTTACGACTTTTGACATCAAAAATGACCTCAGCACCTCAAAATTAGCTTAAATTGTGATTTTCAGCCAAATTAGGTAACATTTGAGATTTTGTCCGACTTTTGTTTGAAGGCCCGCCACTGTGCGCTGCCAGCAATCAATAATATTCCATAACTAATTTAGGAATCATATCCTGCCGGAAAATACTTTAATTCGAGGTCCACCCTTCCTTGACCATGATGTACAATATATGCTCGTTTTGTGTATTATACATGTTCAT
The DNA here is from genome assembly GCF_030247195.1 of Topomyia yanbarensis. Lineage (NCBI taxonomy): Eukaryota > Metazoa > Arthropoda > Insecta > Diptera > Culicidae > Topomyia > Topomyia yanbarensis. Next base: position 350,297,039 of record NC_080672.1, on the reverse strand, counting down.
GGCAGAAATAAGAAATAGGACCCTTTTCTTATGAAAATAACATTTTCCATCAGTTCACACTGTACAGTCAAACCAACAACAGTAGACGCACTCGCGCTCACAATATCTTTCGGTTCCTATAGCTTTTAACTATATCTCGCATCAAAAAGCTTCCCGTCCGCCAAAGACCAGTGAGTGAAGTGTTTTTTTTTAACTGTTGAAATCAGTAAAGATATACTATAAATAGCGGTGTGAAAACTAAACCACCTAGGTGTGGTGTATATACAGGGCGAACAAAGGAATAACTAACCTTAAAAAAGTCATTTAACCGTCCGGCCATGCCGGCCGAGACGATACCACCCGACCGAGCCTGGCCGCCGACACTGGAGACGAGACCACAAAATGGACCACGGCTCCAATCATGGCTGGATCCAAGCCAGACGGCAGGTGAATTAAATATATTGTGTTTGGAGGCTACGAACGGTGCTTCGTTACCCAAAAACCCATTCATCACAATGAAATCGATCGAAGAAGCAGCCGGAAAGATTGAATCCGCACACTCTGAGGACCGCTGCTCCCGCTACGTCCTTCATGTTCGTAATCAAAAGCAAGTACAAACACTGCTAGCACTCAAAAAATTGCTGGACGGTACCCCAGTAGAGATCAATTACCACCGAACATTAAACACCTGCAAGTGCGTCGTAAGCTCATTCGATCTCATTCACATGTCTGAGGAAGATCTACTGACCGAATGGAAAGGACATAAAGTTACCGAGGTGCACCGAATAACTCGTCCGACACTCGATGGGGGTCGGGAAAAAACAAATACCCTTATAGTGACTATCTTCGGATCGACCATTCCGGAGCACCTTTTCGTTGGACCGATTCGAATCCCAACGCGAATATTTTACCCGGCACCAATGGTCTGCTTCCAATGCCTCCAGTATGGGCACAGCAAAACTCGGTGCAAAAGCAAAGAAGTTTGCCCAAACTGCTCCAAATCTGCGCACGTTGCAGAAGGTGAACGATGTATCGAACCAGCCTACTGTCGAAATTGTGAGGGCCCTCATTCCGCATTCAGTAGAGACTGCCCCGCGTACAAGATCGAGAAAGAAATAATGCGAATCAAAGTGGAGCAAGGAATCTCATTCAACGAAGCCAGAAAAAACTACAATGCTAGAAACGCCCCAATGCCTGGGGGGCGTCCAGCACAGATAAGAAAGGTGCCGAAGTAATGGCAACATTTGAAAACACAGATATGGTAGTGATGAATGACGGAAGCCCGACTTTCTTGAGGGGCAAGACCGAGTCCCACATTGACATCTCGGCAGCCAGCAGTGAAATTCTCCAACATCTTCATTAGACCATTTCAACCGACCTCCATGGGAGTGATCACTACCCGATCGATATTCGATGCAGTGAACAAGCACCCAGCACCACCCGCCGACCTCGATGGCCATTCGACGAGGCAAACTGGGAACAGTACGAGAGAGCGATCATAGACACAACTGACTCCAATATAATATACTCCCCAGAAGAAATAACTCAACTGATCTGGAATGCAGCACACATCAGTGTCCCTCGATCCAGCTCCATACCAAAAGCCAAGGCTGTACATTGGCGGTGTGATGACGTCAAAGTAGCCATCAAAACTCGCCGAAAAGCTCTACGAAAATATAAACGGCTTCCTGCCGATCATCCGGAAAAAGAAGAAGCGAAAATCAGATTTCAAAAAGCTAGAAACAACAGTCGAAAGAGCGTCCGAAAAGCTAAAGCCAAATCGTGGGAATCATTTATTGAGCGAATCAACGAAAACACACCCGCTGCTGAAATGTGGCGTAGGGTAAATGCTCTTAGTGGAAAACGCAGAGTAAATGGCATGGCGATCAATGATGGTACTACCGTGTCTCGAGATCCAATACATGTAACCAATGCACTGGCTGAATACTTCAAAGAGATTTTGTCAATGGATAGATACAATGAACAATTCATCCGCTCTCGATATGTTAGTAACTGCCCTTTGATCGACAGTCTGACCCCAGAACTTGAACCCGATGCAGAGTACAATCGGCCGTTTGACATTAGCGAGTTGTTGATCGCCCTTGACTCATCGAAAGGCAAATCAGCAGGGCCTGACGAAATATCCTACCCACTACTGAAGTGGCTCCCATTAAAAGGAAAACTGGCTTTACTGGACACCATGAATAACATCTGGTCTAGTAGATTTTTTCCCACAGGATGGCGAGAGAGTCTGGTGGTACCGATTCCCAAACAGTGTAGTAGCCCATCAGAACCCAAGAACTACCGTCCCATAGCACTAACAAACTGCATTAGCAAAGTCATGGAGAGAATGGCTTCTAAACGTCTCATGACCGTTCTGCACGATCGTGGTTTATTAGATGAGAGGCAGCACGCTTTTCTGAAAGGTAGAGGAACTAGCACCTACATGGCGACGCTGGGACAAGTAATCGACGATTCTTTAAAAGAAGGGCTCCACATAGATATTGCAGTACTTGACCTCGCCAAGGCATACAATAGAGTATGGAGACCAGGAGTTATCAAGCAGCTTCTAGACTGGGGAATAGGCGGGAACCTAACAAGCTTTTTGCAGGGTTTCCTACAGAAACGAACATTCCGAGTAATAGTAGGTAATCAAAAATCCAGAATTATGACAGAAGATACCGGAGTCCCCCAAGGTTCTGTGCTAGCTGTCATCTTGTTTCTGATAGCAATGAACGGAGTTTTCGCAACTTTACCTGTAGGAGTTTACATATTTGTTTTTGCTGACGACATCGTCTTACTGGTCGCAGGCAAATCGCCCAAAGTCATTCGTAGAAAAACTCAAGCTGCAATTAGGACGGTTGCCAGGTGGGCGGACAAGGCTGGCTTCTCCATGTCTGCCGTAAAATGTGCCATTTCTCATATTTGCAACCACCATCACCACCCCTGGGGAAACCCCGTAACAGTCCGAGGAGTAGAGATTCCTTACAAAAAAGAACTAAAAATTCTAGGAGTGGTTATTGATAGACGGGCTACCTTTGAAGCACACTATAAGATGATACATAAGGACTCACAGAAGAGAACACGACTCGTCCGTACCATCACCAGAAGGAATCCCTCGAATAACCGTGGCACGGCACTAAGGATTAGCAGTGCAATCATCACAAGCAAGCTGATGTACTGAATCGAGCTAACCTGCCGAACTACCGACCGTATGATACTCCGACTAGGTCCGGTCTACAACCAAACCATCAGAACTGTATCCGGATTGCTTCCAGGAACCCCAGCCCTGGCCGCATGTATCGAAGCAGGAGTTCCCCTTCGATTTATTAGTCACACAGAAAATTGCAAATGCAGCGATATCTTTTCTTGAGAAGACCTTCGGTGGCGACGATGATGTGTACATAAAGAAACAGGCCAACAAAAATCTTACGGAACATAATTGTCACGAGCTCCCACGTATTGTTGAGCGCTATAGGGTAATGGACCGGAAATGGAATCTTCCCCCGATTAAAGTCTACTGGACCATAAAACACGCCATCAAAGCAGGGGAAGAACCCAAGAAGGAAGCTGCAATAGTGGGTAGCACCTTGCAAGATAAATTCCCAAACCACCGAAAAGTTTTTACGGATGGATCCAAATCACTAGACCGAGTTGGTTTTGGTGTAAGTGGGTCGGGATACAATACTGCGGACCGATTACCGGACCATCTGTCAGTATTCTCGGCTGAAGCATATGCCATATATTACGCTATTAAAAACGACGCGGAGCCACACCTCCCGATGCTCATACTTTCGGACTCAGCCAGCACACTGTCGGCTCTTGAGAATCCCAGATACACACATCCAAACCCCATATAACCCTTACATGGATACCCGGTCATACTGGAATATTAGTAAATGACGAAGCTGATAGACTCGCCAACCTAGGTCGCGCTGGTAAGATGACCCAGGTGGGAACTTCAGCACAAGACGCAAATAGAAAAATAGCGAACGAGTTAAAGGAACACGAAAATGGAATAACGAAAGAGCGTCGCCACTGAGGAAAATCAAAATGCAAACAAGGAAGTGGAAGGACCGAGCAGAACGAAGAGAGCAGCGTACACTCTCCCGGTTGAGGGTAGGGCACACAAAATATACACACCCTCACTGCATCTCAGCAGCAACGAGACCTCTATGTGAAGCTTGCAGAGTTCATATTACAGTGGAACACATAATCGCATCCTGTGAAATCTACGACCCCAGAAAAGAAATGGAAATAGATCCAAACATTGCAACGGCACTGGACAATGACCCAGTCGAGGAAAAAAAAATGCTACTCTTTATAAAAGCTGCAGGTCTTTACGATAAAATCTAAAAATAGCGACTATTGTAAAAACATAATTCTCTCTCATCATCACCGTCACGAATGACCCTATTACGGTGTTAAGTGACGTAAATAAAACAACAACAATATTTTTCATATTGATTTCATTTTTCATACTTGTTTTATGATATTACGTAAGAAAGGACAAACCCTCCCTCCGCCTTAGATAAGAATTCGTAAGATATTTTGAAACTCCCCCTCCCCCCATATTCATTTACGTAATTAGTGTATGGCCCCTGAACTTTTTGTACCCGATTTTATCAACCTGCCGTTAATTCATTCTTTTATGCCAGCAACTCAGGCCCACAGTCTTACAATTATATTCAATCAAGGTAGTTGGTCCTGCACTGTTAGGTAGTAGTCAAAATGTAGGGTAGTTTACCCAATTTTGATGCTATTTAAGGTAATTGATGAACTAGAATCGCGTTTTCCTCAAATTTTCAAAAAAAGCAAAATTTTTATAATAAACTAACAAATTGTCACATATTATCCATGGAAAACATAACAATTCAAAGTGACGTTGTATGCAATACGAATTGAATAGGGGAGAGTGGGTACGCTTGATCCCACTTTTGTTTATTTCTCATAACTTTTCAATGAAATAAAAATTTCAATTACAAAACTCGCCATCTTGTAGTCAATTCGAATTGAAAGAGCTATGAATAATGTGTAAATCCGAATACTATGTCCAGTCAGTAATAGGAATAGTTTTAAAAATCATGTCAAAACGAGGTTTATGAAAAATCATGTGGTAGCTTGATCCCCCGCCTACTAGGGCTAAAGAAACAAAGCACACTATGACCTATAGATACGAAAGTTCAACCAAACACCTATCCTGACAAATTAATTATCAAGACTACCTTTTTAGATGCACGACAAACTTTACCCACAGCAGAAAGTCGAGACAAATATTTGCGGTAAATCAATGCTTTTTAACTGGCTTTTTCAACCTTCAATAACACTAGTTTACAAGAAAAATGAAGCTTCAAGAAAAAGTATTTTTAGACTAATTTTGGGTCGCTGAACACGAAAACAATGTTCATTTTTTTGTTCAAAGAAGCAATTTTGTGATTTTCTAAAAAAACTCGATTTTGAGCACTTTTTATAGTTTTTAGTCAATACTTCGTGTCAAAATCATCCAATTAATATAGTCAATATGCAGGTTGAAAGATGCTCTTTTCAAATACATATAACATGTGTCGATCATATGTAAAAATTTTAGTGCTGCAGGCGTCCAAAGTTTAAAAAAGTGCATTTTTAACCATTTTTAAAAGTTACTCATTTTTAATTGATTTTTTTTTTACAGAAGAACAAATCTTTTTTCAGACCTTTTGGAATTCAAGATGACAGATGATATATTTACGTTAATTTTAAGCCTAATATCACTAACATCGGATCAAAAATGTTGATGCTATGGTACATTGAGCGAAATGGAAATTTTATGATTTTAGCAGTCCCTGCACCGGTGCGACGGTTTAGAGGGTGTAGCACTGGTCTCATAAGCCAGTCATCAAATATTCGAGCCCCTATCGGGACCCAGTGGGATTGTGGCACTAGCCACGTAATGTTCTGTGAACTTAAAATCAGGTGCGAAGCCTGTTGAAGCAGAAGGTGAAAATTCCTTAAATTTATTAAATATGTACTCACCACAGACAAAACAAAACTTTTCCAACGAATATTTCCACATTTTAAAAAGAGCACTTAGTTGTACAATGAAATATCCAAACCCATTCAAATGCCGCAGGATATATGGATGCAAGCTCGAGAAGACAGTAGCCAACACAAACAATAACTATCAAGTATAATCAGCCGAAAATATGATTGTGCAAAAAATAAAAAGTTACGGTTTTCACTCAGTGCTTCATACCATCTACATTTTTTTATCAGCTTTTTGTGACCATTGGCTTAAAATTTATGCAATGCCGCCATTGCTTCGCTCTGTATAGAATGACCAGTTATAAAAACAGTTATCGCACCCGATTTTATCAGCACCCGATTTTATTAGCACCCGGTTTTATCAGCACCCGATTTTATCAGCACCCGGTTTTATTAGAACCCGGTTTTATCAGCACCCGATTTTATCAGCACCCGATTTTATTAGCACCCGGTTTTATCAGCACCCGATTTTATCAGCACCCGGTTTTATTAGAACCCGGTTTTATCAGCACCCGATTTTATCAGCACCCGATTTTATTAGCACCCGGTTTTATCAGCACCCGATTTTATCAGCACCCGGTTTTATTAGAACCCGGTTTTATCAGCACCCGATTTTATCTGCCCCCGATTTTATCAGCACCCGATTTTATCAGCACACGATTTTATTAGCTCCCGATTTTATCAGCATATGATTTTATCAGCACCCGATTGTATCAGCACCCCGATTTTATCAGCATATGATTCTTTCAGTACCCGATTTTATCAGCACCCGGTTTTATCAGCACCCGATTTTATCGGCACCCGATTTTATCGGCACCCGATTTTATCAGCACCTGATTTTCTCAGCACCCGATTTTATCAGTACC